>NC_055958.1:8649676-9249676 GCF_018492685.1 Alosa sapidissima
AACTGGACAAAATGAAACACGTGTAATGTTATTTCAAACAGCTTGCATTAGTGTGGTAAGTTTTATAATGCTCACTACACCAATGCAAGATATAACTGGACACAGTGAAGCATGTCATAATTAAGCTTAAGTAATGTTAGGTCAAAATATTAATAATGTGGTGTTGGGAGTAGCTTGAGCACAATGAAGAATGTATCGTTTCATTTCAAACATATCTTGAATAGGTGTAGTGAGCTTTTATATCCTTTCAAACGTTATGATAATTTTAGTGATCAGGATGCAAGAAACGGGATTTAGAATGTTGACAGAATTCACATTCACTTTCTCACCAACAACATAAAAGTATGCATAAAAACTAATAATCAAGTCAGAAACAATGGTTCAGATTTATTTGCATTAATCAATATAATCGCATTAAAAAAACAATTGCAACAACCTTGTAATATGTACATAATAATATTGCGAATAACTTTGCAATATCATTGCATTACCATGGCAAAAACCCTCCAAGAACGTTGAAATCAGTATGGAACTTGTAAATGACATTGCAATACCATTACAATAATACGGCAACCTTGACATACGTGTGGAATAGCGTTGCAAATAACCTCGCAAAACCATTGCAATATCATTTTTGACATTGACACTCTAATTTAAACTCTTTAGACGGTTGTTGGAATGGTTTTGCCATGTTATTGCATTGATATTGTTGGGTTATTGGCAACTTTATTATGTCATTTATTTTTAGGTTCTTGGGATGTTGTTGCCAAGTTATTGCTATGAAATTGTCACTATGGCATTGTTTTGCCATGTTATTGCAATAATATTGGAAGGTCATTAGAACCGTTGGTTGATTTCAAGTTTCTTGGGAAGTTGTTGACATGATATTTAAATAAAATTGGAAGGTTATTTGAAACGTTGGTTCATTTCACGGTTCTTGGGATGTTTTTGACGTGATATTTAATAATAGTGGAAGGTTATTTTCAACACTATTAGGAGATTATTTCATGGTTCTTAAGATGGTTTCGTCATGTTATCGAAATGAAATTGCGCAGATAACAATGAAGGATGTATCGTTTCATTTCAAACGTATCTTGAATAGGTGTGGTAAGTTATAAATGCTAACTACACTAAACAGGTCAGGATGAAGAATGTATAATGACATTTCAAACATAACTTGCGTTGGTGTAATGAGCATTTATAACTGGACAAAATGAAACACGTGTAATGTTATTTCAAACAGCTTGCATTAGTGTGGTAAGTTTTATAATGCTCACTACACCAATGCAAGATATAACTGGACACAGTGAAGCATGTCATAATTAAGCTTAAGTAATGTTAGGTCAAAATATTAATAATGTGGTGTTGGGAGTAGCTTGAGCACAATGAAGAATGTATCGTTTCATTTCAAACATATCTTGAAAAGGTGTAGTGAGCTTTTATAACCTTTCAAACGTTATGATAATTTTAGTGATCAGGATGCAAGAAACGGGATTTAGAATGTTGACAGAATTCGCATTCACTTTCTCACCAACAACATAAAAGTATGCATAAAAACTAATAATCAAGTCAGAAACAATGGTTCAGATTTATTTGCATTAATCAATATAATCGCATTAAAAAAACAATTGCAACAACCTTGTAATATGTATATAATAATATTGCGAATAACTTTGCAATATCATTGCATTACCATGGCAAAAACCCTCCAAGAACGTTGAAATCAGTATGGAACTTGTAAATGACATTGCAATACCATTACAATAATACGGCAACCTTGACATACGTGTGGAATAGCGTTGCAAATAACCTCGCAACACCATTGCAATATCATTTTTGACATTGACACTCTAATTTAAACTCTTTAGACGGTTGTTGGAATGGTTTTGCCATGTTATTGCATTGATATTGTAGGGTTATTGGCAACTTTATCATGTCATTTATTTTTAGGTTCTTGGGATGTTGTTGCCAAGTTATTGCTATGAAATTGTCACTATGGCATTGTTTTGCCATGTTATTGCAATAATATTGGAAGGTCATTAGAACCGTTGGTTGATTTCAAGTTTCTTGGGAAGTTGTTGACATGATATTTAAATAAAATTGGAAGGTTATTTGAAACGTTGGTTCATTTCACGGTTCTTGGGATGTTTTTGACGTGATATTTAATAATAGTGGAAGGTTATTTTCAACACTATTAGGAGATTATTTCATGGTTCTTAAGATGGTTTCGCCATGTTATCGAAATGAAATTGCGCAGATAACAATGAAGGATGTATCGTTTCATTTCAAACGTATCTTGAATAGGTGTGGTAAGTTATAAATGCTAACTACACTAAACAGGTCAGGATGAAGAATGTATAATGACATTTCAAACATAACTTGCGTTGGTGTAATGAGCATTTATAACTGGACAAAATGAAACACGTGTAATGTTATTTCAAACAGCTTGCATTAGTGTGGTAAGTTTTATAATGCTCACTACACCAATGCAAGATATAACTGGACACAGTGAAGCATGTCATAATTAAGCTTAAGTAATGTTAGGTCAAAATATTAATAATGTGGTGTTGGGAGTAGCTTGAGCACAATGAAGAATGTATCGTTTCATTTCAAACATATCTTGAATAGGTGTAGTGAGCTTTTATATCCTTTCAAACGTTATGATAATTTTAGTGATCAGGATGCAAGAAACGGGATTTAGAATGTTGACAGAATTCGCATTCACTTTCTCACCAACAACATAAAAGTATGCATAAAAACTAATAATCAAGTCAGAAACAATGGTTCAGATTTATTTGCATTAATCAATATAATCGCATTAAAAAAACAATTGCAACAACCTTGTAATATGTACATAATAATATTGCGAATAACTTTGCAATATCATTGCATTACCATGGCAAAAACCCTCCAAGAACGTTGAAATCAGTATGGAACTTGTAAATGACATTGCAATACCATTACAATAATACGGCAACCTTGACATAAGTGTGGAATAGCGTTGCAAATAACCTCGCAACACCATTGCAATATCATTTTTGACATTGACACTCTAATTTAAACTCTTTAGACGGTTGTTGGAATGGTTTTGCCATGTTATTGCATTGATATTGTAGGGTTATTGGCAACTTTATCATGTCATTTATTTTTAGGTTCTTGGGATGTTGTTGCCAAGTTATTGCTATGAAATTGTCACTATGGCATTGTTTTGCCATGTTATTGCAATAATATTGGAAGGTCATTAGAACCGTTGGTTGATTTCAAGTTTCTTGGGAAGTTGTTGACATGATATTTAAATAAAATTGGAAGGTTATTTGAAACGTTGGTTCATTTCACGGTTCTTGGGATGTTTTTGACGTGATATTTAATAATAGTGGAAGGTTATTTTCAACACTATTAGGAGATTATTTCATGGTTCTTAAGATGGTTTCGCCATGTTATCGAAATGAAATTGCGCAGATAACAATGAAGGATGTATCGTTTCATTTCAAACGTATCTTGAATAGGTGTGGTAAGTTATAAATGCTAACTACACTAAACAGGTCAGGATGAAGAATGTATAATGACATTTCAAACATAACTTGCGTTGGTGTAATGAGCATTTATAACTGGACAAAATGAAACACGTGTAATGTTATTTCAAACAGCTTGCATTAGTGTGGTAAGTTTTATAATGCTCACTACACCAATGCAAGATATAACTGGACACAGTGAAGCATGTCATAATTAAGCTTAAGTAATGTTAGGTCAAAATATTAATAATGTGGTGTTGGGAGTAGCTTGAGCACAATGAAGAATGTATCGTTTCATTTCAAACATATCTTGAATAGGTGTAGTGAGCTTTTATATCCTTTCAAACGTTATGATAATTTTAGTGATCAGGATGCAAGAAACGGGATTTAGAATGTTGACAGAATTCGCATTCACTTTCTCACCAACAACATAAAAGTATGCATAAAAACTAATAATCAAGTCAGAAACAATGGTTCAGATTTATTTGCATTAATCAATATAATCGCATTAAAAAAACAATTGCAACAACCTTGTAATATGTACATAATAATATTGCGAATAACTTTGCAATATCATTGCATTACCATGGCAAAAACCCTCCAAGAACGTTGAAATCAGTATGGAACTTGTAAATGACATTGCAATACCATTACAATAATACGGCAACCTTGACATAAGTGTGGAATAGCGTTGCAAATAACCTCGCAACACCATTGCAATATCATTTTTGACATTGACACTCTAATTTAAACTCTTTAGACGGTTGTTGGAATGGTTTTGCCATGTTATTGCATTGATATTGTAGGGTTATTGGCAACTTTATCATGTCATTTATTTTTAGGTTCTTGGGATGTTGTTGCCAAGTTATTGCTATGAAATTGTCACTATGGCATTGTTTTGCCATGTTATTGCAATAATATTGGAAGGTCATTAGAACCGTTGGTTGATTTCAAGTTTCTTGGGAAGTTGTTGACATGATATTTAAAGAAAATTGGAAGGTTATTTGAAACGTTGGTTCATTTCACGGTTCTTGGGATGTTTTTGACGTGATATTTAATAATAGTGGAAGGTTATTTTCAACACTATTAGGAGATTATTTCATGGTTCTTAAGATGGTTTCGCCATATTATCGAAATGAAATTGCGCAGATAACAATGAAGGATGTATCATTTCATTTCAAACGTATCTTGAATAGGTGTGGTAAGTTATAAATGCTAACTACACTTAACAGGTCAGAATGAAGAATGTATAATGACATTTCAAACATAACTTGCGTTGGTGTAATGAGCATTTATAACTGGACAAAATGAAACACGTGTAATGTTATTTCAAACAGCTTGCATTAGTGTGGTAAGTTTTATAATGCTCACTACACCAATGCGAGATATAACTGGACACAGTGAAGCATGTCATAATTAAGCTTAAGTAATGTTAGGTCAAAATATTAATAATGTGGTGTTGGGAGTAGCTTGAGCACAATGAAGAATGTATCGTTTCATTTCAAACATATCTTGAATAGGTGTAGTGAGCTTTTATAACCTTTCAAACGTTATGATAATTTTAGTGATCAGGATGCAAGAAACGGGATTTAGAATGTTGACAGAATTCGCATTCACTTTCTCACCAACAACATAAAAGTATGCATAAAAACTAATAATCAAGTCAGAAACAATGGTTCAGATTTATTTGCATTAATCAATATAATCGCATTAAAAAAACAATTGCAACAACCTTGTAATATGTACATAATAATATTGCGAATAACTTTGCAATATCATTGCATTACCATGGCAAAAACCCTCCAAGAACGTTGAAATCAGTATGGAACTTGTAAATGACATTGCAATACCATTACAATAATACGGCAACCTTGACATACGTGTGGAATAGCGTTGCAAATAACCTCGCAACACCATTGCAATATCATTTTTGACATTGACACTCTAATTTAAACTCTTTAGACGGTTGTTGGAATGGTTTTGCCATGTTATTGCATTGATATTGTAGGGTTATTGGCAACTTTATCATGTCATTTATTTTTAGGTTCTTGGGATGTTGTTGCCAAGTTATTGCTATGAAAATGTCACTATGGCATTGTTTTGCCATGTTATTGCAATAATATTGGAAGGTCATTAGAACCGTTGGTTGATTTCAAGTTTCTTGGGAAGTTGTTGACATGATATTTAAATAAAATTGGAAGGTTATTTGAAACGTTGGTTCATTTCACGGTTCTTGGGATGTTTTTGACGTGATATTTAATAATAGTGGAAGGTTATTTTCAACACTATTAGGAGATTATTTCATGGTTCTTAAGATGGTTTCGTCATGTTATCAAAATGAAATTGCGCAGATAACAATGAAGGATGTATCGTTTCATTTCAAACGTATCTTGAATAGGTGTGGTAAGTTATAAATGCTAACTACACTAAACAGGTCAGGATGAAGAATGTATAATGACATTTCAAACATAACTTGCGTTGGTGTAATGAGCATTTATAACTGGACAAAATGAAACACGTGTAATGTTATTTCAAACAGCTTGCATTAGTGTGGTAAGTTTTATAATGCTCACTACACCAATGCAAGATATAACTGGACACAGTGAAGCATGTCATAATTAAGCTTAAGTAATGTTAGGTCAAAATATTAATAATGTGGTGTTGGGAGTAGCTTGAGCACAATGAAGAATGTATCGTTTCATTTCAAACATATCTTGAATAGGTGTAGTGAGCTTTTATATCCTTTCAAACGTTATGATAATTTTAGTGATCAGGATGCAAGAAACGGGATTTAGAATGTTGACAGAATTCACATTCACTTTCTCACCAACAACATAAAAGTATGCATAAAAACTAATAATCAAGTCAGAAACAATGGTTCAGATTTATTTGCATTAATCAATATAATCGCATTAAAAAAACAATTGCAACAACCTTGTAATATGTACATAATAATATTGCGAATAACTTTGCAATATCATTGCATTACCATGGCAAAAACCCTCCAAGAACGTTGAAATCAGTATGGAACTTGTAAATGACATTGCAATACCATTACAATAATACGGCAACCTTGACATACGTGTGGAATAGCGTTGCAAATAACCTCGCAAAACCATTGCAATATCATTTTTGACATTGACACTCTAATTTAAACTCTTTAGACGGTTGTTGGAATGGTTTTGCCATGTTATTGCATTGATATTGTAGGGTTATTGGCAACTTTATTATGTCATTTATTTTTAGGTTCTTGGGATGTTGTTGCCAAGTTATTGCTATGAAATTGTCACTATGGCATTGTTTTGCCATGTTATTGCAATAATATTGGAAGGTCATTAGAACCGTTGGTTGATTTCAAGTTTCTTGGGAAGTTGTTGACATGATATTTAAATAAAATTGGAAGGTTATTTGAAACGTTGGTTCATTTCACGGTTCTTGGGATGTTTTTGACGTGATATTTAATAATAGTGGAAGGTTATTTTCAACACTATTAGGAGATTATTTCATGGTTCTTAAGATGGTTTCGTCATGTTATCGAAATGAAATTGCGCAGATAACAATGAAGGATGTATCGTTTCATTTCAAACGTATCTTGAATAGGTGTGGTAAGTTATAAATGCTAACTACACTAAACAGGTCAGGATGAAGAATGTATAATGACATTTCAAACATAACTTGCGTTGGTGTAATGAGCATTTATAACTGGACAAAATGAAACACGTGTAATGTTATTTCAAACAGCTTGCATTAGTGTGGTAAGTTTTATAATGCTCACTACACCAATGCAAGATATAACTGGACACAGTGAAGCATGTCATAATTAAGCTTAAGTAATGTTAGGTCAAAATATTAATAATGTGGTGTTGGGAGTAGCTTGAGCACAATGAAGAATGTATCGTTTCATTTCAAACATATCTTGAATAGGTGTAGTGAGCTTTTATATCCTTTCAAACGTTATGATAATTTTAGTGATCAGGATGCAAGAAACGGGATTTAGAATGTTGACAGAATTCACATTCACTTTCTCACCAACAACATAAAAGTATGCATAAAAACTAATAATCAAGTCAGAAACAATGGTTCAGATTTATTTGCATTAATCAATATAATCGCATTAAAAAAACAATTGCAACAACCTTGTAATATGTACATAATAATATTGCGAATAACTTTGCAATATCATTGCATTACCATGGCAAAAACCCTCCAAGAACGTTGAAATCAGTATGGAACTTGTAAATGACATTGCAATACCATTACAATAATACGGCAACCTTGACATACGTGTGGAATAGCGTTGCAAATAACCTCGCAAAACCATTGCAATATCATTTTTGACATTGACACTCTAATTTAAACTCTTTAGACGGTTGTTGGAATGGTTTTGCCATGTTATTGCATTGATATTGTAGGGTTATTGGCAACTTTATTATGTCATTTATTTTTAGGTTCTTGGGATGTTGTTGCCAAGTTATTGCTATGAAATTGTCACTATGGCATTGTTTTGCCATGTTATTGCAATAATATTGGAAGGTCATTAGAACCGTTGGTTGATTTCAAGTTTCTTGGGAAGTTGTTGACATGATATTTAAATAAAATTGGAAGGTTATTTGAAACGTTGGTTCATTTCACGGTTCTTGGGATGTTTTTGACGTGATATTTAATAATAGTGGAAGGTTATTTTCAACACTATTAGGAGATTATTTCATGGTTCTTAAGATGGTTTCGTCATGTTATCGAAATGAAATTGCGCAGATAACAATGAAGGATGTATCGTTTCATTTCAAACGTATCTTGAATAGGTGTGGTAAGTTATAAATGCTAACTACACTAAACAGGTCAGGATGAAGAATGTATAATGACATTTCAAACATAACTTGCGTTGGTGTAATGAGCATTTATAACTGGACAAAATGAAACACGTGTAATGTTATTTCAAACAGCTTGCATTAGTGTGGTAAGTTTTATAATGCTCACTACACCAATGCAAGATATAACTGGACACAGTGAAGCATGTCATAATTAAGCTTAAGTAATGTTAGGTCAAAATATTAATAATGTGGTGTTGGGAGTAGCTTGAGCACAATGAAGAATGTATCGTTTCATTTCAAACATATCTTGAATAGGTGTAGTGAGCTTTTATATCCTTTCAAACGTTATGATAATTTTAGTGATCAGGATGCAAGAAACGGGATTTAGAATGTTGACAGAATTCGCATTCACTTTCTCACCAACAACATAAAAGTATGCATAAAAACTAATAATCAAGTCAGAAACAATGGTTCAGATTTATTTGCATTAATCAATATAATCGCATTAAAAAAACAATTGCAACAACCTTGTAATATGTACATAATAATATTGCGAATAACTTTGCAATATCATTGCATTACCATGGCAAAAACCCTCCAAGAACGTTGAAATCAGTATGGAACTTGTAAATGACATTGCAATACCATTACAATAATACGGCAACCTTGACATACGTGTGGAATAGCGTTGCAAATAACCTCGCAAAACCATTGCAATATCATTTTTGACATTGACACTCTAATTTAAACTCTTTAGACGGTTGTTGGAATGGTTTTGCCATGTTATTGCATTGATATTGTAGGGTTATTGGCAACTTTATTATGTCATTTATTTTTAGGTTCTTGGGATGTTGTTGCCAAGTTATTGCTATGAAATTGTCACTATGGCATTGTTTTGCCATGTTATTGCAATAATATTGGAAGGTCATTAGAACCGTTGGTTGATTTCAAGTTTCTTGGGAAGTTGTTGACATGATATTTAAATAAAATTGGAAGGTTATTTGAAACGTTGGTTCATTTCACGGTTCTTGGGATGTTTTTGACGTGATATTTAATAATAGTGGAAGGTTATTTTCAACACTATTAGGAGATTATTTCATGGTTCTTAAGATGGTTTCGTCATGTTATCGAAATGAAATTGCGCAGATAACAATGAAGGATGTATCGTTTCATTTCAAACGTATCTTGAATAGGTGTGGTAAGTTATAAATGCTAACTACACTAAACAGGTCAGGATGAAGAATGTATAATGACATTTCAAACATAACTTGCGTTGGTGTAATGAGCATTTATAACTGGACAAAATGAAACACGTGTAATGTTATTTCAAACAGCTTGCATTAGTGTGGTAAGTTTTATAATGCTCACTACACCAATGCAAGATATAACTGGACACAGTGAAGCATGTCATAATTAAGCTTAAGTAATGTTAGGTCAAAATATTAATAATGTGGTGTTGGGAGTAGCTTGAGCACAATGAAGAATGTATCGTTTCATTTCAAACATATCTTGAATAGGTGTAGTGAGCTTTTATATCCTTTCAAACGTTATGATAATTTTAGTGATCAGGATGCAAGAAACGGGATTTAGAATGTTGACAGAATTCGCATTCACTTTCTCACCAACAACATAAAAGTATGCATAAAAACTAATAATCAAGTCAGAAACAATGGTTCAGATTTATTTGCATTAATCAATATAATCGCATTAAAAAAACAATTGCAACAACCTTGTAATATGTACATAATAATATTGCGAATAACTTTGCAATATCATTGCATTACCATGGCAAAAACCCTCCAAGAACGTTGAAATCAGTATGGAACTTGTAAATGACATTGCAATACCATTACAATAATACGGCAACCTTGACATACGTGTGGAATAGCGTTGCAAATAACCTCGCAAAACCATTGCAATATCATTTTTGACATTGACACTCTAATTTAAACTCTTTAGACGGTTGTTGGAATGGTTTTGCCATGTTATTGCATTGATATTGTAGGGTTATTGGCAACTTTATTATGTCATTTATTTTTAGGTTCTTGGGATGTTGTTGCCAAGTTATTGCTATGAAATTGTCACTATGGCATTGTTTTGCCATGTTATTGCAATAATATTGGAAGGTCATTAGAACCGTTGGTTGATTTCAAGTTTCTTGGGAAGTTGTTGACATGATATTTAAATAAAATTGGAAGGTTATTTGAAACGTTGCTTCATTTCACGGTTCTTGGGATGTTTTTGACGTGATATTTAATAATAGTGGAAGGTTATTTTCAACACTATTAGGAGATTATTTCATGGTTCTTAAGATGGTTTCGCCATGTTATCGAAATGAAATTGCGCAGATAACAATGAAGGATGTATCATTTCATTTCAAACGTATCTTGAATAGGTGTGGTAAGTTATAAATGCTAACTACACTAAACAGGTCAGGATGAAGAATGTATAATGACATTTCAAACATAACTTGCGTTGGTGTAATGAGCATTTATAACTGGACAAAATGAAACACGTGTAATGTTATTTCAAACAGCTTGCATTAGTGTGGTAAGTTTTATAATGCTCACTACACCAATGCAAGATATAACTGGACACAGTGAAGCATGTCATAATTAAGCTTAAGTAATGTTAGGTCAAAATATTAATAATGTGGTGTTGGGAGTAGCTTGAGCACAATGAAGAATGTATCGTTTCATTTCAAACATATCTTGAATAGGTGTAGTGAGCTTTTATATCCTTTCAAACGTTATGATAATTTTAGTGATCAGGATGCAAGAAACGGGATTTAGAATGTTGACAGAATTCGCATTCACTTTCTCACCAACAACATAAAAGTATGCATAAAAACTAATAATCAAGTCAGAAACAATGGTTCAGATTTATTTGCATTAATCAATATAATCGCATTAAAAAAACAATTGCAACAACCTTGTAATATGTACATAATAATATTGCGAATAACTTTGCAATATCATTGCATTACCATGGCAAAAACCCTCCAAGAACGTTGAAATCAGTATGGAACTTGTAAATGACATTGCAATACCATTACAATAATACGGCAACCTTGACATACGTGTGGAATAGCGTTGCAAATAACCTCGCAAAACCATTGCAATATCATTTTTGACATTGACACTCTAATTTAAACTCTTTAGACGGTTGTTGGAATGGTTTTGCCATGTTATTGCATTGATATTGTAGGGTTATTGGCAACTTTATTATGTCATTTATTTTTAGGTTCTTGGGATGTTGTTGCCAAGTTATTGCTATGAAATTGTCACTATGGCATTGTTTTGCCATGTTATTGCAATAATATTGGAAGGTCATTAGAACCGTTGGTTGATTTCAAGTTTCTTGGGAAGTTGTTGACATGATATTTAAATAAAATTGGAAGGTTATTTGAAACGTTGCTTCATTTCACGGTTCTTGGGATGTTTTTGACGTGATATTTAATAATAGTGGAAGGTTATTTTCAACACTATTAGGAGATTATTTCATGGTTCTTAAGATGGTTTCGCCATGTTATCGAAATGAAATTGCGCAGATAACAATGAAGGATGTATCATTTCATTTCAAACGTATCTTGAATAGGTGTGGTAAGTTATAAATGCTAACTACACTAAACAGGTCAGGATGAAGAATGTATAATGACATTTCAAACATAACTTGCGTTGGTGTAATGAGCATTTATAACTGGACAAAATGAAACACGTGTAATGTTATTTCAAACAGCTTGCATTAGTGTGGTAAGTTTTATAATGCTCATTACACCAATGCGAGATATAACTGGACACAGTGAAGCATGTCATAATTAAGCTTAAGTAATGTTAGGTCAAAATATTAATAATGTGGTGTTGGGAGTAGCTTGAGCACAATGAAGAATGTATCGTTTCATTTCAAACATATCTTGAATAGGTGTAGTGAGCTTTTATATCCTTTCAAACGTTATGATAATTTTAGTGATCAGGATGCAAGAAACGGGATTTAGAATGTTGACAGAATTCGCATTCACTTTCTCACCAACAACATAAAAGTATGCATAAAAACTAATAATCAAGTCAGAAACAATGGTTCAGATTTATTTGCATTAATCAATATAATCGCATTAAAAAAACAATTGCAACAACCTTGTAATATGTACATAATTATATTGCGAATAACTTTGCAATATCATTGCATTACCATGGCAAAAACCCTCCAAGAACGTTGAAATCAGTATGGAACTTGTAAATGACATTGCAATACCATTACAATAATACGGCAACCTTGACATACGTGTGGAATAGCGTTGCAAATAACCTCGCAACACCATTGCAATATCATTTTTGACATTGACACTCTAATTTAAACTCTTTAGACGGTTGTTGGAATGGTTTTGCCATGTTATTGCATTGATATTGTAGGGTTATTGGCAACTTTATCATGTCATTTATTTTTAGGTTCTTGGGATGTTGTTGCCAAGTTATTGCTATGAAATTGTCACTATGGCATTGTTTTGCCATGTTATTGCAATAATATTGGAAGGTCATTAGAACCGTTGGTTGATTTCAAGTTTCTTGGGAAGTTGTTGACATGATATTTAAAGAAAATTGGAAGGTTATTTGAAACGTTGGTTCATTTCACGGTTCTTGGGATGTTTTTGACGTGATATTTAATAATAGTGGAAGGTTATTTTCAACACTATTAGGAGATTATTTCATGGTTCTTAAGATGGTTTCGCCATGTTATCGAAATGAAATTGCGCAGATAACAATGAAGGATGTATCATTTCATTTCAAACGTATCTTGAATAGGTGTGGTAAGTTATAAATGCTAACTACACTAAACAGGTCAGGATGAAGAATGTATAATGACATTTCAAACATAACTTGCGTTGGTGTAATGAGCATTTATAACTGGACAAAATGAAACACGTGTAATGTTATTTCAAACAGCTTGCATTAGTGTGGTAAGTTTTATAATGCTCACTACACCAATGCGAGATATAACTGGACACAGTGAAGCATGTCATAATTAAGCTTAAGTAATGTTAGGTCAAAATATTAATAATGTGGTGTTGGGAGTAGTTTGAGCACAATGAAGAATGTATCGTTTCATTTCAAACATATCTTGAATAGGTGTAGTGAGCTTTTATATCCTTTCAAACGTTATGATAATTTTAGTGATCAGGATGCAAGAAATGGGATTTAGAATGTTGACAGAATTCGCATTCACTTTCTCACCAACAACATAAAAGTATGCATAAAAACTAATAATCAAGTCAGAAACAATGGTTCAGATTTATTTGCATTAATCAATATAATCGCATTAAAAAAACAATTGCAACAACCTTGTAATATGTACATAATAATATTGCGAATAACTTTGCAATATCATTGCATTACCATGGCAAAAACCCTCCAAGAACGTTGAAATCAGTATGGAACTTGTAAATGACATTGCAATACCATTACAATAATACGGCAACCTTGACATACGTGTGGAATAGCGTTGCAAATAACCTCGCAACACCATTGCAATATCATTTTTGACATTGACACTCTAATTTAAACTCTTTAGACGGTTGTTGGAATGGTTTTGCCATGTTATTGCATTGATATTGTAGGGTTATTGGCAACTTTATCATGTCATTTATTTTTAGGTTCTTGGGATGTTGTTGCCAAGTTATTGCTATGAAATTGTCACTATGGTATTGTTTTGCCATGTTATTGCAATAATATTGGAAGGTCATTAGAACCGTTGGTTGATTTCAAGTTTCTTGGGAAGTTGTTGACATGATATTTAAAGAAAATTGGAAGGTTATTTGAAACGTTGGTTCATTTCACGGTTCTTGGGATGTTTTTGACGTGATATTTAATAATAGTGGAAGGTTATTTTCAACACTATTAGGAGATTATTTCATGGTTCTTAAGATGGTTTCGCCATGTTATCGAAATGAAATTGCGCAGATAACAATGAAGGATGTATCATTTCATTTCAAACGTATCTTGAATAGGTGTGGTAAGTTATAAATGCTAACTACACTAAACAGGTCAGAATGAAGAATGTATAATGACATTTCAAACATAACTTGCGTTGGTGTAATGAGCATTTATAACTGGACAAAATGAAACACGTGTAATGTTATTTCAAACAGCTTGCATTAGTGTGGTAAGTTTTATAATGCTCACTACACCAATGCGAGATATAACTGGACACAGTGAAGCATGTCATAATTAAGCTTAAGTAATGTTAGGTCAAAATATTAATAATGTGGTGTTGGGAGTAGCTTGAGCACAATGAAGAATGTATCGTTTCATTTCAAACATATCTTGAATAGGTGTAGTGAGCTTTTATAACCTTTCAAACGTTATGATAATTTTAGTGATCAGGATGCAAGAAACGGGATTTAGAATGTTGACAGAATTCGCATTCACTTTCTCACCAACAACATAAAAGTATGCATAAAAACTAATAATCAAGTCAGAAACAATGGTTCAGATTTATTTGCATTAATCAATATAATCGCATTAAAAAAACAATTGCAACAACCTTGTAATATGTACATAATAATATTGCGAATAACTTTGCAATATCATTGCATTACCATGGCAAAAACCCTCCAAGAACGTTGAAATCAGTATGGAACTCTTAAATGACATTGCAATACCATTACAATAATACGGCAACCTTGACATACGTGTGGAATAGCGTTGCAAATAACCTCGCAACACCATTGCAATATCATTTTTGACATTGACACTCTAATTTAAACTCTTTAGACGGTTGTTGGAATGGTTTTGCCATGTTATTGCATTGATATTGTAGGGTTATTGGCAACTTTATCATGTCATTTATTTTTAGGTTCTTGGGATGTTGTTGCCAAGTTATTGCTATGAAATTGTCACTATGGCATTGTTTTGCCATGTTATTGCAATAATATTGGAAGGTCATTAGAACCGTTGGTTGATTTCAAGTTTCTTGGGAAGTTGTTGACATGATATTTAAATAAAATTGGAAGGTTATTTGAAACGTTGGTTCATTTCACGGTTCTTGGGATGTTTTTGACGTGATATTTAATAATAGTGGAAGGTTATTTTCAACACTATTAGGAGATTATTTCATGGTTCTTAAGATGGTTTCGCCATGTTATCGAAATGAAATTGCGCAGATAACAATGAAGGATGTATCATTTCATTTCAAACGTATCTTGAATAGGTGTGGTAAGTTATAAATGCTAACTACACTAAACAGGTCAGGATGAAGAATGTATAATGACATTTCAAACATAACTTGCGTTGGTGTAATGAGCATTTATAACTGGACAAAATGAAACACGTGTAATGTTATTTCAAACAGCTTGCATTAGTGTGGTAAGTTTTATAATGCTCATTACACCAATGCGAGATATAACTGGACACAGTGAAGCATGTCATAATTAAGCTTAAGTAATGTTAGGTCAAAATATTAATAATGTGGTGTTGGGAGTAGCTTGAGCACAATGAAGAATGTATCGTTTCATTTCAAACATATCTTGAATAGGTGTAGTGAGCTTTTATATCCTTTCAAACGTTATGATAATTTTAGTGATCAGGATGCAAGAAACGGGATTTAGAATGTTGACAGAATTCGCATTCACTTTCTCACCAACAACATAAAAGTATGCATAAAAACTAATAATCAAGTCAGAAACAATGGTTCAGATTTATTTGCATTAATCAATATAATCGCATTAAAAAAACAATTGCAACAACCTTGTAATATGTACATAATTATATTGCGAATAACTTTGCAATATCATTGCATTACCATGGCAAAAACCCTCCAAGAACGTTGAAATCAGTATGGAACTTGTAAATGACATTGCAATACCATTACAATAATACGGCAACCTTGACATACGTGTGGAATAGCGTTGCAAATAACCTCGCAACACCATTGCAATATCATTTTTGACATTGACACTCTAATTTAAACTCTTTAGACGGTTGTTGGAATGGTTTTGCCATGTTATTGCATTGATATTGTAGGGTTATTGGCAACTTTATCATGTCATTTATTTTTAGGTTCTTGGGATGTTGTTGCCAAGTTATTGCTATGAAATTGTCACTATGGCATTGTTTTGCCATGTTATTGCAATAATATTGGAAGGTCATTAGAACCGTTGGTTGATTTCAAGTTTCTTGGGAAGTTGTTGACATGATATTTAAAGAAAATTGGAAGGTTATTTGAAACGTTGGTTCATTTCACGGTTCTTGGGATGTTTTTGACGTGATATTTAATAATAGTGGAAGGTTATTTTCAACACTATTAGGAGATTATTTCATGGTTCTTAAGATGGTTTCGCCATGTTATCGAAATGAAATTGCGCAGATAACAATGAAGGATGTATCATTTCATTTCAAACGTATCTTGAATAGGTGTGGTAAGTTATAAATGCTAACTACACTAAACAGGTCAGGATGAAGAATGTATAATGACATTTCAAACATAACTTGCGTTGGTGTAATGAGCATTTATAACTGGACAAAATGAAACACGTGTAATGTTATTTCAAACAGCTTGCATTAGTGTGGTAAGTTTTATAATGCTCACTACACCAATGCGAGATATAACTGGACACAGTGAAGCATGTCATAATTAAGCTTAAGTAATGTTAGGTCAAAATATTAATAATGTGGTGTTGGGAGTAGTTTGAGCACAATGAAGAATGTATCGTTTCATTTCAAACATATCTTGAATAGGTGTAGTGAGCTTTTATATCCTTTCAAACGTTATGATAATTTTAGTGATCAGGATGCAAGAAATGGGATTTAGAATGTTGACAGAATTCGCATTCACTTTCTCACCAACAACATAAAAGTATGCATAAAAACTAATAATCAAGTCAGAAACAATGGTTCAGATTTATTTGCATTAATCAATATAATCGCATTAAAAAAACAATTGCAACAACCTTGTAATATGTACATAATAATATTGCGAATAACTTTGCAATATCATTGCATTACCATGGCAAAAACCCTCCAAGAACGTTGAAATCAGTATGGAACTTGTAAATGACATTGCAATACCATTACAATAATACGGCAACCTTGACATACGTGTGGAATAGCGTTGCAAATAACCTCGCAACACCATTGCAATATCATTTTTGACATTGACACTCTAATTTAAACTCTTTAGACGGTTGTTGGAATGGTTTTGCCATGTTATTGCATTGATATTGTAGGGTTATTGGCAACTTTATCATGTCATTTATTTTTAGGTTCTTGGGATGTTGTTGCCAAGTTATTGCTATGAAATTGTCACTATGGTATTGTTTTGCCATGTTATTGCAATAATATTGGAAGGTCATTAGAACCGTTGGTTGATTTCAAGTTTCTTGGGAAGTTGTTGACATGATATTTAAAGAAAATTGGAAGGTTATTTGAAACGTTGGTTCATTTCACGGTTCTTGGGATGTTTTTGACGTGATATTTAATAATAGTGGAAGGTTATTTTCAACACTATTAGGAGATTATTTCATGGTTCTTAAGATGGTTTCGCCATGTTATCGAAATGAAATTGCGCAGATAACAATGAAGGATGTATCATTTCATTTCAAACGTATCTTGAATAGGTGTGGTAAGTTATAAATGCTAACTACACTAAACAGGTCAGAATGAAGAATGTATAATGACATTTCAAACATAACTTGCGTTGGTGTAATGAGCATTTATAACTGGACAAAATGAAACACGTGTAATGTTATTTCAAACAGCTTGCATTAGTGTGGTAAGTTTTATAATGCTCACTACACCAATGCGAGATATAACTGGACACAGTGAAGCATGTCATAATTAAGCTTAAGTAATGTTAGGTCAAAATATTAATAATGTGGTGTTGGGAGTAGCTTGAGCACAATGAAGAATGTATCGTTTCATTTCAAACATATCTTGAATAGGTGTAGTGAGCTTTTATAACCTTTCAAACGTTATGATAATTTTAGTGATCAGGATGCAAGAAACGGGATTTAGAATGTTGACAGAATTCGCATTCACTTTCTCACCAACAACATAAAAGTATGCATAAAAACTAATAATCAAGTCAGAAACAATGGTTCAGATTTATTTGCATTAATCAATATAATCGCATTAAAAAAACAATTGCAACAACCTTGTAATATGTACATAATAATATTGCGAATAACTTTGCAATATCATTGCATTACCATGGCAAAAACCCTCCAAGAACGTTGAAATCAGTATGGAACTCTTAAATGACATTGCAATACCATTACAATAATACGGCAACCTTGACATACGTGTGGAATAGCGTTGCAAATAACCTCGCAACACCATTGCAATATCATTTTTGACATTGACACTCTAATTTAAACTCTTTAGACGGTTGTTGGAATGGTTTTGCCATGTTATTGCATTGATATTGTAGGGTTATTGGCAACTTTATCATGTCATTTATTTTTAGGTTCTTGGGATGTTGTTGCCAAGTTATTGCTATGAAATTGTCACTATGGCATTGTTTTGCCATGTTATTGCAATAATATTGGAAGGTCATTAGAACCGTTGGTTGATTTCAAGTTTCTTGGGAAGTTGTTGACATGATATTTAAATAAAATTGGAAGGTTATTTGAAACGTTGGTTCATTTCACGGTTCTTGGGATGTTTTTGACGTGATATTTAATAATAGTGGAAGGTTATTTTCAACACTATTAGGAGATTATTTCATGGTTCTTAAGATGGTTTCGCCATGTTATCGAAATGAAATTGCGCAGATAACAATGAAGGATGTATCATTTCATTTCAAACGTATCTTGAATAGGTGTGGTAAGTTATAAATGCTAACTACACTAAACAGGTCAGAATGAAGAATGTATAATGACATTTCAAACATAACTTGCGTTGGTGTAATGAGCATTTATAACTGGACAAAATGAAACACGTGTAATGTTATTTCAAACAGCTTGCATTAGTGTGGTAAGTTTTATAATGCTCACTACACCAATGCGAGATATAACTGGACACAGTGAAGCATGTCATAATTAAGCTTAAGTAATGTTAGGTCAAAATATTAATAATGTGGTGTTGGGAGTAGCTTGAGCACAATGAAGAATGTATCGTTTCATTTCAAACATATCTTGAATAGGTGTAGTGAGCTTTTATAACCTTTCAAACGTTATGATAATTTTAGTGATCAGGATGCAAGAAACGGGATTTAGAATGTTGACAGAATTCGCATTCACTTTCTCACCAACAACATAAAAGTATGCATAAAAACTAATAATCAAGTCAGAAACAATGGTTCAGATTTATTTGTGCATTAATCAATATAATCGCATTAAAAAAACAATTGCAACAACTTTGTAATATGTACATAATAATATTGCGAATAACTTTGCAATATCATTGCATTACCATGGCAAAAACCCTCCAAGAACGTTGAAATCAGTATGGAACTTGTAAATGACATTGCAATACCATTACAATAATACGGCAACCTTGACATAAGTGTGGAATAGCGTTGCAAATAACCTCGCAACACCATTGCAATATCATTTTTGACATTGACACTCTAATTTAAACTCTTTAGACGGTTGTTGGAATGGTTTTGCCATGTTATTGCATTGATATTGTAGGGTTATTGGCAACTTTATCATGTCATTTATTTTTAGGTTCTTGGGATGTTGTTGCCAAGTTATTGCTATGAAATTGTCACTATGGCATTGTTTTGCCATGTTATTGCAATAATATTGGAAGGTCATTAGAACCGTTGGTTGATTTCAAGTTTCTTGGGAAGTTGTTGACATGATATTTAAATAAAATTGGAAGGTTATTTGAAACGTTGGTTCATTTCACGGTTCTTGGGATGTTTTTGACGTGATATTTAATAATAGTGGAAGGTTATTTTCAACACTATTAGGAGATTATTTCATGGTTCTTAAGATGGTTTCGCCATGTTATCGAAATGAAATTGCGCAGATAACAATGAAGGATGTATCATTTCATTTCAAACGTATCTTGAATAGGTGTGGTAAGTTATAAATGCTAACTACACTAAACAGGTCAGAATGAAGAATGTATAATGACATTTCAAACATAACTTGCGTTGGTGTAATGAGCATTTATAACTGGACAAAATGAAACACGTGTAATGTTATTTCAAACAGCTTGCATTAGTGTGGTAAGTTTTATAATGCTCACTACACCAATGCGAGATATAACTGGACACAGTGAAGCATGTCATAATTAAGCTTAAGTAATGTTAGGTCAAAATATTAATAATGTGGTGTTGGGAGTAGCTTGAGCACAATGAAGAATGTATCGTTTCATTTCGAACATATCTTGAATAGGTGTAGTGAGCTTTTATAACCTTTCAAACGTTATGATAATTTTAGTGATCAGGATGCAAGAAACGGGATTTAGAATGTTGACAGAATTCGCATTCACTTTCTCACCAACAACATAAAAGTATGCATAAAAACTAATAATCAAGTCAGAAACAATGGTTCAGATTTATTTGCATTAATCAATATAATCGCATTAAAAAAACAATTGCAACAACCTTGTAATATGTACATAATAATATTGCGAATAACTTTGCAATATCATTGCATTACCATGGCAAAAACCCTCCAAGAACGTTGAAATCAGTATGGAACTTGTAAATGACATTGCAATACCATTACAATAATACGGCAACCTTGACATAAGTGTGGAATAGCGTTGCAAAAAACCTCGCAACACCATTGCAATATCATTTTTGACATTGACACTCTAATTTAAACTCTTTAGACGGTTGTTGGAATGGTTTTGCCATGTTATTGCATTGATATTGTAGGGTTATTGGCAACTTTATCATGTCATTTATTTTTAGGTTCTTGGGATGTTGTTGCCAAGTTATTGCTATGAAATTGTCACTATGGCATTGTTTTGCCATGTTATTGCAATAATATTGGAAGGTCATTAGAACCGTTGGTTGATTTCAAGTTTCTTGGGAAGTTGTTGACATGATATTTAAATAAAATTGGAAGGTTATTTGAAACGTTGGTTCATTTCACGGTTCTTGGGATGTTTTTGACGTGATATTTAATAATAGTGGAAGGTTATTTTCAACACTATTAGGAGATTATTTCATGGTTCTTAAGATGGTTTCGCCATGTTATCGAAATGAAATTGCGCAGATAACAATGAAGGATGTATCATTTCATTTCAAACGTATCTTGAATAGGTGTGGTAAGTTATAAATGCTAACTACACTAAACAGGTCAGAATGAAGAATGTATAATGACATTTCAAACATAACTTGCGTTGGTGTAATGAGCATTTATAACTGGACAAAATGAAACACGTGTAATGTTATTTCAAACAGCTTGCATTAGTGTGGTAAGTTTTATAATGCTCACTACACCAATGCGAGATATAACTGGACACAGTGAAGCATGTCATAATTAAGCTTAAGTAATGTTAGGTCAAAATATTAATAATGTGGTGTTGGGAGTAGCTTGAGCACAATGAAGAATGTATCGTTTCATTTCGAACATATCTTGAATAGGTGTAGTGAGCTTTTATAACCTTTCAAACGTTATGATAATTTTAGTGATCAGGATGCAAGAAACGGGATTTAGAATGTTGACAGAATTCGCATTCACTTTCTCACCAACAACATAAAAGTATGCATAAAAACTAATAATCAAGTCAGAAACAATGGTTCAGATTTATTTGCATTAATCAATATAATCGCATTAAAAAAACAATTGCAACAACCTTGTAATATGTACATAATAATATTGCGAATAACTTTGCAATATCATTGCATTACCATGGCAAAAACCCTCCAAGAACGTTGAAATCAGTATGGAACTTGTAAATGACATTGCAATACCATTACAATAATACGGCAACCTTGACATAAGTGTGGAATAGCGTTGCAAATAACCTCGCAACACCATTGCAATATCATTTTTGACATTGACACTCTAATTTAAACTCTTTAGACGGTTGTTGGAATGGTTTTGCCATGTTATTGCATTGATATTGTAGGGTTATTGGCAACTTTATCATGTCATTTATTTTTAGGTTCTTGGGATGTTGTTGCCAAGTTATTGCTATGAAATTGTCACTATGGCATTGTTTTGCCATGTTATTGCAATAATATTGGAAGGTCATTAGAACCGTTGGTTGATTTCAAGTTTCTTGGGAAGTTGTTGACATGATATTTAAATAAAATTGGAAGGTTATTTGAAACGTTGGTTCATTTCACGGTTCTTGGGATGTTTTTGACGTGATATTTAATAATAGTGGAAGGTTATTTTCAACACTATTAGGAGATTATTTCATGGTTCTTAAGATGGTTTCGCCATGTTATCGAAATGAAATTGCGCAGATAACAATGAAGGATGTATCATTTCATTTCAAACGTATCTTGAATAGGTGTGGTAAGTTATAAATGCTAACTACACTAAACAGGTCAGAATGAAGAATGTATAATGACATTTCAAACATAACTTGCGTTGGTGTAATGAGCATTTATAACTGGACAAAATGAAACACGTGTAATGTTATTTCAAACAGCTTGCATTAGTGTGGTAAGTTTTATAATGCTCACTACACCAATGCGAGATATAACTGGACACAGTGAAGCATGTCATAATTAAGCTTAAGTAATGTTAGGTCAAAATATTAATAATGTGGTGTTGGGAGTAGCTTGAGCACAATGAAGAATGTATCGTTTCATTTCGAACATATCTTGAATAGGTGTAGTGAGCTTTTATAACCTTTCAAACGTTATGATAATTTTAGTGATCAGGATGCAAGAAACGGGATTTAGAATGTTGACAGAATTCGCATTCACTTTCTCACCAACAACATAAAAGTATGCATAAAAACTAATAATCAAGTCAGAAACAATGGTTCAGATTTATTTGCATTAATCAATATAATCGCATTAAAAAAACAATTGCAACAACCTTGTAATATGTACATAATAATATTGCGAATAACTTTGCAATATCATTGCATTACCATGGCAAAAACCCTCCAAGAACGTTGAAATCAGTATGGAACTTGTAAATGACATTGCAATACCATTACAATAATACGGCAACCTTGACATAAGTGTGGAATAGCGTTGCAAAAAACCTCGCAACACCATTGCAATATCATTTTTGACATTGACACTCTAATTTAAACTCTTTAGACGGTTGTTGGAATGGTTTTGCCATGTTATTGCATTGATATTGTAGGGTTATTGGCAACTTTATCATGTCATTTATTTTTAGGTTCTTGGGATGTTGTTGCCAAGTTATTGCTATGAAATTGTCACTATGGCATTGTTTTGCCATGTTATTGCAATAATATTGGAAGGTCATTAGAACCGTTGGTTGATTTCAAGTTTCTTGGGAAGTTGTTGACATGATATTTAAATAAAATTGGAAGGTTATTTGAAACGTTGGTTCATTTCACGGTTCTTGGGATGTTTTTGACGTGATATTTAATAATAGTGGAAGGTTATTTTCAACACTATTAGGAGATTATTTCATGGTTCTTAAGATGGTTTCGCCATGTTATCGAAATGAAATTGCGCAGATAACAATGAAGGATGTATCATTTCATTTCAAACGTATCTTGAATAGGTGTGGTAAGTTATAAATGCTAACTACACTAAACAGGTCAGAATGAAGAATGTATAATGACATTTCAAACATAACTTGCGTTGGTGTAATGAGCATTTATAACTGGACAAAATGAAACACGTGTAATATTATTTCAAACAGCTTGCATTAGTGTGGTAAGTTTTATAATGCTCACTACACCAATGCGAGATATAACTGGACACAGTGAAGCATGTCATAATTAAGCTTAAGTAATGTTAGGTCAAAATACTAATAATGTGGTGTTGGGAGTAGCTTGAGCACAATGAAGAATGTATCGTTTCATTTCGAACATATCTTGAATAGGTGTAGTGAGCTTTTATAACCTTTCAAACGTTATGATAATTTTAGTGATCAGGATGCAAGAAACGGGATTTAGAATGTTGACAGAATTCGCATTCACTTTCTCACCAACAACATAAAAGTATGCATAAAAACTAATAATCAAGTCAGAAACAATGGTTCAGATTTATTTGCATTAATCAATATAATCGCATTAAAAAAACAATTGCAACAACCTTGTAATATGTACATAATAATATTGCGAATAACTTTGCAATATCATTGCATTACCATGGCAAAAACCCTCCAAGAACGTTGAAATCAGTATGGAACTTGTAAATGACATTGCAATACCATTACAATAATACGGCAACCTTGACATAAGTGTGGAATAGCGTTGCAAATAACCTCGCAACACCATTGCAATATCATTTTTGACATTGACACTCTAATTTAAACTCTTTAGACGGTTGTTGGAATGGTTTTGCCATGTTATTGCATTGATATTGTAGGGTTATTGGCAACTTTATCATGTCATTTATTTTTAGGTTCTTGGGATGTTGTTGCCAAGTTATTGCTATGAAATTGTCACTATGGCATTGTTTTGCCATGTTATTGCAATAATATTGGAAGGTCATTAGAACCGTTGGTTGATTTCAAGTTTCTTGGGAAGTTGTTGACATGATATTTAAATAAAATTGGAAGGTTATTTGAAACGTTGGTTCATTTCACGGTTCTTGGGATGTTTTTGACGTGATATTTAATAATAGTGGAAGGTTATTTTCAACACTATTAGGAGATTATTTCATGGTTCTTAAGATGGTTTCGCCATGTTATCGAAATGAAATTGCGCAGATAACAATGAAGGATGTATCATTTCATTTCAAACGTATCTTGAATAGGTGTGGTAAGTTATAAATGCTAACTACACTAAACAGGTCAGAATGAAGAATGTATAATGACATTTCAAACATAACTTGCGTTGGTGTAATGAGCATTTATAACTGGACAAAATGAAACACGTGTAATGTTATTTCAAACAGCTTGCATTAGTGTGGTAAGTTTTATAATGCTCACTACACCAATGCGAGATATAACTGGACACAGTGAAGCATGTCATAATTAAGCTTAAGTAATGTTAGGTCAAAATATTAATAATGTGGTGTTGGGAGTAGCTTGAGCACAATGAAGAATGTATCGTTTCATTTCGAACATATCTTGAATAGGTGTAGTGAGCTTTTATAACCTTTCAAACGTTATGATAATTTTAGTGATCAGGATGCAAGAAACGGGATTTAGAATGTTGACAGAATTCGCATTCACTTTCTCACCAACAACATAAAAGTATGCATAAAAACTAATAATCAAGTCAGAAACAATGGTTCAGATTTATTTGCATTAATCAATATAATCGCATTAAAAAAACAATTGCAACAACCTTGTAATATGTACATAATAATATTGCGAATAACTTTGCAATATCATTGCATTACCATGGCAAAAACCCTCCAAGAACGTTGAAATCAGTATGGAACTTGTAAATGACATTGCAATACCATTACAATAATACGGCAACCTTGACATACGTGTGGAATAGCGTTGCAAATAACCTCGCAACACCATTGCAATATCATTTTTGACATTGACACTCTAATTTAAACTCTTTAGACGGTTGTTGGAATGGTTTTGCCATGTTATTGCATTGATATTGTAGGGTTATTGGCAACTTTATCATGTCATTTATTTTTAGGTTCTTGGGATGTTGTTGCCAAGTTATTGCTATGAAATTGTCACTATGGCATTGTTTTGCCATGTTATTGCAATAATATTGGAAGGTCATTAGAACCGTTGGTTGATTTCAAGTTTCTTGGGAAGTTGTTGACATGATATTTAAATAAAATTGGAAGGTTATTTGAAACGTTGGTTCATTTCACGGTTCTTGGGATGTTTTTGACGTGATATTTAATAATAGTGGAAGGTTATTTTCAACACTATTAGGAGATTATTTCATGGTTCTTAAGATGGTTTCGCCATGTTATCGAAATGAAATTGCGCAGATAACAATGAAGGATGTATCATTTCATTTCAAACGTATCTTGAATAGGTGTGGTAAGTTATAAATGCTAACTACACTAAACAGGTCAGAATGAAGAATGTATAATGACATTTCAAACATAACTTGCGTTGGTGTAATGAGCATTTATAACTGGACAAAATGAAACACGTGTAATGTTATTTCAAACAGCTTGCATTAGTGTGGTAAGTTTTATAATGCTCACTACACCAATGCGAGATATAACTGGACACAGTGAAGCATGTCATAATTAAGCTTAAGTAATGTTAGGTCAAAATATTAATAATGTGGTGTTGGGAGTAGCTTGAGCACAATGAAGAATGTATCGTTTCATTTCGAACATATCTTGAATAGGTGTAGTGAGCTTTTATAACCTTTCAAACGTTATGATAATTTTAGTGATCAGGATGCAAGAAACGGGATTTAGAATGTTGACAGAATTCGCATTCACTTTCTCACCAACAACATAAAAGTATGCATAAAAACTAATAATCAAGTCAGAAACAATGGTTCAGATTTATTTGCATTAATCAATATAATCGCATTAAAAAAACAATTGCAACAACCTTGTAATATGTACATAATAATATTGCGAATAACTTTGCAATATCATTGCATTACCATGGCAAAAACCCTCCAAGAACGTTGAAATCAGTATGGAACTTGTAAATGACATTGCAATACCATTACAATAATACGGCAACCTTGACATACGTGTGGAATAGCGTTGCAAATAACCTCGCAACACCATTGCAATATCATTTTTGACATTGACACTCTAATTTAAACTCTTTAGACGGTTGTTGGAATGGTTTTGCCATGTTATTGCATTGATATTGTAGGGTTATTGGCAACTTTATCATGTCATTTATTTTTAGGTTCTTGGGATGTTGTTGCCAAGTTATTGCTATGAAATTGTCACTATGGCATTGTTTTGCCATGTTATTGCAATAATATTGGAAGGTCATTAGAACCGTTGGTTGATTTCAAGTTTCTTGGGAAGTTGTTGACATGATATTTAAATAAAATTGGAAGGTTATTTGAAACGTTGGTTCATTTCACGGTTCTTGGGATGTTTTTGACATGATATTTAATAATAGTGGAAGGTTATTTTCAACACTATTAGGAGATTATTTCATGGTTCTTAAGATGGTTTCGCCATGTTATCGAAATGAAATTGCGCAGATAACAATGAAGGATGTATCATTTCATTTCAAACGTATCTTGAATAGGTGTGGTAAGTTATAAATGCTAACTACACTAAACAGGTCAGAATGAAGAATGTATAATGACATTTCAAACATAACTTGCGTTGGTGTAATGAGCATTTATAACTGGACAAAATGAAACACGTGTAATGTTATTTCAAACAGCTTGCATTAGTGTGGTAAGTTTTATAATGCTCACTACACCAATGCGAGATATAACTGGATACAGTGAAGCATGTCATAATTAAGCTTAAGTAATGTTAGGTCAAAATATTAATAATGTGGTGTTGGGAGTAGCTTGAGCACAATGAAGAATGTATCGTTTCATTTCAAACATATCTTGAATAGGTGTAGTGAGCTTTTATAACCTTTCAAACGTTATGATAATTTTAGTGATCAGGATGCAAGAAACGGGATTTAGAATGTTGTCAGAATTCGCATTCACTTTCTCACCAACAACATAAAAGTATGCATAAAAACTAATAATCAAGTGAGAAACAATGGTTCAGATTTATTTGCATTAATCAATATAATCGCATTAAAAAAACAATTGCAACAACCTTGTAATATGTACATAATAATATTGCGAATAACTTTGCAATATCATTGCATTACCATGGCAAAAACCCTCCAAGAACGTTGAAATCAGTATGGAACTTGTAAATGACATTGCAATACCATTACAATAATACGGCAACCTTGACATAAGTGTGGAATAGCGTTGCAAATAACCTCGCAACACCATTGCAATATCATTTTTGACATTGACACTCTAATTTAAACTCTTTAGACGGTTGTTGGAATGGTTTTGCCATGTTATTGCATTGATATTGTAGGGTTATTGGCAACTTTATCATGTCATTTATTTTTAGGTTCTTGGGATGTTGTTGCCAAGTTATTGCTATGAAATTGTCACTTTGGCATTGTTTTGCCATGTTATTGCAATAATATTGGAAGGTCATTAGAACCGTTGGTTGATTTCAAGTTTCTTGGGAAGTTGTTGACATGATATTTAAATAAAATTGGAAGGTTATTTGAAACGTTGGTTCATTTCACGGTTCTTGGGATGTTTTTGACGTGATATTTAATAATAGTGGAAGGTTATTTTCAACACTATTAGGAGATTTTTTCATGGTTCTTAAGATGGTTTCGCCATGTTATCGAAATGAAATTGCGCAGATAATAATGAAGGATGTATCATTTCATTTCAAACGTATCTTGAATAGGTGTGGTAAGTTATAAATGCTAACTACACTAAACAGGTCAGAATGAAGAATGTATAATGACATTTCAAACATAACTTGCGTTGCTGTAATGAGCATTTATAACTGGACAAAATGAAACACGTGTAATGTTATTTCAAACAGCTTGCATTAGTGTGGTAAGTTTTATAATGCTCACTACACCAATGCGAGATATAACTGGACACAGTGAAGCATGTCATAATTAAGCTTAAGTAATGTTAGGTCAAAATATTAATAATGTGGTGTTGGGAGTAGCTTGAGCACAATGAAGAATGTATCGTTTCATTTCGAACATATCTTGAATAGGTGTAGTGAGCTTTTATAACCTTTCAAACGTTATGATAATTTTAGTGATCAGGATGCAAGAAACGGGATTTAGAATGTTGACAGAATTCGCATTCACTTTCTCACCAACAACATAAAAGTATGCATAAAAACTAATAATCAAGTCAGAAACAATGGTTCAGATTTATTTGCATTAATCAATATAATCGCATTAAAAAAACAATTGCAACAACTTTGTAATATGTACATAATAATATTGCGAATAACTTTGCAATATCATTGCATTACCATGGCAAAAACCCTCCAAGAACGTTGAAATCAGTATGGAACTTGTAAATGACATTGCAATACCATTACAATAATACGGCAACCTTGACATAAGTGTGGAATAGCGTTGCAAATAACCTCGCAACACCATTGCAATATCATTTTTGACATTGACACTCTAATTTAAACTCTTTAGACGGTTGTTGGAATGGTTTTGCCATGTTATTGCATTGATATTGTAGGGTTATTGGCAACTTTATCATGTCATTTATTTTTAGGTTCTTGGGATGTTGTTGCCAAGTTATTGCTATGAAATTGTCACTATGGCATTGTTTTGCCATGTTATTGCAATAATATTGGAAGGTCATTAGAACCGTTGGTTGATTTCAAGTTTCTTGGGAAGTTGTTGACATGATATTTAAATAAAATTGGAAGGTTATTTGAAACGTTGGTTCATTTCACGGTTCTTGGGATGTTTTTGACGTGATATTTAATAATAGTGGAAGGTTATTTTCAACACTATTAGGAGATTATTTCATGGTTCTTAAGATGGTTTCGCCATGTTATCGAAATGAAATTGCGCAGATAACAATGAAGGATGTATCATTTCATTTCAAACGTATCTTGAATAGGTGTGGTAAGTTATAAATGCTAACTACACTAAACAGGTCAGAATGAAGAATGTATAATGACATTTCAAACATAACTTGCGTTGGTGTAATGAGCATTTATAACTGGACAAAATGAAACACGTGTAATGTTATTTCAAACAGCTTGCATTAGTGTGGTAAGTTTTATAATGCTCACTACACCAATGCGAGATATAACTGGACACAGTGAAGCATGTCATAATTAAGCTTAAGTAATGTTAGGTCAAAATATTAATAATGTGGTGTTGGGAGTAGCTTGAGCACAATGAAGAATGTATCGTTTCATTTCGAACATATCTTGAATAGGTGTAGTGAGCTTTTATAACCTTTCAAACGTTATGATAATTTTAGTGATCAGGATGCAAGAAACGGGATTTAGAATGTTGACAGAATTCGCATTCACTTTCTCACCAACAACATAAAAGTATGCATAAAAACTAATAATCAAGTCAGAAACAATGGTTCAGATTTATTTGCATTAATCAATATAATCGCATTAAAAAAACAATTGCAACAACCTTGTAATATGTACATAATAATATTGCGAATAACTTTGCAATATCATTGCATTACCATGGCAAAAACCCTCCAAGAACGTTGAAATCAGTATGGAACTTGTAAATGACATTGCAATACCATTACAATAATACGGCAACCTTGACATAAGTGTGGAATAGCGTTGCAAAAAACCTCGCAACACCATTGCAATATCATTTTTGACATTGACACTCTAATTTAAACTCTTTAGACGGTTGTTGGAATGGTTTTGCCATGTTATTGCATTGATATTGTAGGGTTATTGGCAACTTTATCATGTCATTTATTTTTAGGTTCTTGGGATGTTGTTGCCAAGTTATTGCTATGAAATTGTCACTATGGCATTGTTTTGCCATGTTATTGCAATAATATTGGAAGGTCATTAGAACCGTTGGTTGATTTCAAGTTTCTTGGGAAGTTGTTGACATGATATTTAAATAAAATTAGAAGGTTATTTGAAACGTTGGTTCATTTCACGGTTCTTGGGATGTTTTTGACGTGATATTTAATAATAGTGGAAGGTTATTTTCAACACTATTAGGAGATTATTTCATGGTTCTTAAGATGGTTTCGCCATGTTATCGAAATGAAATTGCGCAGATAACAATGAAGGATGTATCATTTCATTTCAAACGTATCTTGAATAGGTGTGGTAAGTTATAAATGCTAACTACACTAAACAGGTCAGAATGAAGAATGTATAATGACATTTCAAACATAACTTGCGTTGGTGTAATGAGCATTTATAACTGGACAAAATGAAACACGTGTAATGTTATTTCAAACAGCTTGCATTAGTGTGGTAAGTTTTATAATGCTCACTACACCAATGCGAGATATAACTGGACACAGTGAAGCATGTCATAATTAAGCTTAAGTAATGTTAGGTCAAAATACTAATAATGTGGTGTTGGGAGTAGCTTGAGCACAATGAAGAATGTATCGTTTCATTTCGAACATATCTTGAATAGGTGTAGTGAGCTTTTATAACCTTTCAAACGTTATGATAATTTTAGTGATCAGGATGCAAGAAACGGGATTTAGAATGTTGACAGAATTCGCATTCACTTTCTCACCAACAACATAAAAGTATGCATAAAAACTAATAATCAAGTCAGAAACAATGGTTCAGATTTATTTGCATTAATCAATATAATCGCATTAAAAAAACAATTGCAACAACCTTGTAATATGTACATAATAATATTGCGAATAACTTTGCAATATCATTGCATTACCATGGCAAAAACCCTCCAAGAACGTTGAAATCAGTATGGAACTTGTAAATGACATTGCAATACCATTACAATAATACGGCAACCTTGACATAAGTGTGGAATAGCGTTGCAAATAACCTCGCAACACCATTGCAATATCATTTTTGACATTGACACTCTAATTTAAACTCTTTAGACGGTTGTTGGAATGGTTTTGCCATGTTATTGCATTGATATTGTAGGGTTATTGGCAACTTTATCATGTCATTTATTTTTAGGTTCTTGGGATGTTGTTGCCAAGTTATTGCTATGAAATTGTCACTATGGCATTGTTTTGCCATGTTATTGCAATAATATTGGAAGGTCATTAGAACCGTTGGTTGATTTCAAGTTTCTTGGGAAGTTGTTGACATGATATTTAAATAAAATTGGAAGGTTATTTGAAACGTTGGTTCATTTCACGGTTCTTGGGATGTTTTTGACGTGATATTTAATAATAGTGGAAGGTTATTTTCAACACTATTAGGAGATTATTTCATGGTTCTTAAGATGGTTTCGCCATGTTATCGAAATGAAATTGCGCAGATAACAATGAAGGATGTATCATTTCATTTCAAACGTATCTTGAATAGGTGTGGTAAGTTATAAATGCTAACTACACTAAACAGGTCAGAATGAAGAATGTATAATGACATTTCAAACATAACTTGCGTTGGTGTAATGAGCATTTATAACTGGACAAAATGAAACACGTGTAATGTTATTTCAAACAGCTTGCATTAGTGTGGTAAGTTTTATAATGCTCACTACACCAATGCGAGATATAACTGGACACAGTGAAGCATGTCATAATTAAGCTTAAGTAATGTTAGGTCAAAATACTAATAATGTGGTGTTGGGAGTAGCTTGAGCACAATGAAGAATGTATCGTTTCATTTCGAACATATCTTGAATAGGTGTAGTGAGCTTTTATAACCTTTCAAACGTTATGATAATTTTAGTGATCAGGATGCAAGAAACGGGATTTAGAATGTTGACAGAATTCGCATTCACTTTCTCACCAACAACATAAAAGTATGCATAAAAACTAATAATCAAGTCAGAAACAATGGTTCAGATTTATTTGCATTAATCAATATAATCGCATTAAAAAAACAATTGCAACAACCTTGTAATATGTACATAATAATATTGCGAATAACTTTGCAATATCATTGCATTACCATGGCAAAAACCCTCCAAGAACGTTGAAATCAGTATGGAACTTGTAAATGACATTGCAATACCATTACAATAATACGGCAACCTTGACATAAGTGTGGAATAGCGTTGCAAATAACCTCGCAACACCATTGCAATATCATTTTTGACATTGACACTCTAATTTAAACTCTTTAGACGGTTGTTGGAATGGTTTTGCCATGTTATTGCATTGATATTGTAGGGTTATTGGCAACTTTATCATGTCATTTATTTTTAGGTTCTTGGGATGTTGTTGCCAAGTTATTGCTATGAAATTGTCACTATGGCATTGTTTTGCCATGTTATTGCAATAATATTGGAAGGTCATTAGAACCGTTGGTTGATTTCAAGTTTCTTGGGAAGTTGTTGACATGATATTTAAATAAAATTGGAAGGTTATTTGAAACGTTGGTTCATTTCACGGTTCTTGGGATGTTTTTGACGTGATATTTAATAATAGTGGAAGGTTATTTTCAACACTATTAGGAGATTATTTCATGGTTCTTAAGATGGTTTCGCCATGTTATCGAAATGAAATTGCGCAGATAACAATGAAGGATGTATCATTTCATTTCAAACGTATCTTGAATAGGTGTGGTAAGTTATAAATGCTAACTACACTAAACAGGTCAGAATGAAGAATATATAATGACATTTCAAACATAACTTGCGTTGGTGTAATGAGCATTTATAACTGGACAAAATGAAACACGTGTAATGTTATTTCAAACAGCTTGCATTAGTGTGGTAAGTTTTATAATGCTCACTACACCAATGCGAGATATAACTGGACACAGTGAAGCATGTCATAATTAAGCTTAAGTAATGTTAGGTCAAAATATTAATAATGTGGTGTTGGGAGTAGCTTGAGCACAATGAAGAATGTATCGTTTCATTTCGAACATATCTTGAATAGGTGTAGTGAGCTTTTATAACCTTTCAAACGTTATGATAATTTTAGTGATCAGGATGCAAGAAACGGGATTTAGAATGTTGACAGAATTCGCATTCACTTTCTCACCAACAACATAAAAGTATGCATAAAAACTAATAATCAAGTCAGAAACAATGGTTCAGATTTATTTGCATTAATCAATATAATCGCATTAAAAAAACAATTGCAACAACCTTGTAATATGTACATAATAATATTGCGAATAACTTTGCAATATCATTGCATTACCATGGCAAAAACCCTCCAAGAACGTTGAAATCAGTATGGAACTTGTAAATGACATTGCAATACCATTACAATAATACGGCAACCTTGACATAAGTGTGGAATAGCGTTGCAAATAACCTCGCAACACCATTGCAATATCATTTTTGACATTGACACTCTAATTTAAACTCTTTAGACGGTTGTTGGAATGGTTTTGCCATGTTATTGCATTGATATTGTAGGGTTATTGGCAACTTTATCATGTCATTTATTTTTAGGTTCTTGGGATGTTGTTGCCAAGTTATTGCTATGAAATTGTCACTATGGCATTGTTTTGCCATGTTATTGCAATAATATTGGAAGGTCATTAGAACCGTTGGTTGATTTCAAGTTTCTTGGGAAGTTGTTGACATGATATTTAAATAAAATTGGAAGGTTATTTGAAACGTTGGTTCATTTCACGGTTCTTGGGATGTTTTTGACGTGATATTTAATAATAGTGGAAGGTTATTTTCAACACTATTAGGAGATTATTTCATGGTTCTTAAGATGGTTTCGCCATGTTATCGAAATGAAATTGCGCAGATAACAATGAAGGATGTATCATTTCATTTCAAACGTATCTTGAATAGGTGTGGTAAGTTATAAATGCTAACTACACTAAACAGGTCAGAATGAAGAATGTATAATGACATTTCAAACATAACTTGCGTTGGTGTAATGAGCATTTATAACTGGACAAAATGAAACACGTGTAATGTTATTTCAAACAGCTTGCATTAGTGTGGTAAGTTTTATAATGCTCACTACACCAATGCGAGATATAACTGGACACAGTGAAGCATGTCATAATTAAGCTTAAGTAATGTTAGGTCAAAATATTAATAATGTGGTGTTGGGAGTAGCTTGAGCACAATGAAGAATGTATCGTTTCATTTCGAACATATCTTGAATAGGTGTAGTGAGCTTTTATAACCTTTCAAACGTTATGATAATTTTAGTGATCAGGATGCAAGAAACGGGATTTAGAATGTTGACAGAATTCGCATTCACTTTCTCACCAACAACATAAAAGTATGCATAAAAACTAATAATCAAGTCAGAAACAATGGTTCAGATTTATTTGCATTAATCAATATAATCGCATTAAAAAAACAATTGCAACAACCTTGTAATATGTACATAATAATATTGCGAATAACTTTGCAATATCATTGCATTACCATGGCAAAAACCCTCCAAGAACGTTGAAATCAGTATGGAACTTGTAAATGACATTGCAATACCATTACAATAATACGGCAACCTTGACATAAGTGTGGAATAGCGTTGCAAATAACCTCGCAACACCATTGCAATATCATTTTTGACATTGACACTCTAATTTAAACTCTTTAGACGGTTATTGGAATGGTTTTGCCATGTTATTGCATTGATATTGTAGGGTTATTGGCAACTTTATCATGTCATTTATTTTTAGGTTCTTGGGATGTTGTTGCCAAGTTATTGCTATGAAATTGTCACTATGGCATTGTTTTGCCATGTTATTGCAATAATATTGGAAGGTCATTAGAACCGTTGGTTGATTTCAAGTTTCTTGGGAAGTTGTTGACATGATATTTAAATAAAATTGGAAGGTTATTTGAAATGTTGGTTCATTTCACGGTTCTTGGGATGTTTTTGACGTGATATTTAATAATAGTGGAAGGTTATTTTCAACACTATTAGGAGATTATTTCATGGTTCTTAAGATGGTTTCGCCATGTTATCGAAATGAAATTGCGCAGATAACAATGAAGGATGTATCATTTCATTTCAAACGTATCTTGAATAGGTGTGGTAAGTTATAAATGCTAACTACACTAAACAGGTCAGAATGAAGAATGTATAATGACATTTCAAACATAACTTGCGTTGGTGTAATGAGCATTTATAACTGGACAAAATGAAACACGTGTAATGTTATTTCAAACAGCTTGCATTAGTGTGGTAAGTTTTATAATGCTCACTACACCAATGCGAGATATAACTGGACACAGTGAAGCATGTCATAATTAAGCTTAAGTAATGTTAGGTCAAAATATTAATAATGTGGTGTTGGGAGTAGCTTGAGCACAATGAAGAATGTATCGTTTCATTTCGAACATATCTTGAATAGGTGTAGTGAGCTTTTATAACCTTTCAAACGTTATGATAATTTTAGTGATCAGGATGCAAGAAACGGGATTTAGAATGTTGACAGAATTCGCATTCACTTTCTCACCAACAACATAAAAGTATGCATAAAAACTAATAATCAAGTCAGAAACAATGGTTCAGATTTATTTGCATTAATCAATATAATCGCATTAAAAAAACAATTGCAACAACCTTGTAATATGTACATAATAATATTGCGAATAACTTTGCAATATCATTGCATTACCATGGCAAAAACCCTCCAAGAACGTTGAAATCAGTATGGAACTTGTAAATGACATTGCAATACCATTACAATAATACGGCAACCTTGACATAAGTGTGGAATAGCGTTGCAAATAACCTCGCAACACCATTGCAATATCATTTTTGACATTGACACTCTAATTTAAACTCTTTAGACGGTTGTTGGAATGGTTTTGCCATGTTATTGCATTGATATTGTAGGGTTATTGGCAACTTTATCATGTCATTTATTTTTAGGTTCTTGGGATGTTGTTGCCAAGTTATTGCTATGAAATTGTCACTATGGCATTGTTTTGCCATGTTATTGCAATAATATTGGAAGGTCATTAGAACCGTTGGTTGATTTCAAGTTTCTTGGGAAGTTGTTGACATGATATTTAAATAAAATTGGAAGGTTATTTGAAACGTTGGTTCATTTCACGGTTCTTGGGATGTTTTTGACGTGATATTTAATAATAGTGGAAGGTTATTTTCAACACTATTAGGAGATTATTTCATGGTTCTTAAGATGGTTTCGCCATGTTATCGAAATGAAATTGCGCAGATAACAATGAAGGATGTATCATTTCATTTCAAACGTATCTTGAATAGGTGTGGTAAGTTATAAATGCTAACTACACTAAACAGGTCAGAATGAAGAATGTATAATGACATTTCAAACATAACTTGCGTTGGTGTAATGAGCATTTATAACTGGACAAAATGAAACACGTGTAATGTTATTTCAAACAGCTTGCATTAGTGTGGTAAGTTTTATAATGCTCACTACACCAATGCGAGATATAACTGGACACAGTGAAGCATGTCATAATTAAGCTTAAGTAATGTTAGGTCAAAATATTAATAATGTGGTGTTGGGAGTAGCTTGAGCACAATGAAGAATGTATCGTTTCATTTCGAACATATCTTGAATAGGTGTAGTGAGCTTTTATAACCTTTCAAACGTTATGATAATTTTAGTGATCAGGATGCAAGAAACGGGATTTAGAATGTTGACAGAATTCGCATTCACTTTCTCACCAACAACATAAAAGTATGCATAAAAACTAATAATCAAGTCAGAAACAATGGTTCAGATTTATTTGCATTAATCAATATAATCGCATTAAAAAAACAATTGCAACAACCTTGTAATATGTACATAATAATATTGCGAATAACTTTGCAATATCATTGCATTACCATGGCAAAAACCCTCCAAGAACGTTGAAATCAGTATGGAACTTGTAAATGACATTGCAATACCATTACAATAATACGGCAACCTTGACATAAGTGTGGAATAGCGTTGCAAATAACCTCGCAACACCATTGCAATATCATTTTTGACATTGACACTCTAATTTAAACTCTTTAGACGGTTGTTGGAATGGTTTTGCCATGTTATTGCATTGATATTGTAGGGTTATTGGCAACTTTATCATGTCATTTATTTTTAGGTTCTTGGGATGTTGTTGCCAAGTTATTGCTATGAAATTGTCACTATGGCATTGTTTTGCCATGTTATTGCAATAATATTGGAAGGTCATTAGAACCGTTGGTTGATTTCAAGTTTCTTGGGAAGTTGTTGACATGATATTTAAATAAAATTGGAAGGTTATTTGAAACGTTGGTTCATTTCACGGTTCTTGGGATGTTTTTGACGTGATATTTAATAATAGTGGAAGGTTATTTTCAACACTATTAGGAGATTATTTCATGGTTCTTAAGATGGTTTCGCCATGTTATCGAAATGAAATTGCGCAGATAACAATGAAGGATGTATCATTTCATTTCAAACGTATCTTGAATAGGTGTGGTAAGTTATAAATGCTAACTACACTAAACAGGTCAGAATGAAGAATGTATAATGACATTTCAAACATAACTTGCGTTGGTGTAATGAGCATTTATAACTGGACAAAATGAAACACGTGTAATGTTATTTCAAACAGCTTGCATTAGTGTGGTAAGTTTTATAATGCTCACTACACCAATGCGAGATATAACTGGACACAGTGAAGCATGTCATAATTAAGCTTAAGTAATGTTAGGTCAAAATATTAATAATGTGGTGTTGGGAGTAGCTTGAGCACAATGAAGAATGTATCGTTTCATTTCGAACATATCTTGAATAGGTGTAGTGAGCTTTTATAACCTTTCAAACGTTATGATAATTTTAGTGATCAGGATGCAAGAAACGGGATTTAGAATGTTGACAGAATTCGCATTCACTTTCTCACCAACAACATAAAAGTATGCATAAAAACTAATAATCAAGTCAGAAACAATGGTTCAGATTTATTTGCATTAATCAATATAATCGCATTAAAAAAACAATTGCAACAACCTTGTAATATGTACATAATAATATTGCGAATAACTTTGCAATATCATTGCATTACCATGGCAAAAACCCTCCAAGAACGTTGAAATCAGTATGGAACTTGTAAATGACATTGCAATACCATTACAATAATACGGCAACCTTGACATAAGTGTGGAATAGCGTTGCAAATAACCTCGCAACACCATTGCAATATCATTTTTGACATTGACACTCTAATTTAAACTCTTTAGACGGTTGTTGGAATGGTTTTGCCATGTTATTGCATTGATATTGTAGGGTTATTGGCAACTTTATCATGTCATTTATTTTTAGGTTCTTGGGATGTTGTTGCCAAGTTATTGCTATGAAATTGTCACTATGGCATTGTTTTGCCATGTTATTGCAATAATATTGGAAGGTCATTAGAACCGTTGGTTGATTTCAAGTTTCTTGGGAAGTTGTTGACATGATATTTAAATAAAATTGGAAGGTTATTTGAAACGTTGGTTCATTTCACGGTTCTTGGGATGTTTTTGACGTGATATTTAATAATAGTGGAAGGTTATTTTCAACACTATTAGGAGATTATTTCATGGTTCTTAAGATGGTTTCGCCATGTTATCGAAATGAAATTGCGCAGATAACAATGAAGGATGTATCATTTCATTTCAAACGTATCTTGAATAGGTGTGGTAAGTTATAAATGCTAACTACACTAAACAGGTCAGAATGAAGAATGTATAATGACATTTCAAACATAACTTGCGTTGGTGTAATGAGCATTTATAACTGGACAAAATGAAACACGTGTAATGTTATTTCAAACAGCTTGCATTAGTGTGGTAAGTTTTATAATGCTCACTACACCAATGCGAGATATAACTGGACACAGTGAAGCATGTCATAATTAAGCTTAAGTAATGTTAGGTCAAAATATTAATAATGTGGTGTTGGGAGTAGCTTGAGCACAATGAAGAATGTATCGTTTCATTTCGAACATATCTTGAATAGGTGTAGTGAGCTTTTATAACCTTTCAAACGTTATGATAATTTTAGTGATCAGGATGCAAGAAACGGGATTTAGAATGTTGACAGAATTCGCATTCACTTTCTCACCAACAACATAAAAGTATGCATAAAAACTAATAATCAAGTCAGAAACAATGGTTCAGATTTATTTGCATTAATCAATATAATCGCATTAAAAAAACAATTGCAACAACCTTGTAATATGTACATAATAATATTGCGAATAACTTTGCAATATCATTGCATTACCATGGCAAAAACCCTCCAAGAACGTTGAAATCAGTATGGAACTTGTAAATGACATTGCAATACCATTACAATAATACGGCAACCTTGACATAAGTGTGGAATAGCGTTGCAAATAACCTCGCAACACCATTGCAATATCATTTTTGACATTGACACTCTAATTTAAACTCTTTAGACGGTTGTTGGAATGGTTTTGCCATGTTATTGCATTGATATTGTAGGGTTATTGGCAACTTTATCATGTCATTTATTTTTAGGTTCTTGGGATGTTGTTGCCAAGTTATTGCTATGAAATTGTCACTATGGCATTGTTTTGCCATGTTATTGCAATAATATTGGAAGGTCATTAGAACCGTTGGTTGATTTCAAGTTTCTTGGGAAGTTGTTGACATGATATTTAAATAAAATTGGAAGGTTATTTGAAACGTTGGTTCATTTCACGGTTCTTGGGATGTTTTTGACGTGATATTTAATAATAGTGGAAGGTTATTTTCAACACTATTAGGAGATTATTTCATGGTTCTTAAGATGGTTTCGCCATGTTATCGAAATGAAATTGCGCAGATAACAATGAAGGATGTATCATTTCATTTCAAACGTATCTTGAATAGGTGTGGTAAGTTATAAATGCTAACTACACTAAACAGGTCAGAATGAAGAATGTATAATGACATTTCAAACATAACTTGCGTTGGTGTAATGAGCATTTATAACTGGACAAAATGAAACACGTGTAATGTTATTTCAAACAGCTTGCATTAGTGTGGTAAGTTTTATAATGCTCACTACACCAATGCGAGATATAACTGGACACAGTGAAGCATGTCATAATTAAGCTTAAGTAATGTTAGGTCAAAATATTAATAATGTGGTGTTGGGAGTAGCTTGAGCACAATGAAGAATGTATCGTTTCATTTCGAACATATCTTGAATAGGTGTAGTGAGCTTTTATAACCTTTCAAACGTTATGATAATTTTAGTGATCAGGATGCAAGAAACGGGATTTAGAATGTTGACAGAATTCGCATTCACTTTCTCACCAACAACATAAAAGTATGCATAAAAACTAATAATCAAGTCAGAAACAATGGTTCAGATTTATTTGCATTAATCAATATAATCGCATTAAAAAAACAATTGCAACAACCTTGTAATATGTACATAATAATATTGCGAATAACTTTGCAATATCATTGCATTACCATGGCAAAAACCCTCCAAGAACGTTGAAATCAGTATGGAACTTGTAAATGACATTGCAATACCATTACAATAATACGGCAACCTTGACATAAGTGTGGAATAGCGTTGCAAATAACCTCGCAACACCATTGCAATATCATTTTTGACATTGACACTCTAATTTCAACTCTTTAGACGGTTGTTGGAATGGTTTTGCCATGTTATTGCATTGATATTGTAGGGTTATTGGCAACTTTATCATGTCATTTATTTTTAGGTTCTTGGGATGTTGTTGCCAAGTTATTGCTATGAAATTGTCACTATGGCATTGTTTTGCCATGTTATTGCAATAATATTGGAAGGTCATTAGAACCGTTGGTTGATTTCAAGTTTCTTGGGAAGTTGTTGACATGATATTTAAATAAAATTGGAAGGTTATTTGAAACGTTGGTTCATTTCACGGTTCTTGGGATGTTTTTGACGTGATATTTAATAATAGTGGAAGGTTATTTTCAACACTATTAGGAGATTATTTCATGGTTCTTAAGATGGTTTCGCCATGTTATCGAAATGAAATTGCGCAGATAACAATGAAGGATGTATCATTTCATTTCAAACGTATCTTGAATAGGTGTGGTAAGTTATAAATGCTAACTACACTAAACAGGTCAGAATGAAGAATGTATAATGACATTTCAAACATAACTTGCGTTGGTGTAATGAGCATTTATAACTGGACAAAATGAAACACGTGTAATGTTATTTCAAACAGCTTGCATTAGTGTGGTAAGTTTTATAATGCTCACTACACCAATGCGAGATATAACTGGACACAGTGAAGCATGTCATAATTAAGCTTAAGTAATGTTAGGTCAAAATATTAATAATGTGGTGTTGGGAGTAGCTTGAGCACAATGAAGAATGTATCGTTTCATTTCGAACATATCTTGAATAGGTGTAGTGAGCTTTTATAACCTTTCAAACGTTATGATAATTTTAGTGATCAGGATGCAAGAAACGGGATTTAGAATGTTGACAGAATTCGCATTCACTTTCTCACCAACAACATAAAAGTATGCATAAAAACTAATAATCAAGTCAGAAACAATGGTTCAGATTTATTTGCATTAATCAATATAATCGCATTAAAAAAACAATTGCAACAACCTTGTAATATGTACATAATAATATTGCGAATAACTTTGCAATATCATTGCATTACCATGGCAAAAACCCTCCAAGAACGTTGAAATCAGTATGGAACTTGTAAATGACATTGCAATACCATTACAATAATACGGCAACCTTGACATAAGTGTGGAATAGCGTTGCAAATAACCTCGCAACACCATTGCAATATCATTTTTGACATTGACACTCTAATTTAAACTCTTTAGACGGTTGTTGGAATGGTTTTGCCATGTTATTGCATTGATATTGTAGGGTTATTGGCAACTTTATCATGTCATTTATTTTTAGGTTCTTGGGATGTTGTTGCCAAGTTATTGCTATGAAATTGTCACTATGGCATTGTTTTGCCATGTTATTGCAATAATATTGGAAGGTCATTAGAACCGTTGGTTGATTTCAAGTTTCTTGGGAAGTTGTTGACATGATATTTAAATAAAATTGGAAGGTTATTTGAAACGTTGGTTCATTTCACGGTTCTTGGGATGTTTTTGACGTGATATTTAATAATAGTGGAAGGTTATTTTCAACACTATTAGGAGATTATTTCATGGTTCTTAAGATGGTTTCGCCATGTTATCGAAATGAAATTGCGCAGATAACAATGAAGGATGTATCATTTCATTTCAAACGTATCTTGAATAGGTGTGGTAAGTTATAAATGCTAACTACACTAAACAGGTCAGAATGAAGAATGTATAATGACATTTCAAACATAACTTGCGTTGGTGTAATGAGCATTTATAACTGGACAAAATGAAACACGTGTAATGTTATTTCAAACAGCTTGCATTAGTGTGGTAAGTTTTATAATGCTCACTACACCAATGCGAGATATAACTGGACACAGTGAAGCATGTCATAATTAAGCTTAAGTAATGTTAGGTCAAAATATTAATAATGTGGTGTTGGGAGTAGCTTGAGCACAATGAAGAATGTATCGTTTCATTTCGAACATATCTTGAATAGGTGTAGTGAGCTTTTATAACCTTTCAAACGTTATGATAATTTTAGTGATCAGGATGCAAGAAACGGGATTTAGAATGTTGACAGAATTCGCATTCACTTTCTCACCAACAACATAAAAGTATGCATAAAAACTAATAATCAAGTCAGAAACAATGGTTCAGATTTATTTGCATTAATCAATATAATCGCATTAAAAAAACAATTGCAACAACCTTGTAATATGTACATAATAATATTGCGAATAACTTTGCAATATCATTGCATTACCATGGCAAAAACCCTCCAAGAACGTTGAAATCAGTATGGAACTTGTAAATGACATTGCAATACCATTACAATAATACGGCAACCTTGACATAAGTGTGGAATAGCGTTGCAAATAACCTCGCAACACCATTGCAATATCATTTTTGACATTGACACTCTAATTTAAACTCTTTAGACGGTTGTTGGAATGGTTTTGCCATGTTATTGCATTGATATTGTAGGGTTATTGGCAACTTTATCATGTCATTTATTTTTAGGTTCTTGGGATGTTGTTGCCAAGTTATTGCTATGAAATTGTCACTATGGCATTGTTTTGCCATGTTATTGCAATAATATTGGAAGGTCATTAGAACCGTTGGTTGATTTCAAGTTTCTTGGGAAGTTGTTGACATGATATTTAAATAAAATTGGAAGGTTATTTGAAACGTTGGTTCATTTCACGGTTCTTGGGATGTTTTTGACGTGATATTTAATAATAGTGGAAGGTTATTTTCAACACTATTAGGAGATTATTTCATGGTTCTTAAGATGGTTTCGCCATGTTATCGAAATGAAATTGCGCAGATAACAATGAAGGATGTATCATTTCATTTCAAACGTATCTTGAATAGGTGTGGTAAGTTATAAATGCTAACTACACTAAACAGGTCAGAATGAAGAATGTATAATGACATTTCAAACATAACTTGCGTTGGTGTAATGAGCATTTATAACTGGACAAAATGAAACACGTGTAATGTTATTTCAAACAGCTTGCATTAGTGTGGTAAGTTTTATAATGCTCACTACACCAATGCGAGATATAACTGGACACAGTGAAGCATGTCATAATTAAGCTTAAGTAATGTTAGGTCAAAATATTAATAATGTGGTGTTGGGAGTAGCTTGAGCACAATGAAGAATGTATCGTTTCATTTCGAACATATCTTGAATAGGTGTAGTGAGCTTTTATAACCTTTCAAACGTTATGATAATTTTAGTGATCAGGATGCAAGAAACGGGATTTAGAATGTTGACAGAATTCGCATTCACTTTCTCACCAACAACATAAAAGTATGCATAAAAACTAATAATCAAGTCAGAAACAATGGTTCAGATTTATTTGCATTAATCAATATAATCGCATTAAAAAAACAATTGCAACAACCTTGTAATATGTACATAATAATATTGCGAATAACTTTGCAATATCATTGCATTACCATGGCAAAAACCCTCCAAGAACGTTGAAATCAGTATGGAACTTGTAAATGACATTGCAATACCATTACAATAATACGGCAACCTTGACATAAGTGTGGAATAGCGTTGCAAATAACCTCGCAACACCATTGCAATATCATTTTTGACATTGACACTCTAATTTAAACTCTTTAGACGGTTGTTGGAATGGTTTTGCCATGTTATTGCATTGATATTGTAGGGTTATTGGCAACTTTATCATGTCATTTATTTTTAGGTTCTTGGGATGTTGTTGCCAAGTTATTGCTATGAAATTGTCACTATGGCATTGTTTTGCCATGTTATTGCAATAATATTGGAAGGTCATTAGAACCGTTGGTTGATTTCAAGTTTCTTGGGAAGTTGTTGACATGATATTTAAATAAAATTGGAAGGTTATTTGAAACGTTGGTTCATTTCACGGTTCTTGGGATGTTTTTGACGTGATATTTAATAATAGTGGAAGGTTATTTTCAACACTATTAGGAGATTATTTCATGGTTCTTAAGATGGTTTCGCCATGTTATCGAAATGAAATTGCGCAGATAACAATGAAGGATGTATCATTTCATTTCAAACGTATCTTGAATAGGTGTGGTAAGTTATAAATGCTAACTACACTAAACAGGTCAGAATGAAGAATGTATAATGACATTTCAAACATAACTTGCGTTGGTGTAATGAGCATTTATAACTGGACAAAATGAAACACGTGTAATGTTATTTCAAACAGCTTGCATTAGTGTGGTAAGTTTTATAATGCTCACTACACCAATGCGAGATATAACTGGACACAGTGAAGCATGTCATAATTAAGCTTAAGTAATGTTAGGTCAAAATATTAATAATGTGGTGTTGGGAGTAGCTTGAGCACAATGAAGAATGTATCGTTTCATTTCGAACATATCTTGAATAGGTGTAGTGAGCTTTTATAACCTTTCAAACGTTATGATAATTTTAGTGATCAGGATGCAAGAAACGGGATTTAGAATGTTGACAGAATTCGCATTCACTTTCTCACCAACAACATAAAAGTATGCATAAAAACTAATAATCAAGTCAGAAACAATGGTTCAGATTTATTTGCATTAATCAATATAATCGCATTAAAAAAACAATTGCAACAACCTTGTAATATGTACATAATAATATTGCGAATAACTTTGCAATATCATTGCATTACCATGGCAAAAACCCTCCAAGAACGTTGAAATCAGTATGGAACTTGTAAATGACATTGCAATACCATTACAATAATACGGCAACCTTGACATAAGTGTGGAATAGCGTTGCAAATAACCTCGCAACACCATTGCAATATCATTTTTGACATTGACACTCTAATTTAAACTCTTTAGACGGTTGTTGGAATGGTTTTGCCATGTTATTGCATTGATATTGTAGGGTTATTGGCAACTTTATCATGTCATTTATTTTTAGGTTCTTGGGATGTTGTTGCCAAGTTATTGCTATGAAATTGTCACTATGGCATTGTTTTGCCATGTTATTGCAATAATATTGGAAGGTCATTAGAACCGTTGGTTGATTTCAAGTTTCTTGGGAAGTTGTTGACATGATATTTAAATAAAATTGGAAGGTTATTTGAAACGTTGGTTCATTTCACGGTTCTTGGGATGTTTTTGACGTGATATTTAATAATAGTGGAAGGTTATTTTCAACACTATTAGGAGATTATTTCATGGTTCTTAAGATGGTTTCGCCATGTTATCGAAATGAAATTGCGCAGATAACAATGAAGGATGTATCATTTCATTTCAAACGTATCTTGAATAGGTGTGGTAAGTTATAAATGCTAACTACACTAAACAGGTCAGAATGAAGAATGTATAATGACATTTCAAACATAACTTGCGTTGGTGTAATGAGCATTTATAACTGGACAAAATGAAACACGTGTAATGTTATTTCAAACAGCTTGCATTAGTGTGGTAAGTTTTATAATGCTCACTACACCAATGCGAGATATAACTGGACACAGTGAAGCATGTCATAATTAAGCTTAAGTAATGTTAGGTCAAAATATTAATAATGTGGTGTTGGGAGTAGCTTGAGCACAATGAAGAATGTATCGTTTCATTTCGAACATATCTTGAATAGGTGTAGTGAGCTTTTATAACCTTTCAAACGTTATGATAATTTTAGTGATCAGGATGCAAGAAACGGGATTTAGAATGTTGACAGAATTCGCATTCACTTTCTCACCAACAACATAAAAGTATGCATAAAAACTAATAATCAAGTCAGAAACAATGGTTCAGATTTATTTGCATTAATCAATATAATCGCATTAAAAAAACAATTGCAACAACCTTGTAATATGTACATAATAATATTGCGAATAACTTTGCAATATCATTGCATTACCATGGCAAAAACCCTCCAAGAACGTTGAAATCAGTATGGAACTTGTAAATGACATTGCAATACCATTACAATAATACGGCAACCTTGACATAAGTGTGGAATAGCGTTGCAAATAACCTCGCAACACCATTGCAATATCATTTTTGACATTGACACTCTAATTTAAACTCTTTAGACGGTTGTTGGAATGGTTTTGCCATGTTATTGCATTGATATTGTAGGGTTATTGGCAACTTTATCATGTCATTTATTTTTAGGTTCTTGGGATGTTGTTGCCAAGTTATTGCTATGAAATTGTCACTATGGCATTGTTTTGCCATGTTATTGCAATAATATTGGAAGGTCATTAGAACCGTTGGTTGATTTCAAGTTTCTTGGGAAGTTGTTGACATGATATTTAAATAAAATTGGAAGGTTATTTGAAACGTTGGTTCATTTCACGGTTCTTGGGATGTTTTTGACGTGATATTTAATAATAGTGGAAGGTTATTTTCAACACTATTAGGAGATTATTTCATGGTTCTTAAGATGGTTTCGCCATGTTATCGAAATGAAATTGCGCAGATAACAATGAAGGATGTATCATTTCATTTCAAACGTATCTTGAATAGGTGTGGTAAGTTATAAATGCTAACTACACTAAACAGGTCAGAATGAAGAATGTATAATGACATTTCAAACATAACTTGCGTTGGTGTAATGAGCATTTATAACTGGACAAAATGAAACACGTGTAATGTTATTTCAAACAGCTTGCATTAGTGTGGTAAGTTTTATAATGCTCACTACACCAATGCGAGATATAACTGGATACAGTGAAGCATGTCATAATTAAGCTTAAGTAATGTTAGGTCAAAATATTAATAATGTGGTGTTGGGAGTAGCTTGAGCACAATGAAGAATGTATCGTTTCATTTCAAACATATCTTGAATAGGTGTAGTGAGCTTTTATAACCTTTCAAACGTTATGATAATTTTAGTGATCAGGATGCAAGAAACGGGATTTAGAATGTTGTCAGAATTCGCATTCACTTTCTCACCAACAACATAAAAGTATGCATAAAAACTAATAATCAAGTCAGAAACAATGGTTCAGATTTATTTGCATTAATCAATATAATCGCATTAAAAAAACAATTGCAACAACCTTGTAATATGTACATAATAATATTGCGAATAACTTTGCAATATCATTGCATTACCATGGCAAAAACCCTCCAAGAACGTTGAAATCAGTATGGAACTTGTAAATGACATTGCAATACCATTACAATAATACGGTAACCTTGACATACGTGTGGAATAGCGTTGCAAATAACCTCGCAACACCATTGCAATATCATTTTTGATATTGACACTCTAATTTAAACTCTTTAGACGGTTGTTGGAATGGTTTTGCCATGTTATTGCATTGATATTGTAGGGTTATTGGCAACTTTATCATGTCATTTATTTTTAGGTTCTTGGGATGTTGTTGCCAAGTTATTGCTATGAAATTGTCACTATGGCATTGTTTTGCCATGTTATTGCAATAATATTGGAAGGTTATTAGAACCGTTGGTTGATTTCAAGTTTCTTGGGAAGTTGTTGACATGATATTTAAATAAAATTGGAAGGTTATTTGAAACGTTGGTTCATTTCACGGTTCTTGGGATGTTTTTGATGTGATATTTAATAATAGTGGAAGGTTATTTTCAACACTATTAGGAGATTATTTCATGGTTCTTAAGATGGTTTCGCCATGTTATCGAAATGAAATTGCGCAGATAACAATGAAGGATGTATCATTTCATTTCAAACGTATCTTGAATAGGTGTGGTAAGTTATAAATGCTAACTACACTAAACAGGTCAGAATGAATAATGTATAATGACATTTCAAACATAACTTGCGTTGGTGTAATGAGCATTTATAACTGGACAAAATGAAACACGTGTAATGTTATTTCAAACAGCTTGCATTAGTGTGGTAAGTTTTATAATGCTCACTACACCAATGCGAGATATAACTGGATACAGTGAAGCATGTCATAATTAAGCTTAAGTAATGTTAGGTCAAAATATTAATAATGTGGTGTTGGGAGTAGCTTGAGCACAATGAAGAATGTATCATTTCATTTCAAACATATCTTGAATAGGTGTAGTGAGCTTTTATAACCTTTCAAACGTTATGATAATTTTAGTGATCAGGATGCAAGAAACGGGATTTAGAATGTTGTCAGAATTCGCATTCACTTTCTCACCAACAACATAAAAGTATGCATAAAAACTAATAATCAAGTCAGAAACAATGGTTCAGATTTATTTGCATTAATCAATATAATCGCATTAAAAAAACAATTGCAACAACCTTGTAATATGTACATAATAATATTGCGAATAACTTTGCAATATCATTGCATTACCATGGCAAAAACCCTCCAAGAACGTTGAAATCAGTATGGAACTTGTAAATGACATTGCAATACCATTACAATAATACGGTAACCTTGACATACGTGTGGAATAGCGTTGCAAATAACCTCGCAACACCATTGCAATATCATTTTTGATATTGACACTCTAATTTAAACTCTTTAGACGGTTGTTGGAATGGTTTTGCCATGTTATTGCATTGATATTGTAGGGTTATTGGCAACTTTATCATGTCATTTATTTTTAGGTTCTTGGGATTGTCAGAAATTTTGTTGGGTGGTCGACCTTGGACAGACATGCAGAGCAGCAATGAATTCTGATAAGTCTTTACTTTCAAAACACAGGATACAAGAAATGCAGTTCTTCAGTTCAGTTCAGTGAAAGCTCCCAGAGTCCCAAAAACAAGAGTTCACAGCCAGCAGTCCAATGACAACAAAAAGTCTTCAGTCAAATCAAAGTTTCAACAAAAGGTATTTCAGCACAAAAATAGGTTTTTCAAATTTTCAAAAATGCAGGCAGAAGTCAAAATCAAAACAAGAGCTCAAGATTTAGCAGCACAGAAAAAACAGGTACTCACACTGTGTCTCTCAGGAAAACTCAGCAAAGACAAAGAAAAAAACCAGGATCTTAAATAGACCGGTACATCAACCCCAATTATCCAATCATCCAATCACAGAAGAGTTTCCATTAACCAAGGAAAGGGAAGCGAGTAAACAAAACACACAAAGGCAGAATGGCGACATCTTGTGGGCAGGTAAGTACATGGCAGGCACAAAAGTCTGTAAGACTTCACAGTACCCCCCCGCCTAAGATCGTCTCCTGACGAATCCAGGGCGGTCAGGGTGCAGACGATGAAAGTCCCTCACCAAAGCGCGGTCAAGTACGTCGCTGGACGGCACCCAAGACCGCTCCTCCGGACCGTACCCCTCCCAGTCTACGAGGTATTGAAGACCCCCCCTGACACGGCGGGAATCAAGGAGCCGGTTGACAGTGTAGGTGGTCTGGCCGTCGACGAGCCGGGGAGGAGGCGGCGGCCTGGGGGCAGGAAGCAGCGGCGAAGTGACCACCGGACGGAGACGGGAGACGTGGAAGGTTGGGTGGACCTTCATGGAGCGGGGAAGGAGGAGGGTGTAGGCCACAGGATTGACCCAGCGAACCACCTTGAAAGGGCCGATGAAGCGGGGTGCAAGCTTGCGATTCTCCACCCTCAGCGGAAGGTCTCGAGCGGAGAGCCAGACCCTTTGGCCAGGCCTGAAGGTGACCAACCTCCGGTGCCGATTGGACTGCTGCTGGTATTGCTGGGAAGCTTTCAGTAGAGCCTGTCTGGCCATTCTCCAGGTGCGCCAGCATCGCCGCACAAACTGCTGGGCTGACGGCACCCCTGCATCCACCTCCTGCTCGGGAAACAAAGACGGTTGGTAGCCGAATTGACATTCAAAAGGTGACATACCAATGGCAGAGCACTTCAAGGTGTTGTGAGCATATTCCGCCCAAGGAAGCTGGGAACACCAGGAGGATGGATTGGCAGATACCACACATCTCAGGGTTGCTTCCAGGTCCTGGTTCAGCCTTTCGGTCTGCCCATTAGATTGGGGGTGGAAGCCAGAGGACAGGCTCACAGTAGCACCCAGGAGTTTGCAGAAGGCTCGCCAGAAGCAGGAGGTAAACTGGGGTCCGCGATCAGAGACAACATCCTGGGGGAGACCAAAAACTCGAAAAACATGGTCACACACAAGTCTAGCAGAACAAGAGTTCACAGCCAGCAGTCCAATGACAACAAAAAGTCTTCAGTCAAAAATCAAAGTTCCAACAAAAGGTATTTCAGCATAAAAATAGGTTTTTCAAATTCTCAAAAATGCAGGCAGAAGTCAAAACCAAAACAAGAGCTCAAGATTTAGCAGCGCAGAAAAACAGGTACTCAAACTGTGTCTCTCAGAAGCAGGAGGTAAACTGGGGTCCGCGATCAGACACAACATCCTGGGGGAGACCAAAAACTCGAAAAACATGGTCACACACAAGTCTAGCAGTTTCACTGGCCGAAGGCAATTTTGGCAAGGGCAAGAAACGACATGCTTTAGAAAATCTATCAATTATGACCAAAATAGTGGTGTTACCTTCTGAGGCTGGTAGGCCAGTGATGAAGTCTAGAGAGATGTGTGACCAAGGTCTACGAGGAATGCACAGTGGGTGAAGACCCTGGGGTCTCTGACGTGGATCCTTTCCCTGGACACAGTTTGGGCAACTGGCCACATAGGTCTGTACGTCTTTTTTCATATTCGGCCACCAGAAGCGACGTTGAATGAACTCAAGTGTCCTAGAGGATCCAGGATGGGCGGTGAGACGGGAGGCATGGCCCCATTGAAGGACTTGTCCACGTGCAGCGAGAGGAACAAACAGGAGGCCCGCAGGGGGAGTGTGAGGGCCAGGATCGTTGTTTAAGGCTTGCTGGACAACAGAGGTGATTTCCCAGCGGACAGGTGCAACAAGTTGGGATCTTGGAATGATTGTCTCCGGGGGGCTGTCTTGGTTGGCTGGCTGGAATAGGCGAGACAGTGCATCAGGTTTGATGTTCTTGGAACCTGGCCGGTAGGAGATTGTGAAACTGAAGCGGTTGAAAAAGAGGGCCCATCGTGCCTGCCGGGGGTTTAACCGTTTAGCCTGTTGGATATATTCCAAGTTCTTATGGTCGGTCCAGACAACAAAAGGGTGATGAGCCCCCTCGAGCCAGTGCCGCCACTCCTCCAAAGCCAGTTTAACAGCAAGGAGTTCCCGGTTGCCGATGTCATAATTCTCTTCAGATGAAGACAACTTCCTCGAGAAGAATGCACAAGGGTGCACTTTGCCATCAGGGGACCTCTGGGACAGTACCGCTCCAACTCCAACATTAGAGGCATCGACTTCAACAATGAAGGCTCGAGTGGGATCTGGCTGACAGAGGATAGGGGCTGAAGTGAAGCGCTGCTTGAGGTCTTCGAAAGCCTTGTTGGCTTCAGGGCACCATGAGAAGGGGGAATTGTCTTTTCGAGTGGCTGCAGAGATGGGGGCAGCGATTGAACTGAAATTGCGTATGAATCTCCTATAGAAATTGGCAAACCCCAGGAATCTCTGTGTCTCTTTGATGGAACTGGGTACTGACCAATCCCTGACAGCTTCCACCTTCTTAGGATCCATCATGATTCTGCCCTCGGAAATGATGTAGCCAAGGAAGGAGACCTTAGGGACATGGAACTCACACTTCTCGGCCTTAGCGAAAAGGTGATTGTTGAGGAGTTGATCGAGAACTAAACGGACATGTTGGATGTGCTCCAGAAGGCTCTTGGAAAAGATCAAAATGTCGTCTAAATAAACGAAGACGAATTTGTCCAGCATGTCACGAAGGACATCATTGATGAAAGCTTGGAATACAGCTGGGGCGTTTGTGAGACCAAACGGCATGACCTGATACTCGTAGTGGCCATTAGGGGTGTTGAAAGCAGTTTTCCATTCGTCTCCTTCACGGACACGGACAAGATGGTATGCATTACGGAGATCCAGTTTGGTGAATATTGTTGCATCCTGCAAAAGTTCGTAGGCTGAAGACATGAGGGGGAGAGGGTAACGATTTCGCACAGTGATCTTGTTGAGGCCCTGTAGTCAATACATGGCCTCAGACCTCCATCCTTCTTGCCCACGAAGAAGAAACCTGCCCCAGCCGGTGAAGAGGGTCGGATAAAGCCTGTGGACAGCGCCTCTGATGTACTCCTCCATGGCAATGCGTTCTGGCGCAGAGAGGGAAAAGATGCGCCCCCTTGGAGGACAGGTGCCTGGCAGCAGATCAATGGCGCAGTCATAAGACCTGTGAGGCGGTAGAGTCGCTGCTTTCTTTTGGCTGAATACTTCCTTCAGATGATGGTACTCTGGGGGTACTCTGGACAGTTCGGGCGGTGCTCGGGTTGACTCAGGAGCCATCTGGGTTGACTCGGGAGGAGCTCGGGTTGACTCGGGAGAACGAACAGATGACGCACAGGAGCTTGAGACAAGGCAGGTGGTGAGGCACGTAGATCCCCATCCACGGATAGTGCAGGAACTCCAATCGAGATGTGGGTCGTGGTGAGTAAGCCAGGGGAATCCCAGGACTACCGGAAACTCAGGAGACTGGATCAAGTGGAATGAAAGATTCTCCTCATGGTCACCGATCTGCAGATGAATGGTAGAGGTGGTCAATTCAACAAGGCCTGCTCCTAAAGGCCGTCCATCCAGAGCGGTAACAGAAAGAGAAGGATCAAGAGCAGATGTCGGAATCTCCAGGTGTTGTGCGAGAGAGAGAACCATAAAGTTGCCAGCTGCGCCAGAGTCAATGAGTGCCTGTAGAGAATGTGTCTTGTGACCCCAGGATATGGTGAGAGGAGTTAAAAAGCCAGAGGCTGGAAGCTCAGGAGAGGAGTTCACCCCCGTCACAGATCTCCTGGTGCTGGACGGGCTTGGCTTTTCCCATTAGTTCAGGGCAGGCATTTCGAAAGTGTCCAGGGTTTCCACAGTAAATGCAACAGCGTTCCCTCATACGCCGGTCACGTTCAGCTTGGGACAGCCGAGTGCCACCCAGCTGCATGGGCTCTGGCCCACCATCAGAGGACTGTGGAACAGGGGTGTCATTGACTGGGACCGCATAGGAGTGGAATCTTCTTGGGGCCTTGGTGCGCTCCTGGAGTCGGTGGTCCAGACGAATAACCCGGGCAATCAACACTTCAAGGTTTTCAGCCTCTTCCCATGAGGCTAGCTCGTCCTTAATACGGTCTGATAGTCCATGGTAAAATGTTGTGAGCAAGGCCTGCTCTCCCCAACCACTTTCAGCTGCTAGGGTGTGGAACTGGATGGCATAGTCTGTTGCTGACTGGCGAACCTGGCGAAGTTGCAGGAGCTTGTTGGCTGCTGTGCGACCGCTGACGTCAGGTGCGAAGACTTTCATCATCTCCTTGGAGAAAGCCGTGAAAGAGCTGCAAACAGGACTGTTGTTCTCATAGAGTGCGGTGGCCCAGGACAGGGCTCTTCCGGTCAAAAGAGTTATGACGTAGGCCACTCGGGAATGATCAGTTGGATAGGCGGCAGGCTGGAGGTCAAAGGACAAGCGGCACTGGGTCAGGAAACCTTTGCATCCCTTGGGATCTCCATTGAACCTCTCTGGAGTTGGCAGGCGGGGTTCACGGCTGGGCGTGGGGTGAGAAGCTGGTTGCTCGGTGGAAGATGCGGCTGGTAGTGTTGGCCGAGCCAGTTGAAGGGCCTGGTGGATTTCATTCAGCATACCGGCATGTCTTTGCATTTGTGCCCCCCACTGGGATAGGGCTTCTTCATGGCGGCGCATGGTGTCTTCTTGGCTGTTGACAGCTGTCACCAGGTGCTGGAAGGTGATTTCAAAGTTCTGTGCTGGGGCAGAGGCGAGCACTGGCTCCGATATGTCCATAGAATCCGGTTCAGGGAGTGGTACTTTCTCTGCTTCGTCCATTCTTGGCTGAGTTTTTCTGTCAGGAATTTTGTTGGGTGGTCGACCTTGGACAGACATGCAGAGAAGCAATGAGTTCTGATAAGTCTTTACTTTCAAAACACAGGATACAAGAAATGCAGTTCTTCAGTTCAGTTCAGTGAAAGCTCCCAGAGTCCCAAAAACAAGAGTTCACAGCCAGCAGTCCAATGACAAAAAGTCTTCAGTCAAAAATCAAAGTTCCAACAAAAGGTATTTCAGCACAAAAATAGGTTTTTCAAATTTTCAAAAATGCAGGCAGAAGTCAAAATCAAAACAAGAGCTCAAGATTTAGCAGCACAGAAAAACAGGTACTCACACTGTGTCTCTCAGGAAAACTCAGCAAAGACAAAGAAAAAACCAGGATCTTAAATAGGCCGGTACATCAACCCCAATTATCCAATCATCCAATCACAGAAGAGTTTCCATTAACCAAGGAAAGGGGAGCGAGTAAACAAAACACACAAAGGCAGAATGGCGACATCTTGTGGGCAGGTAAGTACATGGCAGGCACAAAAGTCTGTAGGACTTCACAGGGATGTTGTTGCCAAGTTATTGCTATGAAATTGTTACTATGGCATTGTTTTGCCATGTTATTGCAATAATATTGGAAGGTTATGTGGTGGATTTCTATGACTTAACGGATGCATGTATGGTTTTTATAAACTTTGATATTACTGCAATTATTATGAGACTTCAAGGCCTGTACACATCTTAAACAGACCAGACCAGCAGTCAAGGAGTGGGGTGAGGGAGTCCACAGTGACACCTGGCTGGATGGTCGAAGGGGTGAAGGAGTTCACAGTGACACCTGGCTAGATGGTCGAGGTGAAGTTCACAGTGAACTAGATGGTCGAGAGCGAGAGGATGATGTAATTGGATGATGTAATGGTGGTAACAGCAAGGCCAAGTAACAGGTGGCAAGATAAGAAGCCCTGTTACAACTGGAAAAAAACAGAATCTGGGAAAAAACCCAGAAGGAGACAGTTTTGCATATAATTTATGCATGATGAGACAATGGGTTCCACCAATAGTCGTAACCTTGGTGGATGCTGATAGGCCAACAGGTGTCTTTCGAGGGTGGCGAGAGGGCCCAACCCCAAGGTTAAGGAGTATAAAAGATAGGTCGCAGCTACCTGTTAGTTAGATCTCATCGGGGGCGCCAGCTGATGACATCTCACATCACCCGATTACTAGACACCTGGTCTGGACATCGTTTAGGCTGGACTATCACTGCAATACGGTGAATAAAGATCAACAGTCTTCAGAGATCTCCTGTCTGCATTGTCTCCTTCGGACGATTTGTTCCAGAGTGCTAATTAGTAAGAAGTTAAGTGATAAATTGTTCAGTGGATTCGGAAGTGGACCGGTTTTTCCACAACAGTTATTAGAACCGTTGGTTCATTTCAAGTTGGGAAGTTGTTGACATGATATTTAAATAATATTGGAAGGTTATTTGAAACGTTGGTTCATTTCACGGTTCTTGGGATGTTTTTGACGTGATATTTAATAATAGTGGAAGGTTATTTTCAACACTATTAGGAGATTATTTCATGGTTCTTAAGATGGTTTCGCCATGTTATCGAAATGAAATTGCGCAGATAACAATGAAGGATGTATCATTTAATTTCAAACGTATCTTGAATAGGTGTGGTAAGTTATAAATGCTAACTACACTAAACAGGTCAGAATGAAGAATGTATAATGACATTTCAAACATAACTTGCGTTGGTGTAATGAGCATTTATAACTGGACAAAATGAAACACGTGTAATGTTATTTCAAACAGCTTGCATTAGTGTGGTAAGTTTTATAATGCTCACTACACCAATGCGAGATATAACTGGACACAGTGAAGCATGTCATAATTAAGCTTAAGTAATGTTAGGTCAAAATATTAATAATGTGGTGTTGGGAGTAGCTTGAGCACAATGAAGAATGTATCGTTTCATTTCGAACATATCTTGAATAGGTGTAGTGAGCTTTTATAACCTTTCAAACGTTATGATAATTTTAGTGATCAGGATGCAAGAAACGGGATTTAGAATGTTGACAGAATTCGCATTCACTTTCTCACCAACAACATAAAAGTATGCATAAAAACTAATAATCAAGTCAGAAACAATGGTTCAGATTTATTTGCATTAATCAATATAATCGCATTAAAAAAACATTGAAACAACCTTGTAATATGTACATAATAATATTGCGAATAACCTTGCAATATCATTGCATTACCATGGTAAAAACCCTCCAAGAACGTTGAAATCAGTATGGAAATTGTAAATGACATTGCAATACCATTACAATAATACGGCAACCTTGACATAAGTGTGGAATAGCGTTCCAAATAACCTTGCAACACCATTGCAATATCATTTTTGACATTGACACTCTAATTTAAACTCTTTAGACGGTTGTTAGAATGGTTTTGCCATGTTATTGCATTGATATTGTAGGGTTATTGGCAACTTTATCATGTCATTTATTTTTAGGTTCTTGGGATGTTGTTGCCAAGTTATTGCTATGAAATTGTTACTATGGCATTGTTTTGCCATGTTATTGCAATAATATTGGAAGGTTATTAGAACCGTTGGTTCATTTCAAGTTTCTTGGGAAGTTTTTGACAATGAAAATGACAATGGTTTTGCCATGTTATTGCATTGATATTGTAGGGTTATAGGCAACTTTATGTCATTTATTTTTAGGTTCTTGGGATGTTGTTGCCAAGTTATTGCTACTTCAATACTGTCTTGTGACCGGACTTTGAAGGCCCGATTCCAACAGGTGAGCCATGCAAACTTTTGGCCCTCCCTCTCACGTGAGTATCCTGAACTAACAGCACAGGCCATGCAGATATTGCTCCCATTCCCTACCACTTACTTATGCGATTCATCTTTCTCAACTTTGACTGCAATGAAGACGAAGTACAGAGCTTGTCTCCACGTGGAGAATGATCTTAGCGTCTGCTTATCATCCATCACGCCAAGACTGGACAAACTATGTAGTGAGAGACAGGCACACCCATCTCATTAGTTACACACCATCTTCTGACTTAAGGGTACATATGCATCTCTTTCTGTTTAAGAGTATGCATTGGTGTCATCTTTTCATTACTTGATATGTAAAAAGTTCTCTCTCTCTCTCTCTCCCTCCCTTCCACAACTGAATTTGATTCACTCTGTTTAAGAGTATATATATATAAGGGGAAATTCAAATATGCATGCACTTGACCTGTCAGTGATTTTTTTGGGGGGTTTATTCACACTATTTGATCAAAAAGGTGATATTGCACTATTTTTGTGTATTGTGTTCCACTGTGTTGCTGCAGTTAATTTTCAAACTGGGTAAACATATACTCTCTGTTTATTGCCTGTTACTGCATTTTCATTGTATTTTATATTTTAGCACTATACTTATTCTTATCCAAAAATCCTGTTGCTGCAATGTTAACTTTTAAACTGGATAAACATACTGCATCAGTGCATTTTCATTGTATTTTATATTTTAGCACTATACTTATCAAAAAATCAGTTTGCACTATTTTCACTGTGTTCCTCCTCCTTAACTCCCTTAACTCCCCCCCCCCCCCCCCCCCCCAACACCGGTTAAACATGTCTTTTCCTAATACATGAAGTATTTCCAAAAAATGATTCTCTCTGTTTATTGCCTGTTACTGCATCAGTGCATTTTCATTGTATTTAAGCACTATCCTTATCCAAAATCCTTTTGCACTATTTTCACTGTTACACACACACACACAATTTACACACACACGCGCTGCGGTTATGAGGGGGTCCTTGGAATTTTATTCTCCCCTATGATGTTTGTCAATTTTTCATGTAAAGACGGGTGGGCGTGACGTCACTGGAGGCAGAAACAATCGTTTGGATAGTGAGGCGGCTATTTGAATAGTACTAGTGAGGCGGCTAAAATCAGACAGTAATCTGTAACGATATAACACAATACGTACATACACTCAGTGTACGTGATCGGGAGGATTATTTGAAAAAACTAAGGCTACATTATCAAATGGGACCATCCTGACAGACCCAATACCGTCAGTGTTTGGAAAGACAGGTTTGCCATCAGTTGAATGGCCGGACATTATTGAAAAACCGAGTGTCTACAGTAAGGAGAAGCTAAGGGGTGTATAAATCATTGAATGCATATAACTATCTCCTAAATGGTCATGTCCAAGACTTACAATAGGCCTACAATGACGTATCTGATGAGTTTTGTGTTTGCCAAACCGACATTTTACCAAGGGGGCAGGCGAACGTTCGGAGAGCGTAGATACGTCGTGATATACAATTGGCATAACGTTACACTTTGTTTAATGTAGTTGTTGTGGTGTCTGATGTGTTGGTGTAATGTTAGCTAGCTCTGCACTTCGTGCTAGTTGGGAAGAAAGTAGACTAGCCTACAAAACAAACTCCTTGGAGAATTGTTTCAGTGGATACATCGAATTTGCAGTGTTTTGTTAGCTTACATTTTGTAAAATGTACTGAGAAATAAGTTACCCCCTTCCTGTCTCAGCTCCGTTAGTTGAATCTTTAGCAGTGCTATGCTCCAAGACCGAAGTCAGCACTCCATTCACTTCAGTAGGTCTAGCTCGTGAGCGACAAGTAGCAAGACAAATCACTGCTTTATAGGCTCTGTGCACAGCGTCATGACGACCATTCGAATTTGACAGAAATTCGGCACATTGACTTACGGTTATGAGCCTGTCGATTTAACCACCACAGAAAATGCAGCCGCTACTGGCAGTTCTTCCTTTTCCTTTTCCCGGTGTCTTTCGGATTTACCGGCAGTGAGCGTCAGCGACGTCCACAGGATCGTCGGTGCCCTGTCCCGCACCCCGACGAGTAAGAGGGACAAGGGATTTAAAATGTACATTTCTTCGTACATTCACAACTATGAGGGTAAGTATCTGATAACTGCTAACGTTAGCGCTTGCCTAACGCGACCTAGTAAAAGTACCAGCTAGTGTTTGTGACTATGTTTGCTTGTTATCAAATACCAATGTTGTTATTCAACACAAATTATATACTCCGTCAGTTTCCATAAAAGATCAGGATTCAGGAGAGGTGGTCGTGAGGGCAATGTGCTACAGGTCGCTGATGAAAAAAGAGAAACCTCACAGCTTGAGTGTATGGTGATGCTAGATATGAATAAGATAAGCTAAGATAAGATAAGATAAGATACGATAATGTAAGAAGATAAGATAATGTGATAAGATAAGAGTTCGTTTATCAGCCAAAATAACCCAGCGTTTTTGATGTTCCTGGGGATTAGCAATGTTAACTGTAGTGCTACATGTTTACTGTAGCTACCTTAGCTGCTAGCTGCTACAGGTTTACTGTGCATTGCTTGTCCCCACTGGGTTTTTGCTTGCATTAATTATTATGTTAGCAGGTGGGGAATCAGCTAGGGTAAAGTTTAGTGAATTGATGATGGTGACTAGAAAGTAGTGACTAATGTAAGAGCAAGCAGGTTAAAAGGTAAGTTCACCTAGCCCACTGGGTGAAGGTTTTCTTGCTCATTGTTTTGATCCTTCAATTAAGCTACAGTCTGGAGTGAAAGATACTACTACTGAAATACAAGTGGAAAATTATATGGCATAATATTCAGCACATTAGTCCAACACATAGCTTAGAATATTATCTTATCTCCTAACTTCAAAATGTTAGACAGAGGATTCAACATCAGGAGTGCCCTGCTGGTCTAAAGAAATGAGTCACAATGCAAGACTGTATCTTAAAATAATCTGTAAGCAATGAGTATCCTAAAAGAATGACTGACCAGGCTATGATAAATTGTGACTTACTATGACATTCTGACATTGCAGGTGGTTCTTAAAGACAGCAAGCCTGTGCAGCTGATTCATCATAAATGTTCTTGCATTGCTGGAGCTGCGCTGTGCAACCACTGTGTTGCTCTTTTGTACCAGTCAGCCCACTACTCGCAGCTGAAGGTGCCTGTAGTCCCCCCTGTGCTAAGCTGTACTGAGGGAGAACAGCAGTGGCACAAACCTAGGACTTTGGTAAGTCAACTAAAAACATATAACTAATTACTGTTTTGTAGTTGTTATGTCGTTTTACTGAAGATGTGCTTAAAGTATGTCCTGCAAACACTACAGGGTATAAAACCAGGCCCAGTGGACAAAATGGCTGTGCTGTCTACTAAACCGAAGAGCCGTCCTAAAGCAACAACAGAGGGTATAAGGTAAAAGCAATATTGTAACAATACATGGGTAATTTGATTTCAGGTCTATAAGCCATCGAGCATTTCCACTTATACATGTTTTACACTTCACTTCGCAGGAGCACGCTATACAAAGGCCTTAGTGGGGATCTACCTGATCTTTCAAGTCAAGTCAAGTCAAGTCGGCTTTTATTGTCAATTTCTTTACATGCACTGGTCATACAAAGAATTGAAATTTCGTTTCTTACTTTCCCATGCAGACATAGACATGCTTTAAATACAGACATAGACATACTATGGACATAGCCATAGACAATAAACATTAAATTAAAGTGCAAGACTGAAATATAGAACATGTATGTACCAAAATAGAAATATAGGACATATATATATAAAAAAAAATAGAGGTAGTTGTGTTGTATATTTCTATAGTCTTAACAGTTACATGAAGTTTCTGTCCTTCGGGTGAGTTTACCCTCTTATTTAACCAGTCTTACCATTTGTAATGTTGTGTGGAGCTGTACAAAATGTGCCAGATACTGTGTGCATAGAACTAAAATTGTGCTTAGTTGGTGTTGAGTTGTATTGCTAAAATATACACTACTCCATCCCAAGGTGACTGAGGCATATGCTGACTTCTCCAGAGCAGAGTCGCCAATGGTGTGTAGCATGAACATCAGCTGTGAGGTTCCATTGGTCAACTCTGCCCTTGGGATGGTGCAAGCCGGAAGCCCGATTGCCTACCAACAGCCAGCAGCAGCATGTAGAGATCTATCCTTCCACGTTGCCCCACCTCGTCCATACCTACCCTTGGAAGGTTACCGCTTACAGCCCTCAATCTACATGTCTAACACCACTGAGGCAGAGCGCAGGCACTTACAGAGCCTACAGGTGACTTGGGACATGGCAAATAAACTGGAAAGTGCCACAAGAACCCAAAGCTCCTGCGAGGAATGGCACCAGTTGCGGAGACCAAGACTCACTGCTTCGCGTTTCAGGGAGATCTGCTTTGTCAGCAACAAATGTGAGGACAGTCTGGCTGATAGGATCCTGAAGGGAACATATCAGACGAAGGCCATGAGAAGAGGACTGGAGTTGGAGGCTGATGCCATATGGGAGTACACCCAAATAAAGAGGGTCAACCACTATCCGTGTGGATTTATAATCCACCCAGACACGCCTTGGCTGGGAGCATCTCCGGATGGACTAGTTTTTGACCCGACAGAACCCTCTTCCTTCGGTCTTCTAGAAATTAAGTGCCCAAATGTTAAAAACTATGTTGACTGTCCCTATGTTAAAATGACCTTAGGCAAAATGGAGCTGAAGACTTCACATGCGTACTACTACCAAATTCAGGGGCAGTTATTGGTAAGTGGCATGACGTGGTGTGATTTTGTTGTGTCGGCGGAGGAAGACACATTAATTCATAGAATACACAGAGATGTAGAAGTGTTCAAGGTCATCAGAGACAAAGTTGACCAATTTTATTTCAATGTTTACATGCGAAAATGCATGTAAATGATCAACTTAATAAACAATGAACACAAAAATGCAAACTTGGCTGATTTACTTTTTAAAATGTTGGTTTAGACAAACAGCACATAAAAGTCCATGGAGTCCATATACCTAGTGTAATAAATAACAATTATATAAATAACATTTATTTTAAGAATGCGCACACACGCGCGTGCGCACACACACACACCATTCAACACAAGGTCAACATTTCAAACCTCATTTGCCCAGGTCTTGACCAGAGGGCCATTTTGGAAATTAGAGAGTAGACAGGCGACTGTAAAAATTTGATTAATACTCCCCGATATGGCAAGCGGGATTGTGGTTTCAAACAGTTTGTTTTCCTTCACTCTTCTGATTAGCCTCTCTACATGTACCCTCAAGCGAGCAATTGACTGCGTTTCCAGCACGTCTGCCTCTGCCATTTGGGCCCTCTGGATGACGAAGGCTGGGCGGTAAACAGTGCCAGGGGCCAGGTCGTCCACCAAGAATCCTTTGTCCACCATAATTGCGGTGTCAGGGGTAAGGAGGTTTTGGATCCCGGACTGACGGAATATTTCCTTGTCACTCATGGAGCCCTCGAAGAGGGGCGAGATGAATGTCAGAGCTCCATGAGGGGACATACCAACCATGGCTTTAAAGGTGCAATGTGATTTATAGTGTGAAAACACTTCACTTTGTAGAACCAGGGAAGATGGTGTCTGGCACCGTAGTTCAGTGCAGTCAAGGATGACTTGTGTGTCACTGTATGCATTGAACTCTGGTGGAAGATTGTCCTTAACAGCTGCAGGAGACATCCAAAAACAGACTGAGCCCAGCAGAGTGTAAAGGAAGTTGGCCCAGGTGACGATGATGCGACTTACTGTTGTCCTGTGTATGTTAAAGCGATGAGCCAGTTCCCTCTGTGTGCAGCCAGTGGACAGGTATGTCAGGAACAAGAAGAGCTCATCTATCGCCAGCAGTTTCTAAGGGTTGGGGAGAAATATATAGATAGATACTTTACTCATCCTGAGGGACATTTTAGACATCTAGTAGCTTATATTACATACACACAAATACATACATATTTCACCCACATAAAAATTAAATCCCTCACAGATAACCATGTAGATAGATAGATAGATACTTTATTGATCCCCAGGGGTACAGTATATAACCATGAGAAGTGCACACTTACAGTTGGTCTGGTGACTGGGCTTTCAGTGACTGTGCTGGTGGCTCTCTTGTCTCTGCTGGTCACCCTGATCATTTTGGATGTTGCAGTACTAATCAGGCTCCAAAACGCCATCAGGTGCTTGTAAGATGGGAATCTGAAATATAGTATCCTTATCAGAAAGAGAAAACGGAGAAATTTGTAGTAGCCTAACCTTCTGTGGCGATATTAAGTCCTCAGCATTTCTTAAATTAACTTTGACAAATGACAATTGTTGAAGGCTAGCACTACAGATAGCGGTCTTACCTGGTATAAAATCGTATGTCTTCAGGAGAAGAGGCAAACCGCTGCAGTCCAAATTTGGATAGATGGCATATTTTCAGTTGCTCTCGAAGTGTATCGATTTCCTGTCGGAGTTGTTCATAATGTTGCCTATCCACGCACACGGTAGGAGATGCTTCATAGTCGTGGTCCATGACCATAGGGAGGGCAATAGGCTCCGCTGCTGCTGCTGGTTCAAGGACACGCTCCGGGCTCGGTGGTCTTGCCCGTCGCTCCCAAACACCGGGTCGTTCCTTGGTTGAATAATTGTTCCACTCAAACAACGAAGGCACAGCACCTGCTACCAAAGCACGCCTTCCTTTCTTGGATGTTACAATTTCGTGTGGCTTAAAGTGCCGACTGCAAACTTTTGTGTGCTGAGTTATCGTAAACCCCGTCCTTCGCACTTGATGAATCCACTTAGCCCGAAGACTTACGTTTTTTGGGAAGCAGTGGAAACTAAGTGAACTATTATAATGGCCTGAGGCCGAACAAAGTGGCACACAGCAGTGTTCATTTGAGCCGTTTACAATTTTCATAAATTTAGTAACGTTAGCAGTCATGTTTATTGTTTTAGCGATAACAGCAACATACGCTTAACGTTACTATGTAACTAAGAGACAGACCGGAACCAGCTGTGCCGAATTTCGTACAAAGCGGAAGTTCGTTCTTACGCTTGTGCACGTAGCCTATTCAGTGACCAATAGTTTAAACCATAGACTGTATATATAGAACTCGACAGTGTGCCGTCTGTTAAGAGTGATGCGAGCGCTAGTCCAGAGCCCCCTGGTGGCTGGTTGCAGTACAATGTATAACTCCGCCCATCCCCATGTATTTCAATGGCCAAGTAGCCAACTTTCCGTGTCACTTTTCTCACCTAAAACTATTTTTGTATCTACAACTTTTTATTCGAAAAAATAGTTTTCAAGATGCTTCAATACACACAATTTTTCTTTTCTCGCTGAAATTATTTTTTTTAATGTTATATTAACAAATTTAAAAAGGGCGTGTTTACACCTATGATTGACAGCTGGCTGACTGCAGACACGACGCTTTGTCCATTATGTTTTAACGTCTAGGCTGCAGACACTACCACGTCATCACTCACTTATTTTAACGACACCTGATTTCGACACATAATCTAACCTAAATCAGTGTTGCTGTTATTATCATTAGGCTATATCTTATCACAGTCTGACTAAATACAAAATTGATAGTCATACATTGTGTAGTTGTTTGTAAGAGACATCGTTGTTAGTTGTGACAGATTGTTTGTGAAAAAAGATATGTGCTGTTCTTTCGTAGATCCTAAGTATATTAGCTCATAGCATGCTACATCATGCTAGCATTAGCCAGTTGATAGGTAAAGTAAAAAGAAGTGACGTTAGCCATAGTCACCATCATTTACAGTCCTACTTGTTTCAAATGGTTTAACGTAACCAGTGATTGCCGCCATCATCGTTGCAACTTCATTTGAATACACTTAAGTCACTGGAGAAGGCGATGTTAAGTTTCATTAACGTTAACTCTTGCTTAGTTTTGCGAATGGCAATAAACGCCACCTAGCCCGCTAGGTCGACAACCTCGGTATGCCCATTTATGAATCAGCCCGACAAATAACGTTACTTGTGTTTTAGTGAACACATTATTGGACCATAGCTTAACGTGAGGAGGGATTCAAAGTTACAAATGCTTAGTATGCTCAGAACAGCGGTATCTGAAAATGCGTTAAGGTATCGTTGTTACCTGCGATTGCACTGCTGGAGAAGCATTTTGCATTGGTATGATTTGATCAGGTCTTGCCAGTGATGTGTAATCCTCCCGTAGACGTACATCATTTCAAAATAATACGTCTAAATTGAAAACTGTGACAACTCATTGATAGGCTCTCTCAATATGTCTGTAATCGTATGCCTCTACCACAGGCTTGCTAGTCAGAGAGGGTGCTCCATTACCAGAGAGAGTGCTCCATTATAAATCAAACATGTAATATTGCAGCCTTCATGTCAGCTGTAAAAATATGAGAACATGGACCTACTACATCAGGATACTCTGTAAACATTTTACACATAATCAGGAAGCTACTTTGCTGTTCAGTGTGTGATGTGTTTAAAGTGGTACTACGTTTAAAGAAACATTTTTATTCTTTGTTTCAAGTGCATAAGAAAATACCACATTATGATGATGGTTATGGTTACCCTTAACAAATACAAAACAATATAATACTTAAAACAGGGATCAATCAATAGCCTAATGAAATAAACAATGAAAATGAGGGGGGAAAGCAATAATAAATAATAATGCCCATTCAATCAATAATATAATAACAATAACATGGTAAGACTACATTAAGGAGAATATCAATAATAAACAAATGTCAAATTAATCAACAGCCTATAATGAAAATAAAACAGTACTACTGCATACAAACCATAATGTATAAGAAGTGCTTAAAAGACCAAAAACTATCACAAGAATGAAGAGCACTGGACAACTCATTCCAACATTGAACAACTGATGAAGAGAGTCTTGAATTTGACCTAGCGTTTAAGACTGGTCGACACAACAGACGCTCATCAGAAGACCGCAGTGGGCGGTTGGGGATGTATATCTTGATCATTGAATTAAAATAACAAGGAGCAGATCCAGTCAGTGTCCTATAGGCCAAAGTGAGAGATTTAAATTTAATTCTGGCTACTGTAGGGAGCCAATGGAGAGTAACTAGGAGAGGAGTTACGATGTGTCCTCTTTGGCTGATTGAAGACCAGTCATGTTGCAACATTCTGAATGATATATCCCACAAAAGAAATTAAAAAAAAAAAACATTCAATATTGATTTAGTATCAACCAATAATTATTCTGATATTAATATTCTTGTAACGTCTACATCTTTGTGTAGACTACAGTTAAATACTAAGCAATGGCCTCTGACTTAAATACCAATATGGTATTTAAGTATAAATACTTAAATACCTTAATATGGTACAGTCTACGTGATACACAGGACTACACAGTAAACCCATTTAAAAAGCATCATCTCAGTATACCCATTTAAAAAAGGCAAGGATACGTATTCAATAACATTTGGGGTTGCTCACAGTATACCCACCACTGCAACTAACTAACTAGACTACACCACTGGTTAAACGGCGCATTGCAATTTACAATTTGTGTGAGTTCAGGGGCATACAGAAAGTTGAAGTTTGGGTGACATCAATAAAGAAAATAGAAACAAAGGGATGTGTACAGCCTCAAGTATGAATGAAGTCACATTAACAGAAGGTTCAGAGCAGCGGCAGACCTTTCTTGGTGCCACGCAAGTTATTGAAAGTCATGTGTTTTCAGAACGTAGTGGTGCTGTGCCATGTCCCATGTAGAAGGGGCTTCGGGTTGATCCAGTGACGGTGGGTGATGTCAGGGAGATGGATGTCAGGGGACTTGGAGAAAGGAGGAGGACATGCCACCTCAGACCACCCCATCCAAACCACTTCACGTAGGCATCCCCTTGCTTGCAGACTAATGTAGACCATGGAGACCACCTTGCCGCCACCTCCAGTACATTCAGCCATCTTACCTGCAAAAAGGAAAGTTACAATAAAGTTAGTCAGACAATTTTACAACATTACAAAGCATCTAATCAGGCACTCAACACCACTAGTAATACCAATTAATTAAATATATGTGTGCAATAAACTTCACAGCCTACCTAATGTTAACTACACATTTAAATATGCGGTGGGAATGTTATTAACTTGCGTCAGCTTGAAAAATAACGTTATTAGTATGACTGATCATGGACGTTAGATGACAAACTAAGGTCTTTCTCAAATGTTCACCGATATCCCTGGGAAGTGACTGGTTCTTGGCGTAGTGTTTAATGCAGGCGTTTCATTTATCGATCATTCACTTATGCGGTCTACAATTACCGACCTATTTTTTACAGTCTATGCTACCGACCTACCATCACAGAAGTAGCTCTAACAGAGGTGTCTGTCGTTAACGTTAGAAAAAATGAAACGCTGGCAAACTGGCGAGTAGTTACATTAACATGACGGGTTGATGAGGTCCATGCTTCACATTACGTTAACGTTAACTTGCGTTGCTTATCACATCATACCGTTGCTTTATCACATCATATACTGTACTGACTGTCTAGTGTTATTAATCCCCATGTACAGTCAATGGTTACTCCATGTTGAGATGGCATACATTAAGATTGAGATATTTGAAAACAGCAACAACTAATAAAAACCAAGTATATCATGCATCGACTGTTACGGGAGCTGTGTGCTAATCTTCACTTCAACGACTAACTTAGCCTCCCGTTGACGGTAACGTTAATGTAGCTGCTAACGTTAGCATGTAATTCGCTGTCCGTATTTCTGTTGTTAGCTCATTAATATTCACCATACTAAATTGTCACAGTCTATAATCAACATAATAAGCTCTCTTAGACGTATTTAAGAACAACAATAGACAAAAAAAAAAATTTCAGTTGATACTCAACACTTACCAGACAAGAACAAACCGATTGTTGTTTGTACTGTTTAACTCACAGCCGCAAAATTCATCCAGCCAGCTAGCCTTTGGCGCTGAGTCGACCTGCGTTGTGGAAAGGAGAAGGGGGCGGGTTTCACTTGACAAGGGGCGTGTTTAACTCGCTGAGTGGCAACTGAGTGGGCGTGCCTGACCGCGACTCCTCTTCACTGTGCATGCTTCAACTTCTGCTGCACAGCCGCACTTCAAATTGGTTGCAAATTTTCCAAGATGGCGTCGCCTCGGCGGCTTCAATTCCATAGAACACTGCTGAATGCAACCACACTGTCCAGTTCTATATATACAGTCTATGGTTTAAACAATGCATAAGCCTCTTTCACGAACTAGGCTCTGGCAGCAATCAGTAGACGAAGACGAATCTTCTCGCAGTTCCTCTCTCGCTGAGAAACACTCTTCTACGGACACGCAATTAAAGGGGTCACACCACCTTTTCCACAATCTGTTGTTGCCCTATCAAATTTTAGTGAGAGTACAAAATAGTGTAGTTAATTTGTTTAATGAAGATGTTGAGACAGTGCTGTGGAGGCTTGTTGTAGACCTAGGCTAATTGTTTGTTTATTTATGTTTGGTTTGAAATAGCTATATTCATTTGATATTCGTTATAAGGCTACTTATAATAGTGCATCCCTAGTTAGATACATGTATGACACAAACAAAGGTTTTGGACATGGTAGACATGTGAAATGCCAAATCTGTAGGCAAGGTCTTGTTCAGGGAAGTTTTAACATATGATAACCCATTATGTTATTTCATTACAGTGCTCTTAGTAAAAAAGGTTAGTCTGTAGCCCTGACCTATTAGGTTGAGGGTAAATGGTCCCTGCTGTGTGTATTGCTTTTAGGTAAGCCGTCATATCTACAGTACATGACAGCACTCATCCTGACTGGGCCCCCTCATTGAAGCTGGCAGGAGAGACAGTTCAGACAGGAAAGGCTAAGAAGTCAGGAAAAGCAGGTGTAATGGCCAGGTACAACAGGGTGCAGCAGCGAAGAACACAGATGGCATCAAGCTCAGAGAATGTGGCACAGGAGCAAGACAGCCCAGGGATGAATACTATTGAGGCTAATGAGGTATTGGAGACTGTAGAGGAAGATACTTGCACATCTGAAATGTGCTCTAAAATACAAGCTGATCACCAGAGACTGCTTACTAGCAATATTGCACTGAAATGTCAGCTAGCCAGTGAGAAAATAAGCATGGACACACTCAGAGATGATGATAAGAAGGTCAGATTTTATACAGGATTACCCAGTTTTGCTACATTAATGGTGCTCTTCAATTTCATCGAAGACTCCCTTACTGACTGCATAAAAACCTCACTCACTAAGTTTCAAAAACTTGTGTTAGTACTGATGAGACTGCGTCACAACTTCGCTGAACAAGACCTTGCCTACAGATTTGCCAGACAAGAACAAACCGATTGTTGTTTGTACTGTTTACTTAGCTAACTCACAGCCGCAAAATTCATCCAGCCAGCTAGCCTTCGGCGCCGAGTCGACCTGCGTTGTGGAAAGGAGAAGGGGGCGGGTTTCACTTGACAAGGGGTGTGTTTAACCCCTTTACGCAGATAGGAATTCCAGCTTCATTTGGAACGATTTGTACTTGAAGACTAAGATTCTTTATCTAATGTTTTACATGCAGCACATTGGATATTAAGGGCTTAAATTGAAGACAACAAATGGGCCAAGACATTAATTCACCTCCAGACCTTTATTTCCTTCATTAAGTCTACATTTTAGAACATCATATACAGAGGAAAATGTCAAAAAAGTAAAAAACGCCTATTATTTTTGTAGTTGTCAGTGTGTCCATGGATGGTGTGTTAGAACAGCAGGTCATACACTACATTTCCTGTATCTACATGTTCTTAGGAAGCAAACTCCAAAATTTTAAGCAGATGCATAAAATTACATAGGTTCTACACAGCAATTTCTAATAGGTGCATATAGGCGTTTCCAAGTGTCCATAACCTCTCCAAGCTCTCCAAAATACAAAAACAAGATTTTCCCCATATAGCAGGTTGTGTGTGTGGTATTTTTGTGTTTTGACCTTGTAAATATAAATTTCACTTCATTTCAGGCTAATATTTACACTTATTTCAAGTTAACCAATAAGGAGGATCCTTACCTCTCCAAATGCCAAATACTGTATTGAAACTAAGCTTATGTCTTTTAGGGGAAATGTAGAAGTGTTAGAAAACAGTCCACACCAGACCCCCGTTAGCCAGAACAGTTGCAAATATGATATCTGCAATGTGCTGTTACCACCTCCTACGACGAGGACGGGGGGTTGGATTTTAGGAGGCAAAAAAGGAACACAAAAAAGGAACACGGAACTCCAGAACACAGGAACCTATTTACAATATGTACAGTCAAATCTGTGCTCTGCAGGTCATGCCACTCTGTGAAACACAGTCTGTCCACAATAATGCAGAGTGGCACTCTGCAAGACCTGCACATGAAGATTGTCTTCATTTTGCAGTGCACACATTTTCTCCTCCCCTGAGATGTCCTCTGTCTTGGATCAGAGGAGACCTCCCCCACAGTAACAGGGAAACACCCTGTTGGCCCTTCCTCCTCCTGGTTTGAGGAGGATGCCTCACCAGTGGCTTCAGCAGGCGTGGCTGCTTCACCGGAAGTCTCTGCTGGTGGGCATGGCTGTGGCTCAGCGAACTCCGAGAGCTCAAGGCACAGCAGCTCTCTATAGCCCTTTTGGGGGAGAGGGTTCTCGTTCCTCGCCAAAGCCATCTCCTTGTGGATGATGAAGCTGTTTACCACTGCAATGTCCACAAAGTGGAGGAACAACTTCATGTACCATCGCCGCGTCTTCTGGGTGACAGAAAAGTACTTTATGAGGGCGTCCGACAAGTCCACGCCCCCCATGTACTTGTTGTACGCCCTCACCGGCTCTGGCACAGGGATGTGCTGGGTGGACCAGGTGCCTGCACGCTTGTCCTTGACCCGCCGCTGTATAGTCTGCCCCCCATAGACTTTGTGGATGGTCGAGCACATGGTGACATCACGACTGTCTCGCCACTTCACAAACAGCAACGGGCCATCCCTGATCCACCGCATCTCTCCACGAGTGGCAGCTGTTGGTAAGGCGTTCTCCTTAGTACGGGGAAAGCCTATCCTGTTCTCCCGTACGGTGCCACATGCTCCATAGCCCAACCCGTGTAGATGCAGGAACAACTTGGAGCTGGTGTAGAAGTTGTCCACGTAAACCATGTACCCTGAGCCCAGAGAGGGTACGTGGAGCAGGTCGACCACTGCATCAAAACTGAGGCCCTGACCAGATGGAGCCTTCGCCTTGCCCTCGTACACGGTGAAGTTGCACGTGTAGCCATTGGAGCTGTCAGCCAGGACAAACAGCTTGTACCCCCACTTCGTGGGCTTATCCTTCATATATTGCTTCATGCTTATCCTGGCTTTACTGGCTACCATGCGCTCATCCATAGAGACTTGAAACTTGAAAGGAGGAGGCTCCACATCTTCCCAGTCTGCATCATGCCACATGTCCACTGGGGGGTCACTCTCCACTGGGGCTTGAGCTGGGCGCTTGCCATGCCTGGCACCACGCTTCGCTGTAGGAGGGCATGGAGTTGGAGTTGAGGCTGGGGCTGGGCGCTTGTCACGCCTTGCTGCTGGAGGGCATGGAGTTGAGGCTGGGACTGGGCGCCTGCCACACCTGGCACTACACCTTGCTGCAGGAGGGCATGGAGTTGAGGCTGGGGCTGGAGCTGGGCCTCTTGCACGATGCTGAGGTGCACTAGTGCTGGCTGAGGGACCAGTGGCAGAGGTACCAGGAGTGGCGATGGGGGGAGACGCTGGAGGCCTGACAGGTGGGGCTGTAGCTGAGGTCCCTTCCAAAGGGTCACTGGAGGTGAGGGAGCGAGGCAGAGGGGCAGATGGTTCAGCACTGCATGAACAAAAAGATGGGACAATATATTAAAATGAGAAATGGCTATATGTTCCACTGAGTAATTAATTATATTTTGTGCAAGCTAATAAATGTATCACTCACAAAAAATTGATCACTATACCAACATAACAAGTGCATGTTTGATGGAGTCATATAGTATAAGAACAATGAGCCACATGTAAAAGTTTGCATATTTAAATGGTCACCATGTAGTATTATAAGGCACACCTGCATGGCATGCTACTAACAGGTTAATAGTGACGATAAAGTAGCAACTTTAGGGTGGGCAGCAGTAGCACTGACCACGTGTGAGCGTGCAGAACTTTTAGGCAGGGTGGCTACTAGCTCGCAACACTGGTACTGTATGCATCTCTAATTTCTATGATAAATTACTCCATTTTACTTGCCAATACATTATAATAGTATGCCTTACCCTTTCCTACACTGTGCAAGACATGGACATATTTATGACGAACAGGCTGCCAAAGTATCTCACTCTTTCTCTCTCTCCTACATAACATGCACTGCGTTCAGCTAAATGCAAAGGCTAACATTCGTGAGACTTTTAGTATCTCATTCGCTCGTACGTGACATGCACCATAAAGTTCAGCTATGCAAAGGCACACATCCTTATATATATATATATACATTTGCATTACTTCAACTACATTACGTGAATAGACACAAGATCACTTACAAGTTGTTCTGCTCTCACTATGTGTTGTACTTCCTCAGTGTTAACATAGATTAAACAGGCAGCCAAACTCCTTTTCAAGAGCCAGGAAACTGAGCGTGCTTGCTCCTTTTATTGACTTCGTTTGCAGCATAAAGTCAATTTGACAACATTGAATTGGAGTGAAACTACAAAAAAGAAGAGAAAAACGGAAAATACACTTAGTATGCTATACATAGCAACAGTAGCATAGTATGACGTTATTGACGCTTAGCCTACAAGTTAACATGCTAACGCGATCATAATCACACACACGCAGGTAATCTAATAATCAAAATTCCTCGAAAGCATTCATACAAAAACTCTAAACATGTACAAAACTCATAGCACTTACAGTCATTGCTTTCTGAAGGCTCAATCCAACGGATTAAAAGAGATTTTACACACGAGGTAAAATAGTAGCAACCATGCATTTGTTTACGTTCTTATTCTTCCTGCTTTCTTACCACTTCCTTCTAACGTTCCGATCTACCCAATAGCAATCAGTGTCAGAACAAAAGCCCCACAATAGCAACAATACAACTACATAAATGACCTTCACATAGAAAAATACAACTTAGTCATTTTTTAGCACACACAACTTATTTGGGCAGAACACTCCCCGTCTGGCATGCATATATGCCACCTAAAGACTTAACCGTCCTCACTTGAGCGTTGACTTTCCTTCGGCAAGAGCAACACAACCTCTGAGATAGGCCTTAAGAATGTCTTTGCTTTGTCATGTGATGTAGTCTTGATTTCTATCTTTCTGACCTTCCCGTCACTGCTTGGAAAGGTGGAGGTGACCAGACCCATAGGCCACTCGTTGCGGGGGGACTGGCTCTCTTTAAGTAACACAACATCCCCAGCCTGCAGATCTCGGTATGCTGTGCGCCATTTCCGCCTTGGTTGAAGAGTGTGGAGATATTCTTTTCTCCATCTCGACCAGAACTCACTTGCTAGTGCCTGCACTTGCCTCCACTGAGACTTGAAGAGATCTTTTTCAGTGAAAATGCCAGCTGGAGCAGGCACCCCTGGTTTTTGGGTTAAAAGCATTGCAGGAGTCAGCAGCCATGGTGAGGAGGGATCGGAGGAGACAGGAACCAATGGTCTTGCATTGATTATAGCAGATACCTCTGCCATTAAGGTACACAGCACTTCATGAGTCAGGTAAGTATGCTTAGTTTGTAGCAGCATGGAGTCAAGTATCCTGCGGGTTACGCCAATCATGCGCTCCCATACGCCACCCATGTGAGATGCATGCGGAGGGTTGAACTCCCATGTACACCCATTTTCATGAAGGTATTTTAGAATGCTAACTTGGCATGGGTCATTCTGTCTCATACCCAGTTCAGAACTGGCTCCAACAAAGTTTGTACCTCGATCTGATCTCAGCTGCTTTGCTGGCCCTCTTAAAGCAAAAAACCTTCTCAAAGCGTTGATGCAGCTGGCCGAGTCCATGGATTCTATGATCTCTATATGCACAGCTCTGGTGCTCATGCATGTAAAGAGTATAGCCCACCGCTTGCTCTGAGCTGCGCCACCTCTGGTACGTCTGGTGATCACATTCCAGGGCCTAAAAACATCTAACCCTACATGTGTGAATGGTGGGGATGAGCTTAGACGCTCTGGTGGGAGGTCAGCCATCTTTTGGACCTCGAGCTTCCCTCTCAGCTTACGGCAGGTGATACAGTGGTGGATGACTGAGCCTATAAGCCTCTTGCCGGCAACAATCCATAGGCCCGCAGCTCTCACGGCCCCCTCCGTAAACTGTCGCCCTTGATGTTGCACTTTTGTGTGGAGATGACTCACCATTAACTTTGTGACATGACTTTGCTTAGGGAGAATGATTGGATGTCTCTCTTCAAGCAAGCTCAACACATGCATGTCTCAGACATCCTCCCATCTTCAAGAGGCCGTCGCACACGAAAGGATCAAGGTTTAGGAGCACACTTGACTTTGAAATTGCTCTTTTCTCTTGCAGTGCTGCATACTCTTCTGGATAAGCATCCCGCTGGACAGACTTGAGTATGACCTGCTTTGCTGCGGCTAGCTCTTTGGGAGTACGGGGCTTTTTGCACAGGTGCCATCCTTTACATGCATCTGAAAGGCCTGACCTAAACGACGAAGCTTGATGGATCAAGAAAGAAATTGCTCTCAGCAAAGACTCCCAAGTGGAGAAGCGCTGGAACCTCTCTGAGGTGAGTTTACCTTCACTTATATGAGTAGCAAGGGTGGTCAGCTGACACCTCACATCTACATCTGATTCAGGATCTACTAACTGGGAAGACTTGGGTGTTTCAGACTGCTGTGGCTTGTAAAGGAAGTCTGGTCCTGTAAACCACATGGTGTTGGTGAGCTGTGATGCAGGCACAGACCTGGTTGCCAGATCAGCTGGATTTTGGTCTGTAGGCACATAGTTCCACTGCTGAGGAGAGGTTGTTTGTCGTATGCGGTGAACACGATTATGTACATATACAAAGAATCGCTTAGACTCATTGTGTATATATCCTAACCACTTTGCTGTCACAGTAAAACTTCACTGCATCTGGCTTGTGGTCGAGCTCCTCCAGGATCAGTTCAGCCATTTCCACGGCCAGCACAGCCCCACATAGTTCAAGGCGAGGGATAGTTGGCTCTGGCTGGGGAGATAACTTTGCTTTCCCCAGCACAAAGCCCACTCTACACTGACCATCTGTTGTGATGACCCTCAGGTAAGCCACTGCTCCTATGGCCCAGTTTGAGGCATCTGAAAAGAGGCAAAGCTCAGTGTACGTGTTGCTGGAGAGGGACTGCTGTATGTATGAGCGTGGGAGATGGAGGCTACTCAGATCTTGTAGTGACCTTTTCCATGTTTCCCACTTGTTCAATTTGTCCACAGGAAGTTCGGCATCCCAGTCATGGACTTCACTGGAGAGTTCTCTCAGCAGTGCTCGTCCCTGAATGGTCACTGGTGCAACGAAACCCAACGGGTCGAAGAGGCTGTTGACTATGGAAAGAACTCCACGGCGGGTAAACGGCTTGTCACTGACTGACACTCTGAATGTAAAAGTATCAGAGTCAATGTCCCAGCACAAACCAAGGCTTCTTTGTATGGGCAGAGCTTCTTCATCCAGGCCTAAGTCTTTTAGGCCCGCAGCCAGTTCTTCAGGGGGGAAGGCTTGCATAACTGTGACACTGTTTGAGGCAATTTTATGCAGTTTAAGATTCGATTCAGCGAGCGATGCTTGGGTGCGTTTGAGCAGATCAATGGCCTCAGCTTCAGTCGGGAGGGAGATGAGCCCATCATCCACGTAAAAGTGTCTCTCGACGAAGTGGCGTGAGTCGGATCCATACTTCTTTTCACCCACTTGAGCGGCTCTCCGTAGCCCATATATAGCCACTGAAGGTGAAGGGCTATTCCCAAACACATGCACTCGCATGCGGTACTCTGTTACCTCTTTCGTCGAATCGTTGTCCTTGTGCCAGAGGAATCTTAAATAATTTCTGTGGTCTTCTCTCACTAAGAAGCCATAGAACATTTGTTGGATGTCAGCTGTCAACGCAATGAGTTCCTTTCTGAACCTTAACAGTACTCCAAGGAGGGAGTTATTTAAGTCGGGGCCTGAGAGCAGGACACTGTTCAGAGAGACGTCTTCTTGTGCACTCGAGTCGAACACAACTCTAATCTGGCCCGGCTTTTGGGGGTGGTACACGCCAAAAATGGGTAAGTACCAGCACTCTGTATTGTTGTGGAGAGAGGGTGCTTCTTCTGCGTGTCCATTCTCAAAGAGTTTCTCCATAAAGCCTACGAACTGTTCTTTCATGTCAGGGTTTTTGTTCAGCGTGCGCTGCAAGGAGTGGAACCGAGAGAGGGCTTGAGCACGGTTATTTGGAAGCTGTGGTCTGGGTGACCTGAATGGCAGGGGAGCGATCCAGCTGTTTTGTTCGTCTCTGTTGAACTCTTTGTGCATGGTCTCCAGAAACGTCTCATCTTCAAAGGACAAAGCAGGTTTGTTGTCATTAGCTGTTCTCATGAACACATGAAGTCCAAGTTTGTCTTCAGCAGGCAAACTGGCTGTCTGATTGACTGAATGGCTGGAAAGATGAGTGGAGGGACCATGCCTGTGCTCCCCGCCGTAGCTTGCCTTTTCTTTAACATGGATGTGATTTTGACATGGCGTCAAGAAAGATGGACGTCCGTTCTGCAGGACGTTAGTCTTGTACACAGCTACGGTGGGCTTACGGGCGCTGTCGATGCAAACTTCCCCAACTATGACCCACCCCAAATCCAAACGTTGGGCAAAAGGTGCATTGTTAGGCCCATTAATCTGCTGCCTCACCTTGTGCACACGAATAATGTCTCTACCCAATAAGATCAAAATCTGTGCTTCAGGATCAAGCTCTGGGATGTAAGGAGCTACAGGTTTCAAATGAGCATGGGAAAGAGCGACCTCTGGTGAAGGGATTTCTGATCTGTTGCTCATGATCTTGTGGTGTTAAATCCAAATTAAATAATCTAACTCAAACTCAAAAAGAAAGAAGTCCGCACAGTGTATACTGCAGATAATGGCTTTTAATGCGCTCCAGAGCATTAGTTAGTGAAACCAGCAAGCAAGTAAGTGAGATAACATCCTCTGGCTGTTGTCCAGCCTTTATACCCCTTAAAGTCATCCCAGTCACGACACACTCTGGCTTTCCCACTATCTATCTTAACAGATAGCTGACCAAGTCACATATGGTACTTCACCTTTGCCCTCTCATCCTGTTTTTCACACATTCTTTAGGTTGTGCCATCCTTTAGGTTTTACTTATATTTCCTGGCGCCAAACCTTATTTATGACCCTGTCAGCCAGGTCTGCTCTTTCCCTTAAACCAGTCTTCCTTTCCCACACACTGAACATACTACAGAGTTCAGTCTCACAAAACAGTGATATTACACAGAATAAAGATACTACATAAAAGATATATAAACTAAAGGATATATGTCAATAAAAGTCACGACATTCCCCCCTTTGAGCATGAAGTGCTCACTTATGCAGCAAGATCAAACATTTATCACTATTTTAACACATCCCCTACTATCAAGAAAATACAGCTGCTAAGCTGAGTCACACTACAAACTGTCAGCTAGGCAAAGCAGTTAACACAGCTGCAACTATAAGATTAAACAATTGTCCCCAATACCACTGATAAACATTACACTTATATTATTGTTGTTAGTACACCCCTAAACCAACCCTCACTAAAATCAAATCCAATAGTGTAGTGTTATTATCAAATAGAATGGCCAGTTTCAAATCCTCTCGGTGGAAGCGAAAACCCTTAAGGGAAAACCTCTTTTTTTCTTTGTATATAGAGGAAAAAACCTTCATAAGGGAAACTCTTCTACTGTCCTGTTATTACAGCAACACTTGTTTTTCAACAAGCGAGAGGAGAAACTTTCCTTCAACTACACATATGCTTTTCCCATCCCCAAACATCCCCTCAAAAGAGCAAGCAGATCACATCAGAATTCCTGATGGGTTTTTTGCAGATTGGGCTAGTCCTATAATATTCTAAGCTTCTACATAAAGATAGGTTACATGCTATAATTACTTTGTTTTTAGAGAAGAGGGTAACACCAAACTATTAATAATTCATTCTCATTACACACAGTTTTTTAGTCCATTGCTTGTTCCTCGGAGATGGCAGAGTGTAAATGCAAACGCAGATGTATTAATAAATGTTGGATGCTGCGCTTCAAGTGTGAGGTATGTTACGAATGTAGGGACTCTCAAAATCCCTCTTAATTGCTCTGTAGTCCACCTTCCATTCCATTTGCCTTGGGAAACTACTGAGTCTTTTGTTGAATAGGATGAATATCCACATCCAACACCACTTCATCCATGAGAGAGCTAGTCTGGCTCCCTTCTACTAAGTCCTCATTCTCCTCATTCCTCCAATCCTCAATGAGGAGCGTCAGTTCTGGCATCATTGGATGAAGTGGTTCTATGTCCATATCCTGTGCCCTGGCAACAGTGTTCCCTTCCAACAGGTTTGCCATTTGCACTTCATTCATCAACAACAGTGGCATTTGTGATCCATTTCTCCCAGCCACTGTTTTAAGCACTATGGATCTCAAACAAGGAAGAAACAAAGAGAAAACAAGCACAAATACAAGCAAACATATGCCTATAATTATTCCTATCTTTGCTAGCCATGATCCTACTCCTCCTAATGTCCCCTTAAACCATTTTTCTATCATTGAATCAAATCCAGCATTTTGTCCACCGGTAACTCTTATTTCCTCTCTAAGTTCATATAGTTTATCCATAGCACGTGTAAAGGAGCCATCTGGAGCTGTATTATTAGGAATAAAAGTACAACAGTATACTCCTATTTTTGCACATACTCCTCCTTCCTTAGCTAACATCCAATCTAATACCATCCTGTTTTGCATAGCCACACGGGAAGTTGCATCTAATTGCTCCCCGAGGGCCTCAAGAGCATCTGTAGTATAATTAATAAATCTCCCTAAATTGTAAAAAAGAAAATTGATCCACTCGGAATTCTTACTAACACCTATCGTAGGAAATATTGCTTCAAAGCCAGCTGCTACTTCGCTACGGGCCTTGAACTCATGTGGAATGCCTCTAGGTTGTCCTATTGCATCCAAATATCCCCCATATTTGAAAATTTCTTTTGATTTTTTAGAGGGGCTTCTTTTGACTCTTCCCCATGAATGTTCAGTATTGCTTATGGCTTTTGTTCTATTGGTATTCATAGTCATAATTATAGTTGGTTGTAAAGCTGTTACTCTAGTACACCTTCCAGACCAATCTTTTGGAAGAGTGCTTCGAATTCCTCTCTCTCTACCACAGGCCCACCATAAATCTGCTAATGGGATGTCCTGGGGAAAATTACCTCTAAATACATTAGCCTTATTTTTACCTTTTATAATTGTAGCATTTCTAATCTGACAAGACCAGGTACGATTACAGTGTCCTTCAAAATATCCTACATCTACAGTGCCATTTCTTTCAAAGCACTCAAAATTAAAACCTTCCCCTATAGTGTATTTTTTAATTATCTCTGGTTGTGCTGTTGGCCATGCTTGGTTTCGACTACAAAGTTCCAAATCAGTAACTGGAGTGTTTTGTTGATAAGTTGTTATATTACGAAGATTACTACTTCCCATTAAAATCATACATTCAAATGGACTTTCAGGTACCAAAGTGTTACAGGAGGTAAATGGGGAAAAAGCTATCAAATCATTACCTACTTGTTCCCTACAAGCATTATAAATGGTTTCCCAGTATGTAGGAGAATCTTCTGATCTCCAAGGGACTGGTATGATTATCATACTAGGTTTAGCTTGAGAACATACATAACAATCTTCATTCTTTTTTACTGTGTGAGCTGTATATTGTGCCCACTCATACCAAACATTATCTAGTCCTAATCCTATTGTTTCTACATCTATTTTCTTTTATATATTTCTTTTCCTACGATTGACCACCTGCAACACTTCAAGCCCCCTTTTGCCCACCGAACGAGAACACTCTCTTATGTCCATGCCATCCATAAGAGGTATATAGCGTAAAGTATAACTGTCTCCTATTAAATCTCTAGCTTCCTTATCAGTTAGTTTGTGCTGTCCCATACGACAACCCCATTTGCCACAAATAACTATCATTAACCCATTTTCAAAGCTATCTCTTTCTATCTCATTAGTTTTCATAGAACAACTATCTTCAGGACCTGGAATAAATTCTATTCTAACTACTTGCTCCTTAATAACTACAGTAATGGCATAAAATGTTTGTATCTCTTCCTCTCCTTCTATTACCTCTACATTAGCTAAAATTTCACACACTCTGTCATGCTTTTTTACAGCTTCAGTAGCTGCAGTTATCAATGCTATTAAACACACAAGTTTTCTTTCTTCCCATGACACATCAATTGATAATTCATATCTCTCCTCTGCCACTCTTTTTTTACGTGGCTCCGTGGTCACATTGTAAATTGTCATATCAGTGCTAGTGGTTAGTTCCTTACTATTAGTAGTTAGCCTTAGTGGCCCAGTTTTGTCCTTTATTGTAATACTGGGATGAGCAGTAACCCCCACCATAATCAAAAATGCTTGTGTAACAGTAGCTTTTTCTGGGGTTATTGTAATTACTTGACTGTTATTCTGAGTAGCCACAGCTTGACTTCCCTGTGTGACATGGACTGGTACCGGAACAGAAGTGGCGTGAAGGGTTTCCTCAGCTTTCCAAGTCTCTGTAGTGGCTGATAAAGGTTGGTCAGTCTGTAAGTTCTGTATTACCTGACCCTTCTGCGTCTGGTTGATCTGCACTTGGACAGTTGGATGGTTTATTTCCTGGTTGACTGATGTCATTGTTGTGGGCTGGGCTGTTAGCTCCGTAGTCTCTGAACTCTGTGGTGCCTTATTCACTCCCTGGTCGGTGTTGAGGCAGACGGTGCAGGTAGGGGGTCCCTCCTGCCTGACTGGATTCATCATACGGAAGTCTAGAGCCAACAGGGGAAATAGGAGCATACATGCCAGAAACACTATACCCACCACTGCCAGGATCATTTCTGTCCATCCATCCAGCTTATTGCTGCGGGTCAAATGAATCCTGACTCGGGCTCTCCTGACATGTCTGTCTGGCCTCCTGTTCTCCTCCTGATACACCATCATCATTTGAGTCTGTCTCCCGGCCATCGGCTGGTTGTTCAGTCCCTGTGTCACTGTTTTCAGGAATAGAGGCTTTGAAACAAGATGTGAGATGATACCACGTTTTACTCCCTTGTACTCTCACCGCTGTTGGAGTGGCCTCTGTCACTCGGTATGGTCCCTCTGCCCTTGGTTGGAGACAGGACCGCCTGAACACCTTCAAATACACCCAGTCTCCAGGCTGTATGAGTTGTTGACCTTTTTCCTGTGGGTCATTCAGAAGTTCTTGTTCTTTTGCCTGCTTGTAAATAGTTTTGTGAATTAATGACAGTTGTTCCATGTAATGTCTAATTTCCCCTTGAAGCTGATCCAAAGGTGGACCTCTACCATCCCCTCTTATTTTTGGTGCCGGAAATGGACGGCCCGTCAACATCTCATGCGGTGTCAAATGTGTACTGCGGTTTTGTTGTGATCTCATGTGCATCAAAGCAATGGGTAAAGCGTCAAACCAGTTTAAACTAGTTGAGGCACAAATCTTTGCAATTTTCCCCTTCAGTGTAGAATTAGCCCTTTCAACAATACCCTGAGATTGAGGGTGGTAAACACACCCTTACTTTTTCTTTATTCCCAAAGTCTGCATAATTTTATCCCATGACTTGGCTGTGAATGCCGCACCATTATCAGATGAAATTATATCTGGTATGCCAAACCTAGGAATAATTTCCCTCGTGAAAAACTTAATGACAGTTTTTTCATCAGGCCCTGGACCTGAACAAGCTTCCACCCACCTTGAAAACCTACAAACCACCACTAACACATATCTGTGTCTGTTTATTGGCTTTATCATATCAATGTAATCAATCACCAAATGCTTGAATGGTCCTTCTGGGACGGGTATGTGTCCTAATGGTTTAGACAATGCTATTCCTTTTCTAATGTTATGTAGACTACACACATGACACTTGGTTAGACTATCATTAATAACTTCCTGCATGTATGGTGACCAAAATCCTTGATCAAGAATTTTCCTCTTTACCTCCCCTTTTGCGCAATGATCAAGATCATGAGCAAAAGAAATCAACATGCCAAGGAGTTTAGTAGATGCTACCAGTCGACCATCATGAGAACGCCACAATCCATCACTTCCACATACAGCACCTCTATCTGTCCATTTAGCATGTTCATATGGCCCCGCCTGCTGCTGCATGTCAATAATATCAGCAATTGTTAATGTAGGCTCAAGAGTGACCATAGGACCTTGAATCTCCTGTTTAGGATGACAAGGCTCAAAGTAACATTCTGGACATGCTTCTCTTTGACACATAGCACAACACAGTGGTTCTGTGAGATGAAAATGTCCTGGGACCCCCCTTTGTCCACACCACACACAATTATCCTCTTTATTATATGGACAAACAAAAGGACATTGCACAGAACACCACTTACGCTCCCCCTCGGAGCACACCACTGCCATGTGTTCTAATCCAGTTTTCAAAGGTAAATCTGATTCATGCGCTTTTAATGCAGCCTGTTTTGCAACTTCATCAGCTGCATCATTACCTAAAGTAACCAAGTCATCACCTTTCTTATGTGCTTTGCATTTACAGATGGCTAACTGTGATGGACGCATCATAGCTGTTAACAACAATTGAATCTGCTCCAAATGTTGAATTGGAGAACCATCTGTTCTCTTAAAACCCCTTTGCTTCCATTGTGCACCATGAACATGACAAACATTGTGTGCATACCCACTATCAGTGTAAATGGTGGCAGCCTTTCCTGCCGCTAAAGCACATGCTTCAGTAAGAGCCTTAAGCTCAGCCAACTGAGCGGAACAAGGTTGCTTACAAGGCATGCACATTACAGTCTCAAACTCATCTTCATTGACCAACTTCACAATACCAAATCCAGCATGAGTTTTATTATCATAATTGTGGCTAGACCCATCCACAAAATAAACCTCATCTGGATCCAATAAGGGCTCACTGGCCAAATCAGGTCTTAATTTGGAGAAAACAACTGAGTCTGCGACACAGTCATGCGGTGTACCTTCATAATCCAGGGCAACACTTTTAGCCGGATTATGAACCATATCACATGTTGTAATAGTCACATCCGGACAGTATGCCAAATCAAAATACTTCAGTTGTCTCTGTGGAGTTAAGCAAAACCTCCCCTTCTCTATCATTTGTGCAACCTTATGTCTAGTGTAAATGACAATAGGCCAACCCATAGTTATTGCAGAAGCTTTTGTATAGGCCATGTACACCGCCTCCAGTCCTTGATAACATGGAGGATAGCCTTGAGCCACAGAATCCAATTTTGAACAATAATAGGCCACAGCTTGTCTTGCTTTGCCTTTGCATTGAGCCTGCATCAAAACCCCAGTCATGTATGCATCACATCCTACTTCTTTCTTTAACACTACATACAAGAGGAAAGGCTTACTATAATCTGGTAGAGCAAGAGCAGGTGCCTGCTGCAACTCTCGCTTCATCAAATCAAATGCCTCCTCACCCTCTATGGTCCATGCTAAACGATTTTTCACATGACTATCATCCGAATTTTTTATCATAGCTCGTAGTGGAGCAATCTTTTGTTCATGACAATCAATCCATTCACTGCTAAATCCAATGAGGCCTATAAAAGACATCATATGCTGTATTGTTAAAGGTCTAGGAACTGCAACTATAGCCTTAATCTGATCAGGAGCTATCCCTCTTTTCCCCTGCGATATTATTCGTCCTAAATATATCACCTGAGATTCAGCAAACTGTAGTTTCTTCCGCGACACTTTATGTCCTCCTTCTGCCAACGTCTGTAACACTGTAATTGTATCTTTCACACAAGTATCTTTATCTGGAGATGCTATGCATACATCGTCCACATACTGAAGGATAACACTGTCACAATCAACATGCTGCAAGTCATTACTCAATGCATTATTATACAAATGAGGACTATGCTTTAATCCTTGAGGAAGTCTTCGATACTGAAATGTATTCCCCATATATTGAAATGCAAACAATTCTTTGCTATCTTGTGCTAATGGTATAGAGAAGAAAGCATTGGCCACATCTAATACAGAAAACACCTTCGCTTCAGGAGGAATATTAGACAATAATATGCTAGGATTGGGTACTTGAGCCGGCCAATCCTCAATTATTGCATTAATTGGTCTTAAATCCTGAATCATCCTCCATCTCACCTTGTCAGCTTTGAGAATAGGATAAATTGGTGTATTGCATCTAGCATAACTAATTTGCTCAATAACACCTGCTTGTAGAAGGCCTGCTATGGTATCTTTAATACCTTCAGCGGCAGCAACTGAAATTGGATATTGTCGTTGAAATGGCAAAACTGCCTCCGGTTTAAGCTTAAAGCTAATAGGACTCACTGATTTTACTAGTCCTATGTCATAATCTCCTTGTGACCAAACATGTTCAGGTACCTGTTGCAACACCTTGTCCAACTGGACTTCAGGTTCCCCCATCATGGCCAACATTTTCCATTTACACCTTTTGTCCCTGAATTGCAAAAGCAATGTTTCCTCCGTTGATAATGGCTTATGGTTTTCCGGATTCCAACACCTATACCCTTCTCCCTCTATCATGTCATATAGGCAGAATGGATTACCATATGGACAATCTTTAGTGTAATCATTTTCAAGACTTAAATTTAACTCCTCATTCAATTCTACTACTTGAGGTTTACCCAAAAGCATGACTGAATGCCTTATTTTAGTCAATTCACCATCTGGTGATTTTTGTATGCTGTCTATGTCAGTTGGTTCCCACTGAACATATAGCACTCTTTTCATCATTTCTCCTACATGCCTTGCTCTAAATCCCTGTCCTACTTTTAATGTAATGTGAGGAGCAGCACATGGCATGTCATATGCTTCCTCCAGTTCTTGAACATTACACACAAATCGTACATCCAATCCCACTCCTTCTGGTCCTATCACTATGTTTTGTGTCAAAAGTGGAACCTGGTTCCACCTTCCAATGGTTGTGTTCCATTTATCTTCTCTGTCTTTATTTGGTTTGTGATCAAAAGCTATGACACAATGAGTAGGACATCTAGGGTCCCTAAGGTTTGGATGCAAACCCTGTATCGTGGCTTCCCATTTGTCCCACATTTCACTTTCCCATTGCTCACCAAATTGTCCTATCCAATAGACCTGTTGGAACTGAGTGCCCTCTAGGGGGCCCTCTCCTCCCACCTGAGGAGCTGGCATTTCCCTCAGATGAAGGGGCATCTGAGTGACAAGTGAAAGTCCTTGAGGCGTACATTCAATGTGCACCCTTAATTTACATAATGCATCACGTCCTAATAAATTAATAGGAGTATCTTTTGAAATCAAAATTGGCATTTTTATTTCTTTGTTTCCTAATTTTATTGATACTGGGGCAGAAAAGGGTATCAACTGCACTTGTCCTGAGAATCCTATGGTCTTGGCTACTTTTCCTGTGCTGGACCTGGGGAGGTGTTGGGCATCAATGGGGTTAACACATGAATATGTAGCCCCAGTATCAATCATTACCAACATTTCTTTACCCTCAATTTGAACCTGCAGTGTGGGTTCTATATCAGCTGTGCTTGACAACATTGGCAGCTGACCCTCCCCTTTAGGATTCTCTAGGCACCCTCAGTAATGTGCTCCACCATAAGGAGACGGAAACACAGGACCGCTGAATGCATTCCTAAGTGCCGGAGCGCCTCCTTCCTCTCCCTGCCTCTGCCTGACTTGACAGTTACGAGCAATATGTCCACTTCTTTGGCAGTTGTAACAAACTGGTGATTGCTGCTGTCCACCACCTCTGTTAAATCCTCTTCCTCTGCCTGAGTAGTTCCCCCCTGGTCTAGGTCCCCATCCCCTCTGAGGGGGAGGTCGTGGCTGCCATGGGCTTGGCTGTGCCCACAGTGGTGGGGGTCCATAGGCAGTATAAAGTGTCTGGGCAGGAAGCACCTGTTGTGGTAGCTGCTGAGGTTGCAATGGGGGAAGTGCTGTGGCCTGGGCTTCCCCTGGGGGAGAGGCCTGGGTCACCACAGGTGCCTGTACTGTCTTTTTGGAAGTTTTTGTATCCTCCAATTGACGTTGCAACACTTTCCGTTGTAGGTCAATATCTTGCTTACTTCTATTGTCCTCCATTGTCCTGTACAGGCCCACATGGTGACTCACTGCCTCTCTAAAGTCATCTCTGGACATAGTCCCCAAATTCCACAACCTTTCTAGGCCTCCTTTCACTGTTAGTGGGAGTGCCTCCAACACTGCCTTTCTGAACATACTCCTGATCATGTGGTTATCCTCAGGATCCTGCTCCATTTTTGCCCTCCAATTGGCAGAAGCATTTTCAACAAAGGCTGCAGGATTTTCATCCGCTTTCAGTTTATTAAGGCTCAATGTGGAAGGACTGAACTTGTTAGGGTATTCCTCTCTGAGGGCTCTCCAAACCTCTGTCCTATATTTGTTAAATTCCACACGATCCACATTCGGGTCTCCCATCCATCGTCCCTTATTTACTCGCTCTAGCACTCCTCTTGCATTCTCTTTTCCCAGTATCATACTTAGCAAAGCTTTAATATCGCCAACAGCCAGTCTTTTTCCTTCGGTAAAATTTTCAAATTTCGTAATCCAAATATTTGCTCCATCATGCAGCACAGGGAGCCTCTGGATTAACCCCTGCACATCGGTATGCCCCCACGGCTGGTAATGATCCTGTCCCCCCTTAGTTATTAGGGGCATCATTATTTTTTCAGTCTCATCACTAGATGACAAAGGACTCACACTGCAGTTCACTTGTTCTCCCCTTTTTAGTGTCTTTTGAATCAAAGCTTTTCCAGCTTGCCGCATTTTATTTTTTACATTTAATTTTATATCGCGTAATGACAACAATGGTGCCATACTTTCCTCCCCTTCAGCTATTTCTTCACCTGAATCATTATCAATGTGACTTGGCTCTTGAGTATTTAATGCCAATGTCACCTTTTGCCCCTGAAAGGTCCCAGTTACCTGAGCCTCCAGAATGTTTCCTATGTCCCTGTTGACGCCACTTATTTCCCCATCATCCCTAGATGCCTCCATTTTCTCCGCTTGTTCATGACATCTCAAAAAAGTTAGACGACTATGCAATAGGCCCCTTATATGCCTCTCTCTTCTACTCTCATCAGTCCTATTTTCTACTGTATCTGGGCCTATTCGTACTCTCTCCAATTCTTTGTCTATTATGTCTATCATTTTTGATATTTGCTCTGCAGTTATGCGCACATCCCGTATCACACCTTGTTCCAATTGATCCATGACAATTTTTATTTGATCTCTTGTGAGCCAGAATTCCTTAAGTACTGACTCCTGTCTTTCCCTGCTTGGCTGTCTATTTTTTGCTCGTTGTACTGACCTCTCTAAGCTTTGATTTATGCTGTCCAACCTTGCCCAATTGGGTGGACTGCCATAGCCAGATTTTTGTTTTCTCCTAACTACCGGGGTAGTAGACCCTGCTTGATCTTGTGCTACCCAACTCTGTCCCTGATCTTGACTCTCTTCTGCTTGCTCCATCATCCTTTTCCCTGCTATCTCTCTTTCAATCATTTCCTGATCCTCTCTATCCAAGTAACTATAATCTTGAGTTGGCTCTCTTAAAAGCCCTAATCTTTCTCCACCTGCAGCTCCCTCACTAACTACTGATTTTCTCTCCTCTACACATGAGCCTTGTGAACCTGTAGTATGCTGTTGTGATAATCTTGCTGTAGCTTCTAACAACTGTTGTTTTACAGCAGCCAACTCTTCTTCTACCTTCCTAACTGCCTGTAGCTCCAGACCCTGCATATCACCGGCTTCCTCTGAAAACTCAGCCTTGCCTGTTACTTCCCCTTTAAATATAACCTGGGGATACTGGCCTACTGGTGATAACTGTGGATATATCCCTGCTGCTTGTGGTGGGGAAGGTACATAAGGTGGAGGTCTAACTCCCCCTGCTTTATCAGACTCTTTTCCCTGATCTGTCCTACCATTCTGCTTCTTTACTTTCCTTCTCTCATCTGCAATGAACATGAATGCCTTAAGGGATTCAAGCTCATCTATTCTCTTTTCTTCCCTATTGTTTCTCTTCTCATCTATCTTGTAATCTCTAACTTTTGCTTCCATTTGTATCAACAATTTTGGATCAAATGTTCCCTCTGCCGGCCATGGATCCGCATCTTTTTTTGTACGTGTAGCCCATTTATTGCAACAATGTACCAGTACACGCTTGGCCACCGGATTACGCTCAATCACTTCCTCTATCGGAGTGAGAGGTTTTAGCTCCAATTGAGCCATTTTACTGTTAATCACTTAAGATTACTTTACATGTACAACTTAACTTAACTACAACCTTCTGTATTACCTTAACTTATATGCCACTTTCTCTACACCAAAAGCCAATGCACCCAAACAAACAACCCTTCAGAGCTCTGTTCATAAAAGTACTATATTCTCACAAATACACCATACACAGTTTAGTTTACCATTACCACAACAAATTCTTTGCAACAGTGTTATCCCAGCATTATGCTATTCAGTTATCCCTCACAAAAATTAGCTTTAATTAAATTGTATTTATAAATATCTTTATTAAAACTACCTTATTCTATATCTATGCCACCCTACAACCTGACCAGGCTGTGTGGCCTATCAAAGTCAACAACACAAATCAATAATGGGCCTAACTCTTCTTTATCTTAAAAAAGTAATACCATTTAACTATACTATGTTTTTTAACAATATGTATACTACATTATTGTACTTGTAACATTACCAACTACTAGTTAACCAGTTATTAGGTTAATCTAAACCACAATAACAATATTGTATATAATTAGTATAACTACTAATAACTCTCTTAATTAAACTTAATATGGTTTATATACAGTATTTCAACAGATAAGCCCATAATTTATTTATGCAATAATGTGTCATCAGTGCAACCATCATAGCCATTCAACTTCTATTATATCAAACCACCGCTTGACCCACAGTATGTTTTCCTTAACTCTTAACTTTATTACTTTACAATTACCTTTATCATTATAGCATTACAAGTCAATTTACATTAAAGCTTTAACTATTAACTATTGAAGTTATCACTTTGCTTGAAATCTATCAATATACTATTTGGGTAGACTGGTATGCTTTATTCACCCGTTCCAAAACACCCAACACAGCGATAGCAGCAAATCTTATTCAATACAATGAACTCTCATTCATGTAAAAAGGCAAAGGATTTACTCAGGCATACATCCTATTTCTCTGACCATCCTCCACACCAACATTCCAATGCTTTTTACACGGGGCCCCCACTCACTCTCCTGTGCGCACAGACATACACACACACACACACACACACACACACAGCCTCTTCTCCTTGGTCACAAGCTATGCAAGTATATGACGTCCTCTACCAATGCTCTGCCATGGACTTCTAGTACTTAATTCCAACAACAACTAGTCTACAAAGCTATTATACTTCCACTCAACAATGATTTGTGTTCTCCTTTAGCTTTACATCCACAACTTTTACACAAAATTATTAAACATTATTCCAGGCACCAGGCCTCAACCAATGCCTTACTTGGCCATCCACTCACTCTTGGAGTGTTTCAATTTCAACTTATTCAGACCTGATATCAATTATCAGCTATACTCAACTTGTTAGTATTATTTCCTCCACATGCAGGAAATGAGGTCTTCACATGCAGACCTGAGGTCTCCACATGCAGACCTTTCAGTTTTTCACATGCAAAACTGTTACTTTTATCTCTCTCATTCCTTCTCATGCAGGAATTGAGTTAGTTCTCCACATGCAGAACTTTAAGTTTTCCTCATGCAAAACTTCTTTGATATGGCTATAGTATTCCTTCACATGCAGGAATTTGCCTAGTTCTCCACATGCAGAACTCTTGATTTTACACATGCAAAATCCTTTTCATTAGTGTACACACAAACGCTTACCATAATCTGCAGTATTAACCACTTGGTCTTTAATTTTAACAAGATTCTTTAACTGGAGGACTTATAGGTCAAGACAAATACCTCAAAGCACAGTCTGGTCAGAGGAGTTTAGCTGCTATTAAGCAAAAGTTGCTTACCTTAGTTTTAAATGGCGCCTCAGCCTCTCCCCTGACCATCCGGGCCCCCGAGGCACTCAAATGTCCTGTCCCCGTCCAGTCCTTCACAGCTCCTGGCTGGCTGGCCAATTATGTGGTGTTAAATCCAAATTAAATAATCTAACTCAAACTCAAAAAGAAAGAAGTCCGCACAGTGTATACTGCAGATAATGGCTTTTAATGCGCTCCAGAGCATTAGTTAGTGAAACCAGCAAGCAAGTAAGTGAGATAACATCCTCTGGCTGTTGTCCAGCCTTTATACCCCTTAAAGTCATCCCAGTCACGACACACTCTGGCTTTCCCACTATCTATCTTAACAGATAGCTGACCAAGTCACATATGGTACTTCACCTTTGCCCTCTCATCCTGTTTTTCACACATTCTTTAGGTTGTGCCATCCTTTAGGTTTTACTTATATTTCCTGGCGCCAAACCTTATTTATGACCCTGTCAGCCAGGTCTGCTCTTTCCCTTAAACCAGTCTTCCTTTCCCACACACTGAACATACTACAGAGTTCAGTCTCACAAAACAGTGATATTACACAGAATAAAGATACTACATAAAAGATATATAAACTAAAGGATATATGTCAATAAAAGTCACGACAATCTCATTACATTCGATGAGTGGAGGCAAATCCAAACACACTTCACCGTTCATTGCTTCTATCTGGAAACCGACTGCCTTCCTTCCGATCATTTCAGTGGTGCCTGCACAGGTCTTCATAAGATAAGGTGAAAGGCTACCTTGGATGCCGAAGAGCTGGAAAAACTCATTCCTGGCCAGCGAGCGGTTGCTCTGGTCATCAAGGATGGCGTACATCTGTCTGTCTGGCTCCACCACAGGAGATGTCGTTCGTGAGAGGTCAGTGTCTGGATGCATAACCGTACAGTGCTTGTCACTTTCACACTCGTTGCATTTCAGCTCCACTGGACACTCCTTTGCCATGTGGACAGCAGAGCAGCACCTGAAACATTGTCTGTGTTCTTTTAGGAGCTTTTTGCGTTCTGTCAACGGCTTCATTTTAAAGGCTCTACATTTCTCCAGAGGATGTGGCTTATTATGGAGTGGACAGTGCTTAGCTGGATCACTATTACTATCTGTCTCTGCTTTATGGGTTGAGTTTGAATCCACTGTTGTGAACACATCTGTTTTGTGGACAGATATAGCAGTCCTAACGCCATCATGCTTCGCTATGGGCCTTTCACTGCGGTTATGGCTATGGCTGTTGCTGGTCAAGATAAAGCTGGGGTCGTTTCTGGCCTTTGCCTGACTGCGAACAAAGTCAACAAAGAAAGCAAATGGAGGATAGAAAACTCTTTGTTGTTCTTTATATCTTGAACCGGTAGAAAGCCATTTCTCTTGTAGGTTTTGTGGCAACTTTTCAACGATGGGATTAATGCCCCGTGGCGTGTCGAGGTAACTAAGGCCAGGTAAGTAGCCATCCGCTTTAGCTGAGAGTAGCTCCATGAGCAGGTCACTAAGTTCTCTTAGCTTCGTGCTATCTTTTGAAGTGAGACGAGGAAAACTGTCCAGCCGCTTGAATAGCGCGCTCTCTATCACTTCGGGGGTGGCATAGCACTCTTGGAGTCTTGACCAAGACAAATGTAGAGCAGCTTGAGGGTTTGTGACGTGGACTGCTCGAATTCTCTTAACATGTTCAGAGGACTCCTTTCCGAGCCATTTTACCAGCAAATCTAGCTCTTCGCTGGCAGTTAACTCTAGACCCTGAGTGGCGTTAAGGAAAGAGGACTGCCACGCTCTGAAGCTCTCAGGCCGATCATCAAATTTAGTGAGCCCTGTAGTTACTAACTCCCTGCGGGCCAGATACTTAGCAAAGTCTATCATGTCAGCAGCTGGAGTGACAGGAGGGTCCTGTATGTCGTTCCTAGGTGAATGGTAGGGATAACTGGCCTGCTTGAATGAAGAATAGCCTTGCTGCTGACGAGCTTTATATGCAGAGTGAGGGTATGAGCTGCGGTGGTGAGGCAGGTGTGGCTGGTGCTCTGATGCAGGTAGGTACTCACTCTGTGGTGTGGATGAATATGCAGATGGTGCATCGTGGGGATATGCAGAGCTTAACACGGGGGCTACCTGTCTTGTTGGTGGTGACACTTTAATACGGAGAGGAGGTGATGTATCTGGAGGGGGTGCGTGGGGGTTAAAGCTGACCTGAGCCTGTTGTTCCACATATGCCACTGTCCGCCTCATAGTCTCCTGTGGTTCGACGCCACTCCTGTTGCATATGTCCTCACATTCCATTCCTGCTGCAGCCTCCAAGACTTCAGCCTCTGCATTGGCGGCAGCCGCTGTCTTTTCTATTTCTAGGGCTTCTAGGTTCGCTTCTAGTGTAGCCTTTTCCAGATCTAATCTGGCTCTCTGCTTTTTCATTTCTAGCTCCTTTCGTACAAATGTAGCCCTGGTTCGCGCTGCTTCAGCTGTAGCCCTGGCTCTGGCGGCAGCGCTAGCCACTGAACACTTGGAGGAGGATGAATGCTTAGAGCCAGCCACTGATGGTGCCTTTTCATCTTTATCTGCTGTGTGGGTCTCCATATCTGTAGCTGTCAAGTCCTTCTGACGGTATGACTTTTCACTGTTCTGCTCTCACTATGTGTTGTACTTCCTCAGTGTTAACATAGATTAAACAGGCAGCCAAACTCCTTTTCAAGAGCCAGGAAACTGAGCGTGCTTGCTCCTTTTATTGACTTCGTTTGCAGCATAAAGTCAATTTGACAACATTGAATTGGAGTGAAACTACAAAAAAGAAGAGAAAAACGGAAATTACACTTAGTATGCTATATATAGCAACAGTAGCATAGTATGACGTTATTGACGCTTAGCCTACAAGTTAACATGCTAACGCGATCATAATCACACACACGCAGGTAATCTAATAATCAAAATTCCTCGAAAGCATTCATACAAAAACTCTAAACATGTACAAAACTCATAGCACTTGAGTCTGAAGGCTCAATCCAACGGATTAAAAGAGATTTTACACACGAGGTAAAATAGTAGCAACCATGCATTTGTTTACGTTCTTATTCTTCCTGCTTTCTTACCACTTCCTTCTAACGTTCCGATCTACCCAATAGCAATCAGTGTCAGAACAAAAGCCCCACAATAGCAACAATACAACTACATAAATGACCTTCACATAGAAAAATACAACTTAGTCATTTTTTAGCACACACAACTTATTTGGGCAGAACATAAGTCAAGGAGGACATCCATGCCCTCCGCGAATGCATCCTCTACCTCGGAGTCCACCCTGCCAGACTCTGAACCACTATCACCAATCTCCTCGAAGTTGAAGTCCGACTCCACATCAAGGAAGGCGTGAATCTCCTCCAAAGTCATGCTTCGTGGTCTTGCCATGATGCAAAAATAGCAATATTATAGTCAGAAGCAAAGATATCGCTCGTCAAAGCCGCTGACTTTACCGGCGCCGTGTCTCACCTCTGCGTAATCAACATGCGCATAAGAACTACACGTGGGTCCTTGTCATGACGCACTATCCTTGGAAAGGCATGGTTAGACCAATCAGGGTAAATGACACATCTATGTTTTTGTAAGAAGGCATACTATTCGTTAAGAAAGACCTCAATCACTTCTGGGAAGCCTGACGCGAAGTAGGAAGTAATATTAGAGACCACGTTTGAATGTAAACAAGACAAGCGTTCTCACCATAGGTGAAAGAGACCGTCATTTATCAAAACTAGTTAGTTTACAGCAAATAACAACTCTGGAATTATAAAGAGGACATCTTTAGCTTTCGATTCATGTATAACATTGTATGTAAACTTGAATTTGGCGGTCGGGAAGAGTTAGAGAAGATCTTGTTGCATTTATACAGGGTAAATGTTACTGTTCTTCACTGTAACGTGAGCAAGCAAATAAAAGTTGGAAAAAAAAGTTAATTATGCTAATTTCTCCTTACCAGATTGACCTAGACTCAAAATTCTTTCATAATATTAATCTTTAAACTCAGATGCATCTTTTTGGCCCTGGTCTTATGGTCTAAAAATGTTTACTTTTGACACAATTTCATGGAAAAGCCAAACATTATAAAAAGTTTCACACTCTTCAAAAATAAATAAAATCTTCACCAAAATTCTCACAGACAATGTTTAGACCAAGCCTCACAAAAGTTATCGGTCAGAATTTTGATATGTTTTTCCATTTCAGAGATATAGACCAATAAAGTTCGACCACTCAGCCCATTTCTCCTATATCACCTATATTCCTATATGAGTATTTTTTTTTCCTTGGAGAACAACCATACAACCATCATTATGTGGATACCATTAACAGTGCACATTTTCAGATCTGTACTCTTTTTTATAAAGCCCTTAATTCTATTGTCAAATGTATGCTAGGAATTTTCTTGATGTTGTGTGTTTGCCAACACACATTTTCACCATGTGAATGTGACTGCCAATTATGTAGGATTGTCAGTGACTCAGTGGGATAATGCCTAGTGCTGATGTTTTTTAGGTTGAGAGTTCGAATCCCTGGTAGTGCTTTAGGCTCTAGCTCGAATGCTATTGGTTATTGAAGATTCACACCATTGAACAGCACCTGAATGACATCAGGCAATCAACATACACAGTCATTAGTTGCCAAGAATCAGAATGCCGAGACACTCTGACATTTAGGGGAACTTCTTTGTTCACTATTTTTCCTTCATCATTAAGTCTATCATATTTATATTTCATCCATTAGTATTCTTCTCTACAAATGTCTTATTGCCCCAGAATTTCAAAAAGTTTTCAGGTGTACTCTTTTAGGAAAGCCCTTCATTTTATTGTCAAATGTATGCTTGGAGTTTTTCTTGTTGTGTGTTTACCAATACACATTTTCACCATGTGAATGTGACTGACCAACATGTAGGATTGACAGTGGCTCAGTGGGATAATGCCTTGTACTGGTGATCCTTAGGTTGAGAGTTCAAATCCCACTTGAAGCATTAGTGTTAGAATACTGTTGGGTTGTGGATGTTAGCATACTACAATAGAATGCTGTTGGGTTGTGGAGGTTAACACACTATAACATTACAGCTACTTGTCAATATGGACTTGTAGTGCAAGGCAAGTGTAACTGTATAATTATAGGCTGTTTATCTTATTGACTCCGACACTGTAGCAGAACTACTTTTTCTCTGCACTTTTTTTTTATTAAAACAGTATTTTATAAATTAACAATTAAAACCATTTAAAAACCCATTAAAACCAATAAGAATTAAAACCCCTTCACCTTGTTCTCCGTGCCTGCCGTCACTTATGCATACATCTCCCAGAACTGTGCGCTTCTGGTGCCCGCCTCTCTCTGGTTACCTGTGCAGTGACGCACACAGGGAAGAGTTTTTATGAATGGCCAAGCGGTAGTGGAGAGAGAGAAGTCCATGGCGGTGGATGATACACGGGAGATGTTTTCGTTATTTAAACGTTTTTGGAGTGATTGCACGTCTTAAAAATAGCCCCGTCTTCACGTCTGAAGATCCCCTAACGGATTTACCCGGACCGCGTTGCCTGACACTTCTCAAAAGAGGAGTCCAACGTTGTTTTGACGGAGCTGTATGGAGTCTATCGCTTCCAGAGAGGAACAGACAGCGCAGGAACTGGCGGGTTTGGAAGTTTGCCCTTGTCATGACCAAAAATGCCTGCTGTGATTGTTCATTGAAAACCCGGTCTCCCTGTTTCACCTAAAACGCAACCACCTCCAAATCCCTAACTTCCTCCCCCCCCCCCGGCCAACCACAACTCTATTTTCCGTTTCTAAACCTTTTCTCAATTTTCCCCTTTCACCATTTCTTCATATTTGTGACTGACTTTGAAAGCGTAAAAGTCTATGCGCTGCTGCGCGCTTGCTGGTTGACACATGAATGCAGTAAAATTTCCTTTTCCTTGTTTCGTCGACTTTTTGACTGAAACTTATTCTGTTTTCTGTTGCTGAAGTGTTGAAATTACCAATATTAACGAACATTTAGTGCAAGGCTCTAAATTAGCATTGTTTATTTTATTTCTGTTGCATTCACCGTTGGTGGAGATATGTGCTGTGGGCTCTGGCTGCGCCCTTTATTCTTTCTGGTTGAAGCTTTTTGTTTGAAGGAAACTTGAAATTACCAACAGAACCTTTCTGCTTTTTCCTTGCTCAATACACTGATTACGAACTGATAAGAAATTGCCGAACTTTCGTCTCTTTTCTTTGCATACACGCACCCACGCACATACATTCCCACGCACACACAAAAGTAAGCTGGCGTGATTGAAGGCCTTTTTTTCGGCCCGGTTTTAGTCACGTTACAGAATGGCGACCACGAAGGGACTACGTTAATTACTTTGCTTTACCCCTCAAGCAATCTTCTGATTTAAACGAACTTGTGTCACAAAGGACAGAATTTTTTTGATAAAGGGGTTTTGAGTTGAATGGACATTGATTGAAATGAACATTGATTGAAATGATTTCCTGAAAACCAACTGATACACTGCCTTCTTTGTGAAAGTGAAATGTGAAAAAAAAGGGTGAAACTTGAAATGTGAAAAAAAAAGAAAAAATTGTAAGTGTGTTGAACTTGAACTCTTAATTACTGTGATGTTTTGATCTTTTGAGAGAAATATTGTGAAATTTGTGACATATTTCCTATTTGATTTCATTTCTCTTTCCCTTTATTTCCCTCCATTGATTCTTACACTCTTTTCACTAAAATGTCTGACTCTGGAATTAGGCCTACCCTCTCTCATCTGTCTCCTCCTCCCCCTCCTGATATTGCCACTCCTCTTCCAACTCATCCTCTGACTCTGCAGCTTAGTACCCCTGCTCTATCTCTACCCGTGACTCAGCAGCCTGGTATCTCCACTCCTGCACCAACTCAACCTGCATCGCGACAAAATGCCAATATTGACCCTATGGCTACCTCTCTTCATTTTACACCTTCAGCTGTGAAAAGGCTAACCCAGATTCTTCCAGGGTTGACTCAAAATGTAGGCCAGTTGGAGCCTATGGTGATGGCCACCCCTCCGTCAGCTTCTGCCTCAGACACCTCTGGACAGCAGGACCTGCCATCCGCACTTCCCACACCTGGCAGAACGCTAGGGAGGTTGGCTTTACAATCACTGGGACACACAGACAACTGGACATTGATGTTTGAAAAGATGGATGATCACACCGGGCAGGCTTGCCAACTTTGAAAGACAAATGGGGCGGAGTCGGTTTCATCTGGAGGCAAAACTTCAATCTTTTGCAGAGCAAACTCAACAGGAATTCACAAACATAAACACAGTTGTCTCAGAAACTAAAAATAAAACAGACAAAATGGACACTGAATTGAGTAATATGTTTAAAGGAATGAAAACTATGTTCGCAGAGGAGCTGAAAAATCAAGATGTTGTTCGAACCACTGAAGTCAGCTTCATGATCAGACAGCTCCAGCTTGAAGTCCAACAGGAGATCCAGGGGAATCAACAGGTCTTCACAGCCGTTCAGGTTGACCTGTCAGAGAAGATGGATCATTGCATTAGTGAGTTAGACCAGCTGGCCATCTCTGTGAAGAATTTACAGACACTTGTTCTCCAAAAGAACACAGAGTTAAAAACAAAAATTCATGACTTGGAACAGAGTATGGAGAACAGTTTTTCTAACACTAAGCAGCTTTTCTCTTCTCAAAGACCTGTGTACAGTCCTCCTGTATCTTTGTTACCAACATCTGTGCCTAATACTGTTAAAACTGATCATCTCAAACTTGCATTCCCCACTTATGGCAGGCCTCAGGATGATCCTGATCCTGTTCTGTATCTGGCTAAATGTCGAGACTTCTTGGCCGTACAGCCTCTCTCTGATGTTGACATTCTTGCCACTTTTAGAACAGTTCTTAATGGCACCGCACGTGATTGGTGGGAGATTGCTAGGGCACAGGTTGGCACTTGGGCTGAATTCCAGCGTGACTTTCTTTCAGCTTTTTTGTCTGAGGACTATGAAGAAGAGCTGGCTGATCGAGTAAGAAGCCGCAGACAGGGAGACAGCGAACCCATAAGAGACTATGCTTTCTCTTACAGAGCACTCTGTAAGCGTTGGAACCCCAATATGGCTGAACTTGACATCGTAAAGATGATCTTGAAGAACAGCAAGCCACAGCTCACAAGCCAACTTCGTGGACGGGTCAACACCGTTGACGAACTGGTGCGTCTTGGCCGTCAACTGGAGAAAGACTTGGAACAGCAAGCCCAATATGAACAACAAAGAGCTTACAGAAGGAACATGCAACAACAAAAAATGTCTCCGAACAAGCCTGTTGAAAAACCTCCAGTGACCTGTTGGCGGTGTAGAGGACAACATCCTCCTGGCTCCTGTCCCCAGTTCCAGTCCTCCACAGACGTGGACCAGACATCATCAACAGCTCCACCTAGAGGACAACAGAGACCTCAAAAATCTGGACACCAGAATGGAAGGAACCTGTCGGTCCGGTCCGCGCCCAGTGAAGTGGAGGCACAGCCCGTTTCTGTTTCCATTGCAGCCAAGCAAGGTCCTGGTAGTGAGAACTTCCCTCAGCAGCTGGTGGTTCCCATCAGACTTGGTCCCTGGAGTGGCAAAGCAGTGGTCGACACTGGCGCTAGCTTCACACTGATAAATGAGGGTGTGTGGAGAGATCTGAAAAGACCGCCGGAAGACTTGAAGCCTTGGCTGAACGGGCCTCTGTATCTAGCCAATGGGAACACAGAGACGCCTTTAGGCTGGGCCGAGGTCACAGTTGAGTTGAACTGCAACGTCACTACCTTGTCAGTGGCAGTACTCACTCCTGAAGCCCTAGCATATCGAGTGGTGCTTGGCCTGGACTACATGTGTCACAGTGGTATGCAGCTCAATTTGTCTGATTATCAATACAGTTTTAGAAACAGGCCTGAGATTTACCTTTTCTTACGGAACGATGAGCCAACCTCAAGGGTTCGTCAGACTCCAGCTAAAGGGTCAAAGAAAGGAAAATTACACCTCCTGTCGTCCATTCCTCCGCCTCCGATACTTGTGCCTCCTGCTGCGCTGACTTCTCAGGATTACATCAATCTTGCTGTAGAACAGAATGACCTGGAAAGATGGGAGAAGCCTAAGCTCAGACAGCTTTTGGAGAGCCACCCTGACCTCTGCACCTTGAAGCCAGGAAAGACAAACATCCTTCAACATCACATCTACACTAATACGGAGGTGCCTATAAAGCAAAAGCCTTACCGTTTGTCCACTGTTAAACAGGACATCATTGAACAGCAATTGAAAGACATGCAGGATAACGGCATTGTGGAACGTTCCTTCTCAGGCTGGGCTTCACCTGTTGTTCTGGTGCCTAAAAAAGATGGTACATTTAGATTCTGTGTCGATTACAGGAAACTCAATGCCGTTACTGAATTTGATGCTTACCCTTTGCCGAACATCTCGGAGCTGCTTGAGTCTCTTGCTGGTTCAAAAGTCTTTACAACGCTTGACTTGAATAGCGGCTATTGGCAGGTGGCGATGGAGGAAGGAAGCAAGGCTAAGACCGCATTCATCACCCCTTCCGGGCTTTTCCAATTCCGCGTTATGCCTTTTGGACTCAAGAACGCCCCCGCCAGTTTCCAACGCCTCATGGAGTGCGCGTTGGCGGAACTGCGAGGAAAAATTTGCTTAGTGTATTTGGACGACATTGTGATATATTCATCCACCATTGAACAACATCTACTGGACATCCAAGCAGTGTTTGCAAAGCTTTGTGCTGCAGGTCTGACACTGAACTTGAAAAAAAAATGCAAATTTTGTCTTAAGCAAATTAAGTACCTGGGGCATGTTATCTCCGCTCAGGGCATTGCAGCAGATCCGGCCAAGGTGGAGGCTATAAATGCTTACCCGGTACCCAAAAACCTGAAAGATGTCCAACGGTTCATGGGCCTAGCTGGGTGGTATCACCGTTTCGTCCCTGGTTTCTCTCAGGTAGCAGAGCCCATCACAGCCTTAAAAAGAAAAGGCAAAGTTTTTGATTGGAGTGGCGACTGTCAAAAGGTTTTTGACACTTTAAAAGAGTCTCTTACTTCACCCCCAATCCTTGGTCACCCAGACTTAAGCTTTCCCTTTGTGGTTTACACAGACGCGAGTGACGTCGGTCTTGGTGCTATCCTTGCACAAAAGAAGGGCATGGCCCAAGAGGAAATCATTGCCTATGCCAGCCGTACATTGAACAGGGCTGAGCGCAATTACACCACCACAGAGAGGGAGTGTCTGGCGGTCATATGGGCTTTGGAGAAATGGCAGCACTACCTGGAGCCTAGACTGTTCACTGTGGTGACCGATCATGCCTCATTACAGTGGGTGATGAACACGTCCAACACCACCAGTCGCCTCATTAGGTGGGCGCTTCGTCTTCAAAAATTCAATTTTGTCATTGAATACCGGAAGGGGAAACTCCATGTGGCACCGGATGCATTGTCGAGGAGTCCGGTGGGTTTCACTGGCTCGGCCTCCGCCTGTGTGATGGCTGCCACGCAGAAGGAACCAGATGATTTTCCTGTGACTCTGTCAACGTTCTGGGAAGCTCAACAGAAGGACATGGAAATACAAAGCATTGTCAAAAACTTACAGCAAGGACATGACTCTATGTCTAAATATGAAATCATTCAGGACCTGCTGTACAAGAAAACTCACCTCTCTGGGAACAAATATCACTTCCGCCTTTATGTGCCAAGGTCCCTTATCTCCACCATGTTAGAGGCGTACCATAATTCTCCCCTGTGTGGCCACCAGGGCATGTACAAGACATATAAACGCCTCCATGATGTTGTGTTCTGGCCAAAGATGTGGGACGACGTCAAAAATTTTGTTCGTTCCTGTGTCAAATGTCAGCTCTACAAAGGAGATAACAAAAGACCATGTGGCAAGCTACAACAGACAGAGGTCAATGGTCCAAACGAAATGCTTGGCGTTGATTTTATGGGACCTTTTCCACTCAGCTCCTACCAAAATGAGTACCTCTTAGTCTTTGTAGACTATTACACCCGTTGGGTGGAGATGTTTCCCATACGGTCAGCCACTGCCCTCATTGCTGCCAAGTTGTTCCGCAAGGAAATCATTACTCGCTGGGGTGTCCCAGACTTTCTCTTGTCCGACAGAGGTCCACAGTTTGTTGCTAGTCTGTTCCAAGAGCTCTGCAAGAACTGGTCAGTGAAGCACAAACTGACAACCGCATACCATCCACAGACTAACATGACGGAAAGAGTAAACCGGAATCTCAAATGCATGATATCTACATATGTTGAAGACAATCATCGTAAGTGGGATCAGCTCTTACCTGAGTTCCGTTTCGCTCTGAATTCCTCAGTGCATGAGACAACTGGCTTAACACCAGCACAGCTGCAAATTGGACGCAAGTTGCGGAGTCCAATGGACAAACTCCTTCTTGGAAGAAATCTCTCCCCGGATTCTCCCCACTATGAAGTAGTGTGCCATATTAAGGATCTGCAAAGCAAAGCTCAAATTAGCAGCGAGAAAGCTAAAAAAAGGCAGCTACGAAACTACAACAAAAATAAAAGGGATGTGGCTTACCAACCAAAAGATCGTGTATGGATCCGAAACTACCCTCAGTCATCTGCTGCACGTCATTTTTCGGCAAAGCTCGCGCCAAAATGGAAAGGCCCCTATAGAGTACTCCAGCAGATGGGCCCAGTGAATTTCCAGGTTGTCCGTGAGGACACTGGTGAGGGCAAGTGCACGATCCACGTCAATAATATAAAACCCTGTTTCCCCACTGCTGTTGAACTTGATGCACAGGAAAAGCAAGCTGTGTATGACATCCTTTTAGGAGAATCCGACGATGAAGATTTTCCGGGCTTTGAGGATTAAGTCCATGGGTTGTCTTGCCATGGGGGGAAGAGTGTAGCAGAACTACTTTTTCTCTGCACTTTTTTTTTATTAAAACAGTATTTTATAAATTAACAATTAAAACCATTTAAAATCCCATTAAAACCAATAAGAATTAAAACCCCTTCACCTTGTTCTCCGTGCCTGCCGTCACTTATGCATACATCTCCCAGAACTGTGCGCTTCTGGTGCCCGCCTCTCTCTGGTTACCTGTGCAGTGACGCGCACAGGGAAGAGTTTTTATGAATGGCCAAGCGGTAGTGGAGAGAGAGAAGTCCATGGCGGTGGATGATACACGGGAGATGTTTTCGTTATTTAAACGTTTTTGGAGTGATTGCACGTCTTAAAAATAGCCCCGTCTTCACGTCTGAAGATTCCCTAACGGATTTACCCGGACCGCGTTGCCTGACACTTCTCAAAAGAGGAGTCCAACGTTGTTTTGACGGAGCTGTATGGAGTCTATCGCTTCCAGAGAGGAACAGACAGCGCAGGAACTGGCGGGTTTGGAAGTTTGCCCTTGTCATGACCAAAAATGCCTGCTGTGATTGTTCATTGAAAACCCGGTCTCCCTGTTTCACCTAAAACGCAACCACCTCCAAATCCCTAACTTCCTCCCCCCCCCCCGGCCAACCACAACTCTATTTTCCGTTTCTAAACCTTTTTCCTTTTTCTCAATTTTCCCCTTCCACCATTTCTTCATATTTGTGACTGACTTTGAAAGCGTAAAAGTCTATGCGCTGCTGCGCGCTTGCTGGTTGACACATGAATGCAGTAAAATTTCCTTTTCCTTGTTTCGTCGACTTTTTGACTGAAACTTATTCTGTTTTCTGTTGCTGAAGTGTTGAAATTACCAATATTAACGAACATTTAGTGCAAGGCTCTAAATTAGCATTGTTTATTTTATTTCTGTTGCATTCACCGTTGGTGGAGATATGTGCTGTGGGCTCTGGCTGCGCCCTTTATTCTTTCTGGTTGAAGCTTTTTGTTTGAAGGAAACTTGAAATTACCAACAGAACCTTTCTGCTTTTTCCTTGCTCAATACACTGATTACGAACTGATAAGAAATTGCCGAACTTTCGTCTCTTTTCTTTGCATACACGCACCCACGCACATACATTCCCACGCACACACAAAAGTAAGCTGGCGTGATTGAAGGCCTTTTTTTCGGCCCGGTTTTAGTCACGTTACAACACAGCTGTAGCCTATAATTATTTGTTATTCTTATAATATTTGTCATTTCTTATACATATTTAGTCGGCTCTTCCACTTGACCGAACAACTCTGTATCGGTTAAGGATGTCACGCATGAAACAATGCTGCAGAAACACGAAAATACGACTTTGAGTTTAGTAGGCTATAATTTTCAGTTCCTGTTTATTTATTGCACGATGGGTAATAATTTAAAGGAATCGTGTTGCAGTCTTGTAAATAGTGACCCTGCAAGATCCCTAGTCATTGAAAAATCATAGTCTGTGACTTAAAACTCTACTACTTGTCTTTAGATGTGAGAGGGTCTGAGACTGTAGTCTTTCAAAAATCTTTTCCAAATCTTTGCAAATCTTTCCAAAGTCTGTCAGTGTAAGGAGGGCTTGTGGTGTGGAGAAATTGCAGGATTGTTTGGCTCTGCCACCTAACCACACCCAGTTTACCTGCTGGGAAACCCTGTAGCTCCGGAGCAGGGGCTCAGACTAGGATAAATTGTTTGCTCGCCCTCAGTTCACTCTTTTGTTCATCTCAACCCAGCACTCCAGTGTGTCCTGGTTTGTGTGCGTCTTTAAGTTAAAGTAAGTCATCACTTTAATGACCCTCACTATGACTTTTGTGATGTTAATCAGTTTGTAGAGTAGCTCTGCCATCATGTGTAAAGTTAAGGCCTTTGTTTGTTGGTTTGGTGTGTTGGAGTCCCATGAGAAAGATGATTAGGTGATGTTGGTTGACTTGGGATGTCAAGTATTGTTTAGTTGTACCTTATATAGCCATATGATTTCAGTTTATTGTTCAAATGTCAATTGGTTTGTTTCTGAGTTGGGATCTGTACTGATTTACCCCATTTCACTGATTACTCCATTTTCTGTTTGTTTGCTCTTTGATGCAGCACACATACAAGTAAAGAACAAAAGAACAGGTGAATTGAAACTCAAATAAAGTTCACTTGTGTTGCACCGAAACCTGCCATCTCCGTGTCATCACTTCATACCATTGAGCCTTCTGACCGAGGCTCTGCCTGCTCGCCACACACTCACTCTACCTCGACCCACATCGCCCCCTACAGTTCCTTCAGCTGGGTTGTGGAGGTTAGCATACTAGAATAGAATACTGTTAAGAATACTGTTGGGTTGTGGAGGTTAGCACACTATAACGTTACAGCTACTTGTCAGGACTTGTCGTGCAAGGCAAGTATAACTGCATAATTATAGGCTGTTCATCTTATTGACTCCAACACAGAACCCACCCCCACCCCCCTTCACCTACCACCACAAATACAATTCCATTCTGTGGGAAACACTGCCTTCCATTAACAGACGCTTCATCTTATCCATGACAAATGCATAGTCCTGTAGAATAGAGTATTGTTAAAATACTATTGAGTTGTGGAGATTAGCGCACTAGAATACTACTGTTAGAATACTGTTAGGTTGTGGAGGTTAGCACACTAGAATAGGGTATTGTTAGAATACTATTAGGTTGTGGAGGTTAGCACACTATAACGTTACAGCACAGGGTAATCCTAATTTTATGCATCAAATTTATTCCAATCCAACTCAAAAGTTTTGAACAATACAAAGTGAAGGTTTTATCCAGATCAAAACCAAGAATAGATTATGTGATCTAATCCAATTTCAGGATCCTTGTTTCCCTTTGAACAAGCCATTTTCAAGATTTGATCCAATCCGATAGCCGAAATCCGGTAACTGAAATCCGATAACCGAAATCCAATCACGTTTCTTTTGAACAATTGGGCCCAAACAATCAAAGCATATGTAAAACTAAAAAGCTATGCTACCTCATGTTCGTTTTGCTCGGACCCCGTAAATCACCGCTTGCGGTTATATTTATTATTATTATTATCATACTTAAAATTGTCTTTCAGCTGATGTTAAAATAATTTCCATTGAAAAGAAATAATAACTTTTTCCAAGACTTGATCTACAGACATTTACAACAATTTTAAAAATTCTACACAGTTAGATCTGATGAGACCGAAACTGAAATTGGATCAATCCATTTTCAGAGGAACATGAGTTAATTTGCATATCTGCAGAAGGCAAAGCAATACAAGAGGTTAGGGATGATCTGATTCAGGCTCATACTACAGGCAAAGATGCAAGTTGAAGACATAGAGGCTGGAGTCAGATACACCTAGAGTCAGATACAAGCACAAATTCCATGATACATTGTCAAAGCAAACTTTAAAGACATTTACGAGCATGACTCAAAAAAGAAAACACAGGCACATGGCAAGACCATCATGTTAAAGACTGGACATGAGAGAAGTCTTTTGTCACCCTTTTGGACCTTAACCATGGTCATTGGCGACACCTGAGGGGACCCCAAGGAAAACCTCTAAAGCAGCACTTGCAGAAGGTGGTTTAGAGTAGCATAAATTAAATATAAATATGTGCAGTGTATTAGCAGACCTTATAAGAGCAGAATAAATATGGCTATGTAATATGAACAATGTAGGAACAACATGGTACTGTATGTGCAATGTAGTGGCGGTACCATTATAGTAGAAGTAAGAACAATATAGATATATGCAGTGTGTTAACAGAATATATTACAGAGAAACTAAATAAATATGGATATTTAGTATGAACCATAAACAGTAAACCATGTACAGTATGTACAACTACAGTATGTGCAGTGTGGTAACAGTACCATTGTAGTGCAGAAACAGTAACATTACAATAGTATTAGTAATAAGTGTATGTGCAGGATGAAAAGCAGTAGAATATGGCTATGTACAGTATAAGTGTAATTACAGTACAATATGTACTGTTAATAAATAGACACTATGGGTGGGATAGGTTAGTGCAGCTGTGGGAGGTGCTGGGGGATGTCCGCCTGCTTGTTGTCCCTGTCAAGCCTGCCATGGTCGTGGACACCTCAACAGGCACAGGCAAGGAGGCATCAGGCGGGGGCGGGGTGGGGGGGTGATGGGGGCTTAGTTCGTTGGATGTCACCGGGGTGCAGAGCTAGAGTTCAGTAGGGTGACAGCCGCAGGAAAGAGGCTTCATCTGAACCTGCTGGTTCGGGTGCGGAGAGACCTTTAACGCCTCCCTGAGGGAAGTGGGGTGAACAGTCTGTGGTTGGGGTGAGAACAGTCTTTGATGATGCGCGCCTTACGCAAGCATCGCTTGCCCTGGATGGCCTCGATGGAGGGGAGTGAGGAACCGGTGATGCGTTGGGCAGTTTTCACCACCCTCTGCAGTGCTTTCTGGTCGTGGGCAGAGCAGTTGCCATACCAAACTGTGACACAGTTGGTGAGGATGCTCTCGATGTTGCAGCGGTAGACGTTCACCAGGTTCAAGGAGACAGATGGACCTCAGAAAGAAAAGATGCTGGTGAGCCTTTTTGATCAGGGTAGAGGTAGAGGGTCCAAGAGAGGTCCTCAGAGATGTGGACAACCAGAAACTTGAAGCTGGTGACACGCTCCACCTCAGTCCTGTTGATGAGAATGGGTGTGTGCAGTGTTTCCCAGAGAACTGAATTCCATTTGTGGTGGTTGGTTTGCAGAATTAACTTGAATGCAACAGTTTTTAACAAATTAGCACAGGGTGGTTATGATGCGAACCAGATTTAAAGGTCTCATTCACCGAGAAACTGTTTAATACTGTTCCTTTCGAAATACTATAGCTCACTCCAAGTTGCATATGCATGCTGCACGTGAAAATGATCTTCTACCCCCATTGCCCGCATTAGCCAATGAAAGAAAATACACGGAAAAACAAGCGAATCAGAAAAAGCCCTTCCCTGTGACGCCGCAGGGAAAACAATTATTCATGGCTTCGCCCACCTTGGCTTGTGACCGCCCACAGGAAGATTTTGGCCAGGAGATTGTCTCTCTGCAGCTAGTAGGAGCTAACAGCAAGTTGCTAACATGGCGAAGCAAATTCATGCCAGTGTTATTTGTGGAAATAACACATCAATGTTGCATGTCTTGCCTTAGAAAGAAGAGTTGAGGAAGAAATGGTTGGAATTTATCGTTGGAACACCACCACCGAAGTATAGTGCAACATTAGTTCAGTGTTCCAATCATTTCGACCACACTCACTGTGCCTGCCTACAGTTAGAAAGTGGTTTTACATCAATGTTCTGAAAACCTGGACCTGTACCGTCACGACCACCAGCTCACAGGCTGTAAGTACAAACAAACTTTTCCACCTAACGACTGTTACAAAATAGCATGTTCATATTCTTCACGTTACCATGCATGAAAAGGGCACAAGCTAGGCTTAGGCTAGCCTATATTACAGGAAGCTACACCAGGCACGTAACTGAAGTGTTCTGTTCACGACGTGTAAAATCAGAGAATGTCTAATAGGAAGGGCTCTGGTAAAATCCATTAGAGGAATGGTGTAGCTACTTCCATTGATTAGGCCTATTGGAAGCTAATTGTTGCAGAAGACGCAACGCGAACGGAATGCTTCAGTTACGTGCCTGATGTAGCTACACTCATAAGAAACTGTATGACCACACTACCCAGAGATTTAGCTTGTTGAACCTATAATCTTCTAACCTAAGCATTAAACCACAAATAATAATATTGGCACCAATATCTTATGCTCAACTAAGGACTGGTATTGTTCTAGTCTTTAGACTGTTTAGAAACAGGGAAAATCAAAAACACAATACCCGTGCACTATTAGGCTAAGTTGCTATCACTAGAGCCCAGGTATTTACACTTCAGTCTAATTTATGTCTTCTTGCCATTATTACATTGGCCTTTGTAGGCCTACAATGATGTTTTGTTTGATTACTTGCTGTTTACTTAGTGTTTTGTATGTCTTCCAGAGCACATCCTCATGTCGGGCTACACAGCTTTCTAGCCTACATTAGGTCATCACGTTAGAAGCAAAGGTTTGTGATCTAACTTTTATTGTTGTGCTAGTTAGTTTCTAGAAGTCTTTTTCTATTAGGCCAGTACAGGTTCTTATGTGCTCGTCAATGTTTGGGAAAGTCAATTCATGGGTTTCATCAGGTCACTTTCCACAGGTGTATAAAATCAAGTACTTCGATTATGAATGCAGACTGCATGGTGCTTGATTAATACACTTGTGTAAATGGACCTGATGAAACCCATGAATTGCATAACAGATGTAATTGATATTACTGAATGTCTTCTTGTGGGTGTGCTACTTAGTACATCATACACCTTACCACAGTCACTAAAATATTTTTGTTTCCATTGTGCCAGTACAGTTTTGTGTGAGATAGTGAATGTCCTGTGTACTATTAGTATCTTGTAACTTGACAGTAATACACATTTATTTACTTTAGGTACCCAAACAGAATACTTCATGAAAAGTATGAGTATTGATACAAGCACTTCGTATACCATGGGCATGGGGGCCTGCTACCTCTACTCCCATCAAGCCTGTTCATCCAAGGCCAGCTAGAAGACCTCGGGTTGATCAAGAGGAGGAGGAGGATGAAAGTGACATCTCCACAATAACACCTGATGGCTCCACCTATGGCCCAGCGCAATCAGTGAGCAATGTAATAGAATCATCACAGCCAACGAATGTGTTTTGTGTGTTGTCCCTTCGGATACCCAGGACAACACAAGCCGAAACAACAACTCAGACCTTTTTCCCTAAATAATCCCAGCACCATCTTACAAAGGATCTGTAGGCCAGATGTCTGCATCGTCTGGCAAAAAGAGGACATTGTTAATTCTGTGCATAGTTTGGACGTTCTTGTTTTGTGTTTGCATTATTTTAACAGACTGCAATATTACTATTTGTCAGTGTTTCTCAAACCAGACCAAGGACCACTTAAACAATAATAATTTAAACAATATAATAAATCACGGACCACCTAGCAAAAAAAAAACCCAGTGGTCTACTGGGTTTTTTTTTTGCTAGGTGGTCCGTGATTTATTACACAATAGGCCTTCTCACTGAACCACCTTGCTTATTGTCTTTGCACCTTGCTTATGGTGTCAGAGGATTCATATGATTTAAACTGGCATATTGTAGGTTACATCAGTGTTACAGAACTGTTTGGATTTACATACAAGTTGGCTCAATATTGCAAACAACTCATCTATTATATTTTACCACATCTACTTGTGGAACACTTGAGAGAGCTTGCGGACCACACTTTGAGTACCACTGCTGTATGTAAATATAATAAAGCTATTTATTGAAAATTGACCTGTTTTGTATATTCGTTTTAGGAGTTGCATCAGTTTTTGTCCCTTTTAGGCTAAAGGTTTATCTTACCTTTCATATCTTCTGTCTCACAGGGGGCCATAGTCGAATGTTTAGTGCATTTTGAAGGGAGTACATTATGTTAAGGCAGACTGGTTCTAATCCTGGGTACAGGGTCAAACAGACAACAGGGGTACTGGTGTTGCCCATTTTTCTAACCACATGAGCAATCCCCTTATGAAAAAGTAGTATAGGAATCTTATAGGATAGTAATCTTACAGGAATATGTATTTTGGGACATACTGTAGAAGTACTAATAACTCTATAATATCCTATAACTGCTATAGTTTTTCTATAGTAGTCTTATACTATAAGATTCCTATAGTACTTTTTCCTAAGGGTCATACGTGACAGAAAACAACTTGAGTAGGCTAACCTCTGCCAATGTAGGCTATCAAAGCCATAGTTCTCATTACTGGAGAAGTCTTGCAGCACACGTTCTCTGCTTCTGTAGGCATTCTGGTACAATTCCAGCGAAATATAGCTAGGTGTAGGTAAGTGTGTTTGCATTTAGATCTATATATATATATATATATATTGGGCTATGACCAAGTGGTCTTTCAATGATAGTATCATGGAATTCAAACCACAACTATCTATTCCGATAGCATACAATTAGCAGGCTAGGTCAGTGGCTGAACTGCATTTAGGGTGCTTATAACCTGTTGTGAAGTAAAATATCTACTAGGAAGATTGCAAAGACTTTTGACTGTGTAAAGAAATAGGTCTTTATTTTAAAACGTTTCCAACTGTTTATTACTTGAATGCAAGATGACGATTGCCACAAATGTTTACCTCTTTTAGGAGAAATTTTAAGCTGACATGCAATTGTTACCATTCTATTAAACCAACGTTCACCGACAAACAATCAGGAAGCGGTTCTTCTTCCTACTCGGATACTAGGATCAAACACATGAAGTTGTATCTCCGAAGACATTTTGTGCAACAGTTTTGACTCGAGTTTTAGCCAGGTTTTAGCACTGTAAAGTTGAATATGGAGCATAGCACAGGCAGAATCGGATGAGGACGCACTAGAGGGAGCGTCACAGTACTGTTAGCCAATCAGAGGCGAGGTCATTAACATGTCATGAATATTCATGAGCAAGAGGCAAATCCTGTCGTTCCTCCCCTCCCACCTTCCCCACCAAACTAGAAACAGCATGAAATAGACGCAGGAGAGCATTTTTTTTTTCACCAAAACCGGCTCACAGGGCATTCATTAATACTAGAGACCATGGCAAAATTAATGAAAAAACGATGAGATGAGACCTTTAAGCACAATTTAGTACAACCTGGAAAATCATTGTGTGGTGGTCAATGTTGATATTGTGGTGGGCTGCCACAAATAAGTCAATATATTGGAAACACTGGTGTGTGTGTGCTAGCTTTAGACTTCCTGAAGTCCACAATGAGCTCTTTGGTCTTCTTGGAGTTGAGTGCCAGGTTGTTATCAGTGCACCACGATGTTAGGTGCTGGACCTCCTCCCTGTAGGCCGTCTCATCGCTGTTGCTGATGAGCCCAATCACAGTAGTGTCATCTGCAAACTTGACAATGGTGTTGGAGCCATGTACAGGTGTGCAGTCGTAGGTGAAGAGGGAGTAGAGGAGAGGGCTCAGCACACATACCTGTGGTACACTGGTGTTCAGGGTGATGGTTGAGGAGGTGCGGCTATCTAACCTAACAGACTGAGGTCTGTTGGTTAGGAAGTCCAGAATCCAGTTACAGAGGGAGGTATTGATGCCCAGTTCACTGAGTTTGGTGATGAGTTTGATGGTGTTGAGCGCTGAGCTGAAATCAATGAACAGCATTCTTACATAGGTGTTGCTATTGTCAAGGTGGGACAGGGCAGAGTGCCATAGAGATGGCATCCTCTGTGCTCCTGTTCTGACAATGACAAATTCAATCCTTTGTACGGCCCCAGCTGTTCGATTCCTGCCCCGTGGTCCTTTCCGGATCCCACCCCTGCTCTCTCTCCCATTCGCCTCCTGTCTCTCTCCACTGTCCTGTCATTAAAAGGCATAACGCCCCCCCCCCCCCCCCCCCCAAAAAAAAGATCCTTTGTACTCGTTTCAGCTACAATTTAAAAAACCTTTTGTACTGCAGACCTATGTATGTCATCATGTAACATTAATTTTAACTTGCAATTGAAAGTAAGGAAGGTAGAATAGTAATTATCAATACGGTCTGCATTCAGGTACTGCCGTAACATGTTGCTTGTTGAATTTTATCAACCAAAATGAAGAGCAAAATCACATAATGAGTCAAAATATGTATGCCAACATCAAACACCAGATATGCATCAGTAATAATAAGGTTTGGATTATTTTCTGAGCTCTTATGAGTGTTTTAACAAAAAAAGCCAATAGGCGGAATTTCCTTTTTTTTTCAAATCAGAGGTCAACTTTGAAGGCCTGTTACAGCCACAAAGCTACAAGACCCAACTTGCTATCATACCATTTTATACTCCAGAGATATGTAGCTTTCAGAAAAATATAGTGAGAATTTGCCCCCCCCCCCCCCCAAGTGGTAGTGACGACCCCCTGTGGCTTTCACTATTTGTTTGACGAAAATTATGCAGATTACGTTACGTTTCTTTGCTCATGGTGGCTGCTACTAACTTTATCTCAGAAGGAAATGAGAATTGCTTTTTGTTTTGTTTGCTTTTCATTTTTTGTAGAGAAATACGGAGGAATGGGAGGGGTGAAATGGGGGTTGAACCATACATAGGACTTTGTTACTTTATTGCCAACAATATGGGCGAGGGCCCCTTGTCTTTGACATGGGTTTTCCCTCAGAGCTACATGGCTCTATCAAGGTCATAGTTCAGACCATTTATTTGGAAGCCTCAAGAATTGATGTTGAGATGTTGTGTTTATTGTTCTCTTTCTTGTTTTTCTTTTCTTCTTGTTAAAGTGGAGGAATGGTTCAATGCTTTGAGATTTAAAAGTAAGAAAGCAAATTTGAATAGGGGAAAACTTACAATATGGAAGAATTAAAAATCACTTAATTTAATGTAAACGGTGTCCACAATCCGATCAAAAGGGGCAAGATATTATCCAAGTTAAAAAAGGAGAAAACACAAATAGCTTTCTTACAGGAAACCCATTTGAATGCCACAGAACACACAAAACTAGTAGATTGGGGTTTAAGCATGTTTTTTCATCATCACATGTATCTGGCAATAAGAGAGGGGTGGCCATTCTAATTCGAAGTACAGTCAACTATGAGCATATACTAGACAAAAAAGATAAAGAAGGGAGATAATGCTAATCAAAGGGAAGCTGGACGGTTCCCTCATTATGTTAAATGTGTACGCACCCCCGAATAGTGACTGGAGCTTTTATAAGCAGATATTTGACATCATAATATCAGATACTGAAGGGGTTTTGGTATGTGGGGGAGACTTGAATGTAAGGCTTAATGATAAACTAGATTCCTCAGGCACGAGCACTAGACAAACTAAAATTAATAAGAAAATTAACACTATAATGCGAGAAATAGGAATCATTGACGTATGGAGGGATCTACATCCAACAGCTCGAGACTACACCAACTTTTCCCATCCCCACTCTTTGTACACAAGGATTGAATACTTGATGTACAATACAGACAGACATAGAATCACCCATTGTGCAATAGGTAACATTGATATTTCAGATCATAGTCCCCTTACGATTGACTTATACAGAAATCCTAGGCGTACATTTTGGAAATTGAATTCTAGTATACTGAATAGTCCTGTGGACGTATTTTGAATTGAACGATACAGGAGAAGTGGACCCACATGCTGTGGGATGCATTCAAGGCAGTTATGAGAGGCAATATAATAGCACATACAGCATATCTTAAAAGGTCTAGACAGGAAAGGTTGGATACACTGCAGTCAAAATTAAAATTGCTACAAAGAAAACAAAGATAGTATGGATCCAAATACTGAGCAAGAAATGAAAATAGTTAAAAGTGAAATTGATGAAATATACACACAGGAAATACAGAAGAAACTTGTCTTTCTCAAGCAGAAATATTGGGAAGTTGGAGGCTCGTTTAGACAATGATACCGAAACAGACACTTTTCTGCAGTCAATACACTTGGCAACAGTCACAGATGCTCAGATTATTTTCTTAGAGCTCAAGTGACTGTAGAAGAAATTAACTTAGCTATTACAAGACTTAAAGGGACACCAGGCAACCTTTTTGTGTTAATTACTCATCTTCGTACTGTAAGTCGGTATGTGGTTAAATGACTCGTTACAGGGAAGGAAAATCCATTTATTGGTTTATCTCTTAAAATTTGGGAACAAACTAAAAAGTTGTGCAAAATACAAAAAATAGCTAAACTGTTAAAATGGTGCACTTTTGATAGTGATTTCCCCCCTAAATTAAGTGATGAAAGATTTAAGACATGGGCAAAGAATGGTGTTACTGCTTACTGTACTCTTATACAAAAGGGGTCATTGAAGAACTTCCAAATTATGAAGAACTTCCAAATTATGAAGGAAGAATATGGTCTTGAACAGCAAGATTTTTACAGATTCCTCCAGATCAGAGATTGTTTTGATACACTTAGACGTAGATATGGCAAATTTAGAGAAAGGATTGATGAAAATCTGCTTACAACTCTGAATCTAATTCTAAAATCATATCCAAGATATACAGCTGTTTCTCACAGATAAAATCACTGTATATTAAGGAAAAATGGGATAGTAAAAGTAATGATGTTGTCTCTCAGGAGGATTGGTACATTATCTGCCAAACACAATGGAAAACCACTAGTTCTCTATGCTGGAGGGAATTCTGTTGGAAGAATCTTTTCTTCATAACCCCCCAACTAGGGATGTAAGGGTATGAAAATTTGAAAATTTGAAAAATCACGGTTATAGTGACCAAAATTATCACGGTTTTCGGTATTATCACAGTGTTTTTAAAAGTGTGTTCAATATGTTCAGAAAGCACTGATAGGCCTACAAATGCTGAAATAGTTTCAAAATGTGTCCCGTTCACTTTTTCATATTAAATTGGCTATGTGCTTATAGCTTAACTTACCCTACCATGACTTGGAGTTTGCTATTTTTGTTATTTGGATCCAATGAGTGAGACCAAAGTAATTGTTCAAAATAAAACTTTAGGCTACGGTGTTCTCCTGATAACGTGAGTGGAATGGATTTCATGTGGACGCGAACATAAAAAGACGCAGAGTGGCTAAATGATACAGTGCACGTTTTGCGGTGAAAATGTTCCATCTTTTAAAATCATGTTACGTGTTGACTTAGTAATGACCAACCCAACCAGCAGTTACTGTTATTTATCCTTCTAATTATTAAATGAATGTGACATACAAGTAAACATCAACACATCACAAACTTCACCTAGGCCTAGGTACCAAACAAAAAGTTTTCCATATCAATCTTCCCCCCCAAATCAAAATTACATTCAAAGTAGCATAGTAGAATATCAATACAGGTCAAGCATCTTACTGTCCTTTACAGTCTAACTCTCTCTTTGGTGCACAGCGCACATCGGTGCCTGTGGGAGTGTCCAAAACGGCTGACCACTGGTGTGGCAACCTCCATGATAGTCCAGGTGCATGAGCAAGCACATCAGTGACAGTTCGTGCTCATAGATCCAAGAATAGTCCGTGAAATATATCCAAACCGTCGTGATGTATCTCTGAATTGCGAGTGCCCAATGACTTTGCTAACGTAGCATTGACGGAGCATCCAAGCTTGTTCTGTCCCCGTCTTTTCAAAAAGTAACGTCTCCCAGATGCACGCATCTCTCTCATGACGCAATTTTTCAAGCAATCAACAATGAGCCAATCACAATGTTTGACCCGCATGTCAAGACAATTGAACTTGGTCTGAACTCTTGACCTGATGATTAAACCTTCTGCTGACTGATTAACTGTCCCGTTTAATATTGTACATGCAGACAACACGTGATGGAATGGAATTCTTAAATTGGATTCTTAAATATTCCTCCTTTTATACACAATCAAAGCAAAGTATATCAACATAAAATCATGTCAAAAATAAAAAATATTAATGGCTTGTCCATCACAATCAGGTGTAGCCTAATCCGAATCGCAGTTAAAACCATCAATTAGACAATCCGAATCGCAGTTAAAACCATCAATTAGACAACAGAATCAGTAGGGTACCAGTTTTGTTTCATTGTACTAGGCCAGGGGTGGGCAAACTTTTTGGCTCAAGGGCCACATTGGGTTTTGAAAACTGGCCGGCCAGTTTTGCCCCCCCCCCCCCCCATGACACACACATAAAAAAATACATTTTTTATAGCCTATAATTTAGTATGAAACGTATTTGTTTTAAAATATGAATTGCTTAAAAATGCTGCTAATTTTATGCTGTTTAACAAATGTATAAATTGTGCACTGTCGCTCTAAGACAGTCGCTTTAATTCACGTTTATTTCTCAATGATCTTCTGCCTGCTCCGCTATGGCTAGTGCTGTACCTACAGCTGGGCCCTCTCACAGTTTTTAAATGGTCAGTAGTGGGAACTACTGTTGCCTTCATGATTTCCTTCTAAAAGTTTCTTATAAGAAGGAGATATCAATTATCAACAATAACAAGCCAGCTGGAACCTGCGGCTCTCTCTCCCTCTTGTGAGTGCGTTCCCATTTAAATGGATCGCATAATGTTCACGTTAGATCTGCTGCAAAGGAGATAACTTAGAGTTAACTTAGTTTAACATGATGTTATCTCTATTTAACATGATGTTTTGACATTGACATAATGTTCTCTAAGGAGAGTGAAAAGCAGTTTGCAGTAAAGCTAACCAACGTCGTCTCTATCGCAGCCTGATAACCAAATGAAATGCTCGGCGGTCCGGATGAAAGTGCTTGGCGGGCCGGACCCCTGTACTAGGCCTACTGTATGTCAAAAGCAGGCTCGGATGAAGCTGGGAAGGATTAAACATACGGTTTCAACACCGTAATCAACCGTGATAATTATGATATTTCAAAAGAAAACGATAATTGTTATCATCAACATTTTTATCGCGGTTTACCATTATACCGGTAATCGTTACATCCCTACCCCCAACAAAAGCGACACTACACTACTGACTCAGACTGTTGAAGACTGTCAAACAGATAATGCAAATCACTATCACATATTTTGGTCCTGCCCAGTGCTAGTCCCTTACTGGATAAGTGTCCACCAGGTTTTACAAGAGGTTTTCCGAGTTACTATTCCCTTTAGATTTGACATTCTATACCTGAGTAACTTTCCAAAAGAGATGCATGCTAAAGACAAGAAACTTATGTCCATCTTACTAGCTGCATGTAGAAAGGCCGTAAAAGGCTAAAGCAACAGGCTCCTTTGATTGATGACTGGATAGACATAGTTTATAATGTATACAAAATGGAAAGATTGACATATTATCTCTGACTCCGGCAAGAAGATTTTGTCAGCATATGGGTTAAGTGGACCTTTTACATTGCTCCCAGAAGAGTAGATTTTATATAATGTATAATGTATGTATATATATACTTAATTCAAGTACACACATTCCTCACAGTCCTATAATATATATAGTTCTGTTTATGGTACCAGACAGACCTTTTATTGAAGGCCATGGAAAAGTTTTTAAAAAGAGAGTCAAGTGTTTTCTTTGTTTGCTTGTGCTATATGTTGGCTTTTTTTTTGTTTTGTATGTGAAACACATGAGAAATGTGACTACCTGGAGATTGGCCAGATGTTTTTTGATTGTACTAATGTGAGTGGTATTGCTTATCTATGTCCCGGATTTGCCTTTTAGTTTTTCTTGCTTATGAGTGTACAGTTGTTGGGCAGGATGCAAGGTGTTTTTAATGATGAATATTTTTCTGTAATGCTCTGGATACCAATAAAAAAAGAGAAAACATTGTATAGGCCTAGTCTATGCCATCTGATGTTAACTAGCCTATATGAGTCAGTTCGAATAGCTTAACTAATTATGTTTTTCCCAAGCAAAGCTTTCTGGAAAGAAGTCGTATGCATCCATGTCCATTGTCCTCTGCTCGCTTTCATTCCTTTTGCTTGCAGTAATGTATGTTTAGGCCTACTTTGTAGAAAAAAAAATGGGCCTACCGTATGAAGGAAAGACCTCTAGGCCTACAGCATCCTGTACGTTATGGTACAGTAGGCTACTGTAAGTTTTCCAATATGACCCAGGGTAGTCTAATATGCTGATTAAGCCTACGAAACAGAGGACTAAATTATAAGCGTGATATGTCATGTAGGCTTAACGTTTCTTTTAGGATAGGCTATGTTTTTGCTGAAAAAGTAGCCTAGTTCGCCGGTCATTATTCATTCATTCTGCATATATTTGCAATCGTTTTCTTTCAATAATGTCCAATAGTTTATTGTTTGCTTTAGGCCTACCTTTATATTTTAGCCTACATTATCCAACTCACATATTGTCATCTGATCTTGGTCACTGCCAGTCAAAAAAAGCAAACAGGTGCGCGCTCTGCACCTCTTTACGCAACTCCGCCGCAACACTAAATATGAAGATGCCCTGCTTTCAGAGGATAACTTCCGTCCCTTGGTTGTGTAGGCTATATATGATATAAAATATTTATAGCCTACATTGTATAGCTCACATTCAAATGTTACCTTTCTGTTACGGAGCTGGGAATAGGCCTATGAGCACAAATTAGGATGTAGTGGAGGCTAAACGCGAGTAAACAAGCAAAGAAAGACATGAAATCATTGGTCTTGAAATTTTGAAAATGCATCGCACTTAGACCTCAGATTACTTGCAAGTACCCCGGCATTACCACAAGGAAGTGGTCGTACGTCAAGTTTGAACCTGACATGGAGATGAGCACTTTTCCATGTCAAATACGTTTTTTATAAATCTGAGCGTTGGCATGGATTTGAGCGTACGCATGGTCTAAGACCAAATCTGTGCGTAAAGAACGCTTTATAAATGAGGCCCCTGGAGCCGGGCCTGGATGCAATTGAAATTAAACTGCCAAATCTTATCAGATTTAGGGTGATACATTTTCAAAGTGGAATGACTATCACAAGAAGATAACATTCATATTTAATGCATTGCATTACTTCATGGAAACAACAACCATTCATAGTTTTCTTTTCCGACTTGTTGAAAATATGTTACGTTTTATGCAATGGAAGCCCAGCTACAGATATGCTATCATCAGATAATAAGCACATAATTATTGCTTGTTATTTGAATACAGACACAGACACACACACAGACAGACACAGGGTATTTCCCATCATTTCTATACTTACATTCTGGTGAATTTGATAACAATTATGAAACATTGGCAATCATAGATGAAGTACAGTTTCAATTCAACAGTTCAAACTGGGCCAGAACATAAAAAATATTTAGAACTGTTCCAGATTCGAGGGTTTTTATCAAGGATGGCGTGGACTTGGGTAGTCAAATATCACAGAATGCATTTCACACAGAGCTCAGCACATAAACAGCAATTTTTTATTACAACAATTGCCATTTTATAGACAGACATTAATTCAGTCGTAATATTTAAATTAATAGAGTTACATTTATATAAAAAAGTATGTTATATGGTGTCATAATTAATCAAAATGACATGAGTATGAGTGACATAAGATCCAGTTGCCCCCTCTCCTCACTCAAACACTGAATAAAAAAAAATCCTCCCTTTGAATGAATGGAATGTTGATGTCCAATGTTTAGCAAGTGTAAGGAAATTCCCGTTTCAAACAAGGTTGAGTTTTTCCAAGTTCAAACTCCAGGAACAGAACAGGAGTACAAACCTGTGCTTTCTATTGAGAAGCACTCAGACAGACAGATGGACGGAGCTGATTACAATATTCTTTCCCCCCTACCTGGGGGCGAGGAAAGTAATTCAAGGGATGACAATATAGTGCTTGGTTTAACAAGCATAATAATAAAAAGTAAGTAGATACTGTAACAATATACTGTAGGGCTTTGCTTTGTAGGCTCTATAACTACCACATTCCATTTTTGTTTTGTTTTATACCCTTAAGAATACCTAGGACATATGTATAGACAGTGTACAAAACTAACATTTCCAGCATTGAAGCAGGCTACAATTAACTTCACTTTAAAGAACATCCCAGATTGGTCAAAGGAATTCCTCTAAAATACATTAAGTCGATCAAAGAAGGCAACAATTCTAGTACTGTTTCAGGTAAGTCATTCCATGTGGATCAAAAGCACATGCAAGACCAATAGAAAAACAGAAACTAACACCATTATGGGAGAACTTCAGTGTGGCCACAATAGTTTCAGATTATACTTCTTTCCCATTTCATATCTCTGAATTTAATTTCAAGATAAGATTCAATGATAAGACAACTACAGGTTTATCTCAAAAAATTGCAATATCGTGGAAAAGTTAATTTTCACCACAATTTATTTCAAGAAGTGAAACTTTGATATATTCTAGATTTATTACACATAGTGACATCTCATTACACATAAAGTACACATAAAGTGAATCTCGATTACTCATGGAAATAAAAATCCAGTATTTTAAAATATTAACATAAAGTTTATAATACAGAAATGTCGACCCTCTGAAAAGTAATTAACCTATCTGACTAATCTCAAATGGTTAATTTTTGTACTCAATACTTGGTTGGATGGACATCAATGCAACATGCCATGAAAGCTATCTGTCTGTGGCACTGCTGAGGTGTTACTGAAGCCCAGGTTGCTTTGATAGCGGCCTTAAGCTTGCCTGTATTGTTTTGTAGTAATACCATGGTCAGCAAACCAGTTACTAGTAGTTTTGGCACAGAGGGCAAAAAAGTCCTGCTGTAAAAGGAAATCAGTATCTCCATAAAAATTGTCAGTAGATGGAAACACGAAGTGCTTTAAAATCTCGTAGTAGAAGGCTACATTGACTCTGGACTTCATAAAAATGACATGATACCTCAAATCATCACTGAATGTGGAAACTTCACACTGGACTTCAAACTTGGATTCTGTGCCCTTCCATTTCCTCCAGACTCTAGAGACCTTGATTTCCAAATGAAATGCAACATTTATTTTCTGATTATTTTCTGAAGAGGACTTTAAACCACTGAGCAACGGTCCTGCTCAGGAAACCGACAATTGTTTATTCTAATATTTTGAGACACTGAGCCTTTGATTTTTCGTGAGCTGTTAGCTGTAATCATCAAGATTAAAACCAAAAAAGGCTTGACATAGTTCATTTTCTGTGTAATGATTCTAGAACATATGAAAGTTCCACTTAAGATGCCTCTGTATGATCATTCTGCCAACAATTATTTTTCAAATGCTGCTCATCAGAAAGGAACCAATTATCAAAATGTTTGCACCTGTATCTTTACATGCCTTATATGATTCTGCAGTTACTGCTGCTACAGATGACCAAAGCAAATCCAGACATGTTTTAGCAGCCTCTAGATCAGGGGTCGCCAACCCGTCGATCGCGATCGACCTGTAGATCTTTGGAACTTTCCCAGTAGATCCCGAGAAAAACAGGAAAAATAAAAACACAGTCACCAAATTCCTGCATGTTCACCAATGTCTACAGGGCCTAAATTTCAGTGCGGGATTGCGGGTATAGTGCATGATTTACATTAAAGGGAAACTTGGCAGGATTAGCTATTTTTTATTTTATATTTCGCCCTCTGCTGGAGAAGTTGTGCATTATGCTATTTCAAACTGGAAAAAGGTAACGATAAAGCACATGGATTTGTTTACAAGTTAGCAAAACGGTAGCATAAGTTCGGCAGAACAATGTGGATGTTACAAGGTAAGAAACACAATTTAAAAACAAGTTTGTTGTTTCTCACTTCTCTTACCGAGACGGTAGTCCCAAAGATGCAATATTGGTTTTCCGCCTGGGGACGCTAGGGGGAGAGGGGAAAGTCACCATTTTCACTGGAACAGGTCATTTAACCATCCAAATGATTTCTAAACGGGTTTATTAAGTTGAAATAATTGCCCTTTAAGTTCCCCTTTAAGTGTCATCATAATGCGAGAAATTTCCGCACATGTTTTATAGCGCTGATAACATTATTCTAATAAGGGAGCGGTGTGAATGCGGGACCGGACAGACCAACGTCTGACTTTCCGAACGTAACCCCATGCAGAGACACACACACGCAAAAAAACACTTTGCAGGTGCGCCCTCCAGGAAAGGAAAACGAAAGTTTAGCGATCAGGAACTGTCAGGAATCACATAGAGTGGCCATGAGACGTGAGGGAACATGGATGTGATCTCCATTTCAGGAACGTAGGCTAATGCGGACGTGCACAGACAGCTACAGACACGGAGCGCATAGTAGGCCTAGGGTACTTTCACTTTCTAGAGTGCGCATTCATTACGTGAAAGATGCTTCATACCAAAACAGCGATCAAACATTATCAAATTTATCTTGACATGTGTTGTCCCAAACAACACGGCAGGTGAAAACATCGTTTTTTCATGCACTGGTCAATTTTGAGATTTTGGGCTAATTTACTACCTTAGCATGTATTCTTCTACACTACTACAACAACAAAGACGTTGTGTAATCCAAATATGGACACTTCCTTTGTATCTGCAACCAATCGTGAAAGTTCAAAAGCGAGTCTAGGCTGAGAATGGAATCTCATTGGCTGTGTTCCAAGGCTGTTTTCTCAAATAGAGCATCACAGTCCCGCCCACAGCCGATGCCAGAAGTAAGAATTCAATACAATTTCTCCATTGACAATTGGGGTATAAGCCATAAAAACGTAATTGCACATGGTAGACTTAAAACCAGCTACGGCTGTACTAAGCGATTGTATATGCTCATATAGACGCCAAAAGTTCATGGGGCACTAACCTTGTTTTGAGATAAATGTCTTTTAATCGCGATGTCTTGGATAAGTACTTCATTACCCACAATCCTGAACAATCCCACAGTGATGCCGGATTGGTGGAAAGGCCGTTATGGTCATAGCAGTCATAGTTTGAAACTTTCTCAGCGAAAATTATTGACAAAGATGGCGGAGTCTTTTACTGCCTATGGCGAAAATCTTAATGTGATTAAAAACTTTGACGAATATTGGTACTTGTATCAACAAGGATTGTGGTTTATACATCACACAAACTTAGTCAGGGCCAATACACTATCAAATAGACCACTGTAAATGTTAGTTTAAACACTCAAAATTTTCAGGTAGCCGACAGGCTAAACTTTAGCATTTCCGACTTTGTATGTCATTACATAATGCAGCTAACATTAGCCTACATGCTGCAACACAGGTATGAATATTATGTTTTAGTGAGTGTCCAAAGAGGTGAAAGCCACTTTAAATCGGGTCACATTATTGACTGTTGTGTCTGAGAGTCAGCTTGTGGGTTTTGTAAGGGCCAGCACGAGGGACAAGACCTACAAAGTTGTGGTGAGTTAAGCAGGGAGGTTGGTAACGTTAATGCTGCTAGTTAACATTAGCTAGGCTACTGTATGATTCATATCAATCATTAACCTAGGAATACTTCTTTGTGCATTTAATGAACATTTTGTGTAATAATTCACGGCAAATTAATAAACTGAATATGGTGGTCCAAGAGCAGACCGGTCCATGCATCAGCCCGACTGAGCAGTGATGACAGCATAGGATGACGGTCAGGTACGAAGCAATGCACCATGTTGCTAACGTTAACGTTATAAAATACACAATCATACATATAAAGTTCAATATCAAAACACTATTATTTACACGATTACTCCTGAAATAACTGCTATTAACTGCACATTCACTATATAAAAAAATCACTGTTTGGAGGAAAGGGTTTGCGTGCTGTCGCCGGTTGGAAATTGTTCAAATGGGTTCGTCTTTGCTTATATTATTCAGTGAGGCGCGGTGGTTTATGGGATGAGTAGTTCCTTCGCTCGGAAATGAAAATATGTACACAGTCTTGTACCTTTGACTTTTTTTGGATTCTCTCTTTGTTTTTTCACTCGAAATGATATGTTGTATGCTTATGAGTTATGCTGTAGCTGGTTAGCCTAAGACATGCTGTAAAACTCTTTAGATACAGATTTTTCCAAAACGTCAATGGGACAAATTAATGGGAATCTTACTTCCGGCACCTAACCGCATTTCGGCTGTGGGCGGGACTGTGATGCTCTATTGAGTTTTTCTCATTTTCCAGTAGAAACATCTCAGCCTATGTACTGTACAGTAGCACCTATGTACACCAAACTAATTTGCATAATTAAACATTCGAATTTCAAAAACTTGTAATACATTTTTTGTTCACACTTGTGTAAGTAATCAACTGAGGAAGTTTCATGGTGATGTCTATTATTTTAAATTTTTACCCTATTCACCTGTAGTGTCTCGCCTTAATCCAATTAGTAAATCAAAACCAAAATAATGCAAGTAAAGACTATGTTAAGTCTCATTGACGCCTCTATAAGGAAAATGCGATTTCGGTTTGTAAAATATATGCCATCCTTGTGTAACCCAGACTAAAAGGTACAGTCACGGATTCACAAGGGGGTAGAGGATGTGATACAGTATTTTTGACCTGATACATTTGCCTAAATAAAAGGCCTTAAATTGTCAGTATTTTGGCTTTGGTTCTCTTTTGACGCTTCAAGGTAGATCTTACCTTTGTTCAGGACCAAGGTCAGGGATCGTGGGCTCAAAAAGGTTGGTGACCACTGCTCTAGATGTTACATTTCAATAGTTTTGGTAGGACACTGTTATTCAAAAGTCAATACACTGTAGGTAATGAAAATGCTTTATTTAAAATTACCTTAACTGGGATAATCCACAGACTTTGCCTCTGCTTCATTGGGCTCCATTTGTTTCAGAAGACAATATCAATGTAAAGTTAGAGTCCTTTCAGGTAAGAGAAAATAGTTGATTCTTGTGAGGTGCCTTCCAACAGTACATTCATCCCATTTCATGTCATGATTATAATGAAATTCAAGACCAGTGCATCATGATTGTCAGTCAAGACAAGTCAAGACAACTTACATACTATTCATAATTCCAGCAATAACAGCTACATAAGTCAAAATAAAAGTTTAAAAATAACACAAAATATAAAGAAAGAAAATGTTGGCTCACACCTTGCCAGTTGAATACAACTTAACATTCCAGCCAATTGAATCAAAAAACAGAACAAATGAGCTTACACATAGCATCACCAGTGTTAATGACAATGAAAAAGTGGTCTGACGTAAATACTTTAACTTATACAAAAGGAACAGTGAAGAGAATTGTAATAGTATAGTGGACTAGCCCATTGGACTACATATAAAAATAAACTATGCATAGTTTGTGAGGTTGTCCGAAAGCAGAATGGTGGTCTTAAAAACATGTCAATGAGTGCTTTGTCTGATCTTAGAGGTCTGTTGTTAGTAGTCCCATGGGCTTGTGGTCATCATCCTTGGGTTGAGGGGCTAGATAGCTGCAAAAAGACAACATTTTTGTAGTCAGCTGCAAATACCACAATCAGAATTGGGACATGCCAGGCTACACCACCTCACCTAAAACATGGCAAATATATTCCTACGAGACTACAGTGGGGCTAATGGGCCCCAGTATAAAAGATTGTGCAAAACAATTTGATAGTGGAGTGTGCATGCCAGAGGGGAGGAAATTAATTGATTTAGACAGAATCAGGGGAAAGAAATGGCTTATGGGGCCCACAAAATATTAACATTTGCATAAAATAAGTTTCTAAAATGTGTACTACTATTTCATTGTTCTGCAGGTGAAATTTTGAGTTAAAATTCCAACGGTCTAAATAACCACCTTGGTAGTTCTAGTAGTTTTGAAATTCTTGGCAATTCTAGTGTCTAGTATCAAAGCTTTAGAGCACAGCATTTAAATCACAGCATAAAGGAAAGGGTTGAAACCCTCAGTATGCTTGGGCAGCTATGCTGCTTGGCCAGTTCAAAGGCACACTTGCAACTGCCAAAAGTCTTAACCCATCTCTAATCCTTGCTAGCTAGAAAGTTAGCAAAAAATAAAGATAGATAGCAACAACTAAAAAAACAAAGATCTTCGATTACTAACCAAGATAGAGCAACGTATGAACGCTGCTCAGTCCTGCACATTCTATTGGGGATCAATAAAGTATCTATCTATCTATCTATGCCAGCTTTGTATATAGTTTGGTTACCTAGCAACGGAGGCTTAAAGACGACAAGTGGGTGCGTTCGCAAAACATAGGCGAACGTTCGCAATCGATTTGAAACATGTTTCAGTTTGCCTTGAACAGAGGCGAACATTCATGGTCTGTTGCTGCATTAATTAAACACCACTTTGCCATCAGAAACATATTTGTGAAAAGCATAGCTGGTACGATATAGAACATTATCGGAATATAGAATCAATATGAACATTTTCTTCAATAATACAGATAGGACTGTAGCTCACTACTTATAAGGTCACTCTATGATGCAGGAGACCGGGGTTTGATTCCTGCTTGCTGCAGCAATTTTGAAAGTGCATTTCTCACAGCTAAACCAAGCTAGATAGATACAGTAGAAATATAGAGATAGAAGGTCGGGCTTGTGGAGCTATAGGCTGCAAAATTTACTACAAATAGGTAAGAAAGCGTATTAGTTATCCACCTCTTTGTCTTATACACCATTAACAAGCATTAACAAGCTGCTTGTTAACACTTACAACTGTTAACAAATATGCTTGTAAGTAACTTAAAAGGCTGCTTATTAACACTTACACGCTGCATGTTAACAGTTAGTTAATGTTATTAACATTAATGTTATTAACTAACTGTTAGTAATGAAGCTAACTGCTTATAATGCACTGTTAATACCTAATCAGCACATGTTATTCTAAAGTGTTACCAAAAATATTTAGGCGCACTGGTGCGAATGACCTCTAACCAAGTCAATGTTTGTCTACAAAATACACCATTGCGTAACATTACTGGGTGCGAACCATAAAATCACGTCGCCAATGCAGCATAAAAACTACACCTCCCATCAACGTTAGCAGTTTCGCGTTGTGACTCGCTAGTTGCTTCTATCAAATTCAAGGGTGCGCGCAGAAAAAGCGGAAAGTTAGACTAGCCAGCCAAGATGCAAAGTAGAACTTATTTATTCAATCCACCGAATTCATCGGATATATGAGGAACAGGATGAGATTCTGAGAATGCAGTGAGAGAAGGAAAAGGTATGCCTTTTAGCCCAGTTTTCGTATTGGCTGCAATATGCAAAATATAGCTGTAGCGAACAGGCACAAAAGTAGCCTCCCGTACTCCAGTTTTTTTCAAAGGTAGAACACTACAGACAACTCGAGGCTTCCATGCATGCTTGTTTGTTTTACACCAAATACAAGCTGAAGTGCAAAACGAAAGTATGCATACAGTACCATTTGCCTACTGCCCCCATCAATGCAGATATTTCAAATAAATATAAATATCATTGATTAGACTGTTGGGTTTTGAGGAAGAGAAAATTCACGGTTTATAGTATTGGGCAGTATGCAGTCAGATAGGTCACCATGGGCATATTTGGATTAGCTACAGGTGGATTCACAAATAAATAAATTGGCCTAGGGACCTACATTTGGCAGGATAGCCTACTTCATATACAGGCTAAATGCAAATATGGCAATGCATTATATTATTTTACATTAACAAAATGTAGAAAAATAGAACAGACTGAAAATAAAGTAGGCACTGATGTTCTTTAAAATCTTGTTTTCTCTAAATGCACTGGCATGTTTAACTGTTCGCTTCAATGTAAAGTTGCATTATGTGTAAGTTAAGTACAGAACTGACCCCCAGATTTTTAAGTGCTCCTGGATTTTTTTTTTTTAGGGTAGAGCCCTGCTTGAAACACAATTGAGGCCTGAAGCCTTAAAGTACATGACTATAGAGTAAAATATGGATTTTTCACAAATTTGTTTGTGTTGGAATACCTATGAATTAAGCTCAGAATCATTTTTAGAAAACAGCCACTGTAGCAGCTTCATGTGTAAAAGTAATCCCTTTTCTTTGATTCTATGACGGTCACTGCCATGCAAATGTAATACTAAATAAAACTAAAATCTCCAGAAGCCATCATTTGACACCAAGCTTTCATTTGACACCAAGATTATTCTTCTACTCAAAGGGGTTCTTGTGTAGTAAGACTTTTATTATCAAGTATAAGTATAAGTATAATATATACACTTTTGATCCCGTGAGGGAAATTTGGTCTCTGCATTTATCCCAATCCGTGAATTAGTGAAACACACTCAGCACACAGTGAACACACAGTGAGGTAAAGCACCCACTAATCCCGGCGCAGTGAGCTGCCTGCAACAACAGCGGCGCTTGGGGAGCAGTGAGGGGTTAGGTGCCTTGCTCAAGGGCACTTCAGCCGTGCCTACTGGTCGGGATCGAATCGGCAACCCTCCGGTTACAAGTGCCGAAGCGCTAACCAGTAGGCCACGGCTGCCCCCTCAAATCAGTAGGCATTAGTGCATTTCCCATTAAAATGTAGCTACGAAACCTTTTTCCTCATTGCATGACGTTTGAGGGGTGTTCTTGTAGGACTCTTACGGTGAAATCGCATGTCAGCGGACTCGTGTGATATCTCCAGAATCGTATGGAATTTTTCAAAAATTCCCTTTTTTCTTTTTCCTTCAGAGCTCAGAGCTTCAGGTGCATCCATTCCACCCAGCCACACCACTTTCAATATTTCACATTTTCCCACCATTTTTAAAAAACTCAAAAGTGAAACTAATCCATCTCCTTTATAGATTACAGAATTCGGTATAAATCATCTACAGACCAAGCCTAACTTAAATTTTGATTCATTAATCCCGACAAGGAGGGACAGATGAAACATTATGCACATTCTGCTTTTGTTGAAATAATTCCTGAACGGTTATGTTTAGAGCTGAAAATGCAACTGTATTTGACAGAGGACAGATTTAGGCTGCTAGTGACAAAATATTAACTTTCAGTTTGGCATGATCTTTTTGTAAATTATGTTTATATATATATTTATATGTTTTATATATTATATTTTGTATATATGTTTTTAGTATGTATTTTTTGGCCTTTTATGCCTTTAATCAGATAGGCTAGTGGAGAATGACAGGAAATGAGTGGGAAAGAGAATTGGGGTGGGATCCGGAAAGGACCACGGGGCGGGAATCGAACCCGGGTCGCCGGTGTACGTTGCAGGTGCCCCAGCCAGTTGCGCCACAGCCAGGGCGTAAATTATGTTTAATTTAAAACTGTTTACATTGTCCTGACTCTCCCTTATGGTAGGCTAGTTGTGAACAACAGGCATGCACAAGATACTAGTGTTGCACGGTGCACCGATACTACAAAAGTATCGCAATACCCTGGAATTAAAAATGTCATGATGCCTAATTTTATTAGTATCGATACTTTTGAGAATGACCGTGTTCTTTTTAAGTAATATGCGTGTGCACAAGGCATGGTTCTAGCGCCTCCTCCCCTAACCTGTGGCTGCGCGTCTTTTCTCCTCTCACACGTAAGCGCAGCTGTTGTGCTATAAACAGCGAGACATGGCTGCTAGTTCAAGTGATTCTATGGTAACACATAATAATAGGCTAATATCAAGTTGATTTGCTCACTTGCATCTCTCAAGTTTGTGTTGCTAACCTACCTACAGTAGGCTGTGGGATTTTGGTCATTTAGGCCTACTATTTGGTTTTAATGTAATTTAGAAATAGGCTAAGCAACCATGGCAAACTTTTACATCTGAAGAGAGATCCTTGCTAACTATCCCGCTAGCTCAGATCACGTCTGTCAATAGTGCTCACTAAAATCATTAATGAACATTGCAAGACACTTACAGTGGGCATCGCTTTCAAATGACCACTTCAGTCACGCATTACGAGGCGTGAAGCTGTGTGAAGCTTTAGTACCACTTTCAGCCACTGTGCGTCGCTCTGCCACTGTACATCGCTCTGCCTGCCGACCCAAATATTTTTTTTTTCCCCCTTTTAGTCCGACCGACTTGCCGGTTGTAAACTTGTGTTAAGACCGACCGTTTTTTTTTTACTCTAAACAACCAATACAAATAAAATACAATTTATTTTAGTAGGCCTAAGTATTGTGAATATAAATTGCCTACATACAAACGTAGGGTCTCTTAAATAAAACCCTGTGGCGTCATCTCTACACCATTGGTTTACGCATGTTAGACTATGGCCTATACGCTTCGTTTCATTAACACAAACATCTCGACTCAACGCTTATTACTTGGCACAAAGCTCTGGAAGAACTGTACCCAGATCTTTTCCCATTCTTTCTCCCCTCTAGTCTAATGGTGACCGTGTTGAAGAATTGAAATTGGTTGTGGTCTATTCAGCATTTCTCAAAATATGGGCTTAACCCAGATTCGAACTCTTGGACAGGGGACTGATAACTGCTGCGTAACGGCGGCTGTCATCAGCCGGCCTTAACGACTGCGCCACAGAATTGACGGCGTGGGTGAATAGGGGATAAATAACAATAGAGTACACAACTGTTTCACCAGCACATTTAAATGACTTGACTAAAACCGTGCATAACTGGAGGTACACCTGTTATCTGAGCAGTCTGTATGTCCTCATTTAGCGAATGCGAGGACGATATGAGTCTGTTGCATAGATGTCCGAGTCACGCATAATGTTTGAAAACCACTGGCTCGTAATCACAATAATTTAACACACGACAGTTGGATACTTCATCATGTTCCCATGCCTACATTTTGGTGAGTAGCATAGAGATCGTTAAAACAATAAAGTATGGCTCTCCGTTTGGGACATCGAAAACTTATACTGTATTTTTAATAGGGTAGGCTACCGTCGGAGATGCTAACTTGCAAAGGCCTCGGGATAACACGTTATCTCCACCATCATCAGTCAATGCCCCCTTGATCAAAGTGGGGAATGAAAGAAAAAGTTTGAGAACCACTGGCTTAACAAGTTACCTGCAGTCCAGAACACACAGAATATTGCAACAGAAAGTTGCCTTTATAATAGACTACTATTTGTTCCAACAGCATTCAAACAAAGCCTTTATGAAAGTGAAAAAAAAAAACAAAGCCTTTATAAAAGTGAAAAAAATATTCAAAATCCATAAGTAGTAAAATAAAATACTGTTACTGTAGTAACTGTATCCCAAGCTTCAGCTTCCCACGTCTGTGACAGGCACACGTGACACTGCTAAATTTTCAGCTTGTTTATACCCCACACTCAACGCGTAAGACCGCTAGCTAGGCCCATCACTGTGGGGTGCGGTAGCCTACTCTCTGGGATTTAAGTCAAGCAATATAACCATACAAATGTTTCAAAATGAGTAATTTCGGCTTTGTCTGAACTGGCCATTGTAGGCTACGTAAAAAATAAACTAGTAGGCCTATCCCCTATCCAATGATATCGGCAAATGTTTGTTTTCCAAAGTAAGAATTTCACTTCACCATGCACCTTCGACAATGAATAGCTCATTACAGTTATGTTACTGTTGAACGTAGGCCTAACTGGTATCATTACAAACATTATTCTGTGTCCTAAAAACTGGCATTTTATGGCATTGTCTCATGTAAGGTCGTTGCAAAATCTAGAGAAATGTGTGAGGTGGTCAGCGGGGGACAATTAAGACACACATTGGATTGTGTTATTACCTGAACATTCCACACTATCCACAGCTGTGGTATCGGGGGCAGGAGGATTACTGTTAACGCAGGCTTTATATAAAATTCTTCAACATTAGGCCTGCCTCGAATGCAGGCTTGCCCAAAATAAAGGCCTGTGGTTTGCGCAGCCTACAGTAAGTAGGTTAAATAACAGACCCGCCACAATGTGCGGTATGATTATGTTTTACGAGCAAGATGTTTTTGGTGCCCTACGCGCACTGCATGTTCTTAAATAACAATGATCATAGCTTAATATTCAACCATTATTTTGTGTAAATGGGCTATGCATTGGGTTAGACACCAGGGGCCATATTCACAAAGCCTTTTATCTTACCACTAGGAGTAGGCTACTCCTAAATAGCAATAAAAGATTTTAGCTAGGAGTTTCTCTTATTAAGTTATTCACAAAGCCTTTCAGAAAAATAACAACTCCTGAACAGATTCTGGAGCTGAGCGCTCTAGAATCTTTGACTAAGAGTGAGTGAGTCTTCGTTGCTATGGATGACGTTATTACTCATACACGAGCTTGACTGAAGTGACCACCTTGATTGGCTGATGATTATAACGCGGGAATGATTCCAAACACCTCCCTTACGATGAGTGGCAGGTGACAGGTCTGAGAATGCGTGCGCTACACAAGGACGGAAGATGATGAATAACTGAATAAAAAGGCCTAGCCTAAATGAATCAAGAGTAAGGCAAAACAAATAGCCTAGTAGCCTAATGAAACATACGGATTGATGTAGTATCTTTGTAACATTATTAAATGAATCTGTTACTATGCCTATGTCTACTTTTGCAAAAGAGAACATTTTAATTTGATTCACAATAATGTTACATTTAATTTACATGTTGACAATGAGTAGCCTAGTTGGTTGTTGTTGGTGGCGTTATTGCATGTTAGTTATGCCAACAATGCAAAATTGCTTCCTCACGATTGGAAGCTCCTGTAGCCGCATAGGATTTCAAAACAGGCGAAATGCCACAAAACCGGTTTGTGAATAGGTCTGTGAGTTAGGAGTCCTCTCGACTTCTTTTAAGCTGTCACAGCTGGTGGGAAGGTGTGATTTACTGGATTAACTGGGCACAAATGTCTGATGCCCCCCCCTGCCCCCCAGTCAACGTGAATCGGGTGGTGGGTTAATAGGCCTATATTGTGAAGATTTTTCTTGCCAACTAAGGCACGAGCGCATCTGTGAGGCCAAGCCTCACCAAGTAGCTCGTTTGTTTACAACTAACATTACATTTAATTAAACTGCTTATAGGCTATGCCGAAATAGTTTTCAACATTTTGAATATTAGTGTCGGGTGAATTAGGAAATGTTCTCAAAGTAGCCTTATGGCTGAAAGCTGCTTGGGATCCCCCCGTCAAGCAAACCATACAAACGCACGCACTCATTGTTTCAAAAGGAGTAATTTCGGCTTTGTCAGAACTGAGCTGTGGACGACACGGCACGGCACACCCAATTGAAAATAAATTAAAGCAACGCAACACAACACAGACCCCGCTTCTCTCGCGTCAGTCACTGACATGAACGAAACACAGAATCCGCTTCTCTCACGGCAGTCACTGACAGTAGCCTAGAATAAATGCATGGGAAAAAAAACTTCCCCATGACAAAGACATCGTAAAACAGTGAAAGTTAATATTTTGTCACTATAACATACATCTGTCCTTTGTCAAATGTGTTATGTTCCAAGTAGCCTAGTGCGTAATTCTGCTTCATAAAGTTGAACAAATACATTTGCTTATTTCACAGAAAAATATAAATAGCCAGTTAGTAGTGATGTAGTACTCGAGTCCGGTCTCGGACTCGAGTCCGGTCTCGAGACCAATTTCTGCTTTCTCGGTCTCGTCTCGGACTCGTTCCTTCAAAGACTCGGTCTTGACTCGGTCTCGGACCACAGTGGGAGGAGAAGGACTCGTAATTTCAGACCGAGTCCTCGAGACCAACGCATTTTTTATGTTCATATAAAAAAACAGACAACACATAACAACAATAATAATAAAATGCAATGTTGACCGGCATTATTTGAAAATGACATCCCATGGTGCAATGCAAAGATACTGCCGTCAGAGCCGTTTATTTATCTCTATGGCTCTGCTGCCGGTGAGTGTCTGTAGGTCAGCATAGTCCATATTAAGACGTTAAGACTGCTCCTCTAAACAATTCCCAATCTAGCTTAGTCTGTAGGCCTAACTGTTGATTATTAACTGGGGTGATATTAAATTATGAATATTAAAACTGCAATTTTTTTATGGTCTTGGTCTCGACTCGGTCTCGACTCCTAAAGGACTCGGTCTCGACTCGGACTTGCTTCCTCAAAGACTCGGTCTTGACTCGGACTCGACTGTATTTGAAAACCAACAGACTCGGTCTCGACTCGGTCTCGACCCTTCAAAGACTCGGTCTTGACTCGGACTCGGCATAGGCGGTCTCGTCCCCATCACTACCAGTTAGGGTCTACAGTGCAGAGTTGGTAAGTTATGGTAGGCCAACTTGGAGTGAACATACAAACAGGGGAAATTCTTTTTCTAGTAGCTGAGTAGCCTCAGGTGCGCACGTAGACATAAGGCCGAACATGCAAGCGCCAATGAATCGTGCTCTCACGACAATCACGCCGTTAAACTTAAATAGGTTAACATCACTCTAAGTTCGCCTTCAAGCAAGGAAAACGATGATTTGAAGACATCTGTTTCGTTGGAAGGGCAAGGGGTAGCAACAGGGCATCACAGAGACAGGCCCGATTGCAGGGCTGTTATGAGAGTATTAAAATATGGGATATTCCACGGGAAAGCATTAAAGCGGCAAGACAGCGGGGGAAGTTAAAATACGTGAGAAACACGGAAAAAGTTGACATGCATTGTTTCGGCCCCCGTGCACAGGGATTATTTGTCATATTATTAATCACATATGATTATTTGTGAAATTGTGCAAACAGGCGCAACACATTTGAAAAGGAAGGACTGGTAGCATGCAAGCTCACGGGAGATTGATTTAAGAACGTTATCACAGTGTGTGGCTGTGGCGCAAAGCAGCGCGGGCGGAAGACAGCGACAATTGGCAGGGGAGGGTCATGTCTTTTTTTAACAATTCTGTCGGAGGGTCATTGAACAATTTCTAGCAGGCAAGGGAGGGTCATGCAACATTTGACTGAAGCACTCAAAATTCCTCTGGTGGCCCCTTCAAAAAATAACGAACAGTCCCTAGATTGCTGCTGGGCTATATGTCTTGGTTCATGTCTGTTAACAACTCATTGCCGTCAAACGCGTAGCCTATCTCGCGGTTGCATCCATTACAAACAAACATGCAATGTGAACGTCTGGGATTTGGAAGAGCACTAAATGCTCTACTGAATAAGCACGAAGTCAAACCTTTAAATGAAAAACACTCTTTAATAATCAAAAAAATAAACCGCTAATGAAGTAAACTTGTGACCATCAAAAACCGTTTATCGCCTGTAACTCCGTGATAACAGGACATAACAGGAAGGCATTTGGCTAAGCAACGGAGGTTAATATGCTCTATATTTTGTCCAAATGATGTCTGTCTATCATCGTTAAACTCGGAGAAAAACAGAATGTTTAATTTGTCCTGCGTTTCTTCTACGGCTGCAAACGGGATTCACTCGCAGTTAACCAAATATTTCTTTATTAGGGCAGGGCATGCTTTCTGGCAATTAAATTATTTCTAAACCAGCCTGCTAAAGTCTGTAGTGAAGTCTGTGTAGTCTGAAGTCTGTGTTTTCCAGGCTCCATTTGTTTTTACGAGACACCCTGCTCACTTGAGCCATCTACCGGATGTTTGGTGTGTTGCAGCGTCTCACTGGAAAAATACAAATTAAAGTCGCGTGATACCGCCTGATCCCACGCGCGGACTGCGAGTGAAGCTGGCCAAGTCGAAGCACTGCCCACTGTATGTCTTCTATGATCCCAGAAAGATTTTCTTCGACTTGTTCGTTTTTTGAACATTTATTTTATCTAATGACATACAAAACATAATTAATTGCATCCACATATCCTTATGCGCAACTTTTATTCACTAGACTAAAACCGTGAGACTGAAGGTTAATTACTCTCACGTATCTCTTAAAGTGACAGGCACTCAATTACACCTACACATCACCAATGTGCACTCAATTAGACCTACACACCACATTAAAGATATGCCTAAGTGTAATAGTTTAAAGATCAATATACTTCAAATTGATAATTATATATGTACTAGTAATTATGCAGAATATATGAAATATGACATAGGCCATCATTTTCCATGTGAGTTTGTGTGGAGAGAGTCAAGCAGAATCTGGGATGGTCACTGGTTTGAATGATCACACTACAGTATATTCAATATTACCGATGACGTCAAGGTGGTGGGGCCCCCAAATCAAATACATTTTTTGAAAAGTATCGAAGAAGTATCGAAATCGCAATTCTTGACTTGGTATCAGCATCGAAACATTAATTTTGGTATTGTGACAACACTACAAGATACAGCTTAAATCAAAGGAGTTGCAGCTTAATTTATTGGCCAACAATTCACTAACTTTACCTCAGTCGCTAGCCCATCTAACTTAGTTTTACATATGCGTGTTACACATACCGAGTAACAAAAAGGGAGCCTTTTGCTCTAAAAGGAGCCACACCACTTTTATGACACTATGCCATTCTGTTGACTCAGAAACATTTTCAGCACATTTGAAAAAAAAAAACCACAATAATACCGACAACATGATCATTTTGGTCACTATAATCGTCATGTTAAATTTCCATACCATTACATCTCTACTGGGGGAAAAGTTACTAAAGCCTTCATCAAGTTGTGACATTTTACTTTCCCTGTCATTTCCTTTGAGCTGATCATAGGCTACTCATCTGAATGTTTTGTTGTGTAATGGCAATTTAGATTGAAGTCTTGCAAATCAAATAGGTTGCGGCTCCACCGTTTCTTTGTCATTTGAATGTAGCTATCAAATAGTGTAAAACAAGAAAAAGTCTTTATAGACAGATTGATAATATCCAGAGGAATTTCTGATGGACATCCTACACAATGTAATATGATTTAAGACTTACACAGTTTATAATCCCTAGTACAGCTGTATCTGAAATATCAACTACAAAAATCCATCTCGCCAGTATATTGATCAGGTTTTAGTTCCCAACAACAGTCTTCATTCCCAATAAATCGATACTTTCATCTTCTATAAATATGGAAAACAATAAATCTTCCAGTGAGAGCACCATGAAGCATAAAGTACAGCGATTCACAAAAAACAGCCAATAAACCAAATAACGTCATGGAAAACTGAATGAAATGACAAATAACTTTACCTGCTGGATTGGACATGGGTATTAGATAGAGTTGTTTGTGAGGTCAACGGAAACACTTCTTGACGCAAGAGGGATGTCTCTACTGTACAATCATGTCCAGCCAAACCATTAGTGAATGTGCCAGGCTAGAGATGAAAAGTAGAATACACAAGTGACACATTAGAGTAGTAATACACCATTTTTGAGAAACACTTCAGAAAGCACAAGAGGACAATATCAACAATTAGGGGCTAGACATTTTCTTAGATTTAAGCCATTTTTAAAACAGTAGTTGCAAACTCAAATATACTTTTACAAAATATAGCCAAAAGTGGTGAGGAACGAGCCAAACATCTTTGGTTCTGCGACCCATGACATTTCGTCATACACTCACATCTGATATCTGCACCAAATTCACTTACACCTGTTGTGTGTGTCAAATTCCATATGTTTTTGTAATAAGCGAGATTTTAAATCTACTTATTTAACACAAGGTACATGGCCAAGAGGTAGGTATATAGGTATATAGGCACGCCTATCCAGGTAAGGGCTTTCTGCTTGAAATGTCCGTGGGGCGATTAAAAGTTGTTTAAAAGGAACTGTGAGTGTGGTTCTTTTTTCTTCATTCAGCACCCAGTGTATAAAGACTAAGGAGGTGTTGAGCACGTTTTTCCATTGTTTTACGAGTTACTGTTTGTAAACGCTGCTCCATCGAACATGATGATTTACGATGATGTCGAGAAGCTTACTGAAGCAAGAGCAACCACATTCACCTATACAGAGTGCGAGTCCAGAGGGATACTGTTTCCTTGAGCAACTCTGCAAGAGGGAAACAAGGTCTCGCTTCATGGCACAGTGTTATCCCAATACTGGCGCAACAGTAGGATTCCATGGGGCCTACGAATCAACAAAGAACCCACACTAGGACGAGACAACATAGAGTTCTGCAAGAAGTGGTGCGCCATTCTGAAAAAGTGTTCACTAGATTTAATGCTGTCGGTGATTGAAAATGAGAAGCTGGCCAAACTACGCACAGAACTGGACGGTCTACACAACGATATGACCGAAAAATTGACACCAGAAAAACTCAAGAAAATTATGGACTGATAAAAAGATTGAGATCTACAAACGTGACTTAGAACAACACAAGATGACTAAATATCGTTGGAACGCGCTGGACTATCGTGATGGCCGCGTTTACCCTTGGCTGTCGGGCAGAAGGGTGAGACTACCCAGGTATCAGAGAAGACTACCCAGGTATCGGAGTCACCAGTGCGTCATCTAGCCCTCAGCACTGATATGGAATCGACCAGCGGGCTTTTTTTTATGCTCAGCCAAAAAGCCCACACCGCAACCGCTTCCACCCTTGGCATCGGGACAGGGAAGAGGAGGAAAACAAGGCGAAGGTTAGCATCTCCAGCTGGGAGTTAACTGAAGAACAACACAAACTACTGTCACGAGGTCTGTCCTTTGTTCTAACGTGGAAGTGTTTTTAAGACCTTTTTAAGAAAATTATATAAAAACAATACCACCATTTCACAGCCTATCACACAGACCTACCGGCAAAGAAAAACAAAAACTTCTAATTTGTTCATTTATTTCTCAAAATGTGAAAATGTGGACTGTGTATAGCATTATGGAAGAATGATGAAACATTGCAGCATAGTAGTGAGGAGTGAGGAAAAGGACGAAGGTTAGCATCTCCAGATGGGAGTTAACTGAAGAACAACACAAACTACTGTCACGAGGTCTGTCCTTTGTTCTAACGTGGAAGTGTTTTTAAGACCTTTTTAAGAAAATTATATAAAAACAATACCACCATTTCACAGCCTATCACACAGACCTACCGGCAAAGAAAAACAAAAACTTCTAATTTGTTCATTTATTTCTCAAAATGTGAAAATGTGGACTGTGTATAGCATTATGGAAGAATGATGAAACATTGCAGCCTAGTAGTGAGGAGTGAGGAAAAGGACAAAGGTTAGCATCTCCAGATGGGAGTTAACTGAAGAACAACACAAACTACTGTCACGAGGTCTGTCCTTTGTTCCAAAAGAGCTGACTCTTTCACCACAAAAGTTGAGTTGTTTAAGTTTTTCAGAACGATAAGATTAAAGGCTTTCTATTTGAAGGATACAATCAAAAGTGGTGTAGAGTCTGTGAATAGCGATGGTCAGTTACATGCATTAGGTTCTTCCATTAGGGATGGGCAATGATCAGTGAATAGTCGAATAGTTGTAATTGCGTCGGAATACCAAATAATGAATGTGACTATCATTATCTCCACTACTACAGAAACTCAAGAAAAAAATAAAAGAAACAAGCACTAGAAAGGCAGACATGTTCCTGTACACATTAGATTCAACCAGAATGTCGCTAGAGTGTCGCTAAAGCACCAAAACCTCCGCGATACATATTTATTGTATCATATAATAACAGAACAGAAGAAGAGCGTACTGTCTGTCTTGCAACCGTTAACTGCGGCGTGGTGTGAACGATGCAGACTCAGCCGATTCCGTTTGGAACTCAAGTTCAGTGTAAACTATGTCAAGGGAAGCTGGCATACCACAGATCGACCACAACCATGCACAACTACCTACCCTTATTTCGCAACAACTGGCTATAAACAACGGCTTCAAACTACAGCAAATAAACCATGTAATTTCATTAGGCAATCGTCTGGTTTCACATTTCCTCCATAGCACAGTTGCAACCGAGGCGTTGAAACAAAAGCAGCAACAACAAACTTGCCCGAGCACAAGTTAGTGCAGTTCTGTCGGACAAGGTGGAACTCTATTCATGATATGTTCGAGCGCTTGTTGGAGCAGAGATGGGCCGTTTCTGCTGTTTTATCTGACAGGACAGTCACTAAACTATCCGATGCACGTACCCTTGAACAGCCTGACGATAACTGAACAGTAATGGAAGAGCTCTTACCTGTGCTGCACTCTAAGACGCAGATTCCACTCTACAACAACAGTTCCAGCACACTGACTGGAATATGTTTGCTGCTGATGCCACCATGGACTACCATACAAACACCAACTCTGTCCTGGATTATATCAACAAGTGTGTAAAGGGACTGACTAAACATACAACAGTGAAACTATTCCCTCAAGGCCAGATATGCAGCCTTCAGGTTGGGAGACCAGGAGGCCTACAGCTCAGCCAGATCCAACCTGAGGAAAAGAATATCCAGGGCCAAACACACCTACAAGAAAAGGATTGAAGAGCACTTCAACTCCTCTGACCACCGGCGTATGTGGCAAGGTCTACATACAATCACCAACAAATCCCCTTGCAACTCTTCCCTACCCTCCTCTACTTCCCTCCCAGTTGAGCTGAACCACTTCTATGCTTCATTTGACCGAGAAAACAAGGAGGCAGCCTTTAAGTCAGCTGTTTCACAGGACGAGGACATATTTCAATTTTCCACCTCAGAGGTCTGCAACATCCTGGGCAGAGTGAATGCTCAGAAAGCTGCTGGCCCTGAAGGAGTTCCCGGACGTGTGTTGCGAGCCTGCTCAGAGCAGTTGGCTGGTGTCTTCACCAACAACATGTCTCTGGCCCACTCAACAGCCCCCCACAGTTTTAAATCTGCCACTATTGTTCCAGTGCCTAAACAGTCCACAGCCAAAGAGCTGAACAACTTAAGAATAAGTATATAACTCTTTTTTAAAAAAAAAAAATGACACCAGGTCCTGACATGTTAGAAATAAGGTAATGCAAATAAACAAATAAGCATAGCCTACACTGCAGAGCCTCTTCAACTTTATTAACTTATGGTGAATAAATGTTACACTACTGTGCACAACCCCATGCTTTTATGACGTTAGGATGCTAGCATGTTAGCGTTTTGCTTTGCTTTTGGTCATTTTATTAACATACCCATTTTGACTGATGTTGTGCAGACACCGGTTATCTTCAAAACCGAGTTAATAAGTATTTCTCTGCTCTCTGACCTGATGTCTCTGCTGGAATGATTGAATGACAACACGTCACAAACGCTGCGAGGTAAAAGTGTTCTAAATCCTTGCAACTGCAATTTGACATGATGAATCCTTTGAAATGGCTTGCAACAGCTGGCAACAACATGCAACGTTTATTTCAAACTGCTGCAATGATTTTGTTTTGTTGTGAATCTTGTGAATTGGCCTTAAGGACCCATCTTGATCCTTGTTTATGAAGTGAACACTCACAGCAGGTGTTGGGATGATCCATCGTGGAGAGATCAGAGGCTTAGGCTGCACCTGTTAAAAAAACAATCAAACCAAAAAAAAAATATGAAAATTAAAGCCGGCTCTAATATTTGTGGCGCTGTTTTTTATATAGTGTACTACAGGTGCAATTATTCATTGTACTTTGCTTGATCAATTTTTGGTTATGGTTAGCAAATAAAAAAAAAGTGAACAGTTTTAAAATGTTGGTAACACTACATTAAGGAAAATAGCAATAATGTCAATGAAATACCAATGATCAATAGCCTAATGAAAATATAAAAAATAGAAACATTGCAGCATAGTAATGAAACGTAACGATTTTCTAGGCTGATTTGACATGGAACTGTACTCTCATTCAGGTGTAATAATCCAGCCAATTTGTCTACTGCAGCTCAACCTTGTTGCTGGAAGTTAGTCCGTGAAAGAACAATAGTCAAGAGCCTAGCATAGAGATAATGCACGCAAATCAATATCGTTGCTTTTATTTTGAAAGCGACTGCTATTTGTACGCCCATACATTTGTGCGTGGATGCATACGATGTAAACACCCTCACTGATGTGCTGGTGAATAGAATTTATGCTTCTGCGTCGACACAATGCAGTTGCCTTTAAGTCGGCGTAAACCTTTCAAAGTTTTGTGTCTCTTATGTCTGCGTCGCTCACCACCGCAAAGGTTGTCAGAACGAACTCCTGCTGTTTGTTGGAGATACGAAGTGTTAATTTCAAAACGTTACTGGCAGATAGACAGTTTACATTCGGATAACCCCGTCACTGTAACCAAAATATGTCTGAGTTTATTTGCAAAGCTTATGTTAGCGAACTAGTATGATGCTACTACCCACAGGTTGCTAATCACAGTTTTGTGCATAAAGTTAAAGCAAACTTAGCCTACATTTTTAAAATAGTTTTCTTTGTGCATGTTGATTAACTAATGACAGCCTACTATTGTCTGCTTCATATTTTCATATCTAATTCTGCATAGAGTTAATTTAATAATGGTAATGATGGTAATGATTTAATGATGAAATATTGCTGAGTGTTGATGAAATGGTGGCACAGGCCTATGGTTGTACTGATTCCTTCACATTTTCATGGCCTAGCCTAATTATATAGATATTGTAGTACTTTTTTATATCAGCCTTTGAAAACTGAAAAAAAAAAAATGTCAATGTCAAAAAATCATTTTCGAGAATGAGGATTAAATACTGGACATAGATTAAATAGCCTATTGCTGTTTTTCCTTGGTCTCCCTCACATTTTCCTCTGTTCTTACGAGTAGTAAACAAAACCATATGATTTACTTAATGTTATACAAGAACAGAATAGTATTGGACAGAATTGAGTTCAGACTTGAGTTCGGTATTTTGGGTCCGGCCCTCCTCAACAGTCCCAGTTTGTCATGTGGCCCCTTGGGGAAATTAGTTGCCCACCCCTGATTTAGGCTATGTTATTTAAGCAAAATAATAGTGGTTGACAAACTTTTGAGGAGAATGCGATACAGAGACTTTTTAAGGTACTATTTCCAAATTCATAAATTCAATGCTTTTAAGACTTTTTAAGACCCCGCGGGAACCCTGTTGAAAAACATTTCAATAGCTGCTTGAACCCTGATTGCCACTTACAGAAATACAGAATTTCCTGAAATGAAAAACAGGATTTAATTAAAAACCAAATCTCAGTTAATGACCAGGGTGTGCTTGGCGCAAACAAATAAATGCCAATCTCCAAATGCAAGTCGGCAGGGGGAAAACAAGGTAGATAAAATTCTGGTAGTCTTATATGCACTAAATCAATACAGTGGGTATCAGTTAAGTTTGGACGGTTTCCTGCATGAATCGCGCACACCATATTCTCGGCAGAAATGGCACAAACTACAGTTGACGCAAACAACCACAAGGTGGCACTTGGGAGTTCTGCCACTACTATTTTTGATGCGACTTGATACAGTTTCCAAGTCAGGCCAAGTCAGTAGAACATAGTGATGTAGTACTCGAGTCCGGTCTCGGACTCGAGTCCGGTCTCGAGACCAATTTCTGCTTTCTCGGTCTCGTCTCGGACTCGTTCCTTCAAAGACTCGGTCTTGACTCGGTCTCGGACCACAGTGGGAGGAGAAGGACTCGTAATTTCAGACCGAGTCCTCGAGACCAACGCATTTTTTATGTTCATATAAAAAAACAGACAACACATAACAACAATAATAATAAAATGCAATGTTGACCGGCATTATTTGAAAATGACATCCCATGGTGCAATGCAAAGATACTGCCGTCAGAGCCGTTTATTTATCTCTATGGCTCTGCTGCCGGTGAGTGTCTGTAGGTCAGCATAGTCCATATTAAGACGTTAAGACTGCTCCTCTAAACAATTCCCAATCTAGCTTAGTCTGTAGGCCTAACTGTTGATTATTAACTGGGGTGATATTAAATTATGAATATTAAAACTGCAATTTTTTTATGGTCTTGGTCTCGACTCGGTCTCGACTCCTAAAGGACTCGGTCTCGACTCGGACTTGCTTCCTCAAAGACTCGGTCTTGACTCGGACTCGACTGTATTTGAAAACCAACAGACTCGGTCTCGACTCGGTCTCGACCCTTCAAAGACTCGGTCTTGACTCGGACTCGGCATAGGCGGTCTCGTCCCCATCACTAGTAGAACAATCAGAGACAGTTGAGCCATTACCAAACTTAAATGATAATACAATAGCGTGAGTTTATATATCTTATAGCCTACCCTATTTATCACGGTTACTTATAGATTTGATAGTGTAACGATAGCGCATGAGACACTTGGAGATTTTCCAGGGGGGGCACGGGAACTTAAATTGATCACGGTAGTTTAAGCTTACACTTGACAAAACATTCTAATATGAAAATGTAGATGCAATTGTTGCAAAATGGTGCAGCTCCTTTAAGAGAGCCCCATGTGCAGGGATGGAGAGAGAGAAAGCGAGAGGGGATATGTGTGTTAGAACTGAGATGCGTGTGGAAAAAGTAGACGTGCTGTTGAGACGAGTCATATTCAAAATAATGCAAAAATAAATCCGCAGATAAAACCAATATCCTCGTTCATTGCATGCCTGCTTGCCGACATTAAAACGAAAAAGATATCAAGCACAAACAGCTGGACAGCTGGACAAATGATTTAGCTAATTGATTATAGCCTGTACACCAGCAATTGTTGAACATTTATCTGTACAAGGACATTGACAGTGTTACTCCTCTCAAGTCGAAATCACGAAACCAAGTCGTTCTTTACTATTTACTGGCATTTATTCACATGTGCAAAGGCGTGCCGTGAGAACTAGACACAGAAACAGAAATACATGAAAACATAAATTACATTCTCATAGAGACCACATACATAGCGTAAATAACCTTACGATAACACGGACAAACACAACCTTGTCAAGCTAGCATTAACATCTATTAACACAAAAATACCAGCAAGAAAGCAACTGTACCTCATTGGCCGCTTTTACTTGAGAGAAATAAACCAACGGGTCTTCACATCTTCATTAAACACAAATAGTAATGTCCATGTACTGTATGAAATAAACCAACTTTCTTGCATACTGTAGACGCTCTCAAACTGCGTGGTCCAAACGGTACCAATCCCTTCAAAAACAAAAGCCCTGACACCGTCTCTAGATTCAGAACTTTGGTTCCGGCATGAGTCAGGACGCACTCTTGGCTTAGACTTAAAACTCCAATGAAATAAACACACAAATAATAAGGTTATATTTAAACATTAAATTGTTCTTACTTCTTAACTATTTATTGATGTATGTATTCATGAACTAATTTATTTGTATTTATATTTCTTAGCCTATTTATTTATTCAGCTGCCCTCTACTGCTGCTACACTCCCACCAAATCACTTGTGATTTCAATTGCATACTAGAATGAATGTTAAGACTCTGCAAGAAAACAGTATAGGTGGGCTGCATCACTCGGCTTCGAGTAAGGTCACTGTTTTATGGATGGGCCTCTCCAGGTAGACTGGCTTAGTGCTTGTTCGCTTGCCCTTTGCATCCAACTTTGAATCCCCAATCAACAGCTTCACTTTCCTCACGCAGCCATCTGCACCAGGATACACTTCTGTCACTCTTGCTAACTTCCACTGGTTGCGTGGTGCAGTGTCATCCTTTAATATAACTATGTCATCCACCTTAGCATTTCTGCGTGTCTTATGCCATTTCTGCCTGTGTTGCAAATTCAACAGATATTCCTTCTTCCATCTTGACCAGAATACATTTACTAGATATTGTACTCTACGCCATCTCTTACGTAAATAAAGGTCTTCCTGTACAAACTGACCAGGTGGTGGTAAAATGACTGAAGACTTCATAGTCAAAATATGATTTGGCGTGAGGGGCTGTGGTCCTGATGGGTCATTTAGATGCTCAGTAGTTAAAGGCCTGCTATTTACAATAGCCATGACTTCATAAAGGTACGTTCGTAAGGAAGAACTGTCAAGTCTTGGTGATGACTGATCCAGAATGGACGTCAACACACTTCGCACTGTCCTGATTTGTCTTTCCCAGGCTCCCCCCATATGACTTGCTGCTGGGGTATTCATGACAAACTCACAACCCAAGTCTTTTAAACACTCCTGATTCATGTCCTTCAATGCTTCTGCGAACTCATGCCTCGCGCCTACAAAGTTAGTCCCTTGATCGGACCTAAGTTGGCGAACTGGACCTCGAATGGCTATGAAGGCACGGAGAGCATTGATGAAGGCGTCAGTACTTAAATCATCCAGCATCTCTAAGTGCACAGCACGGGAGCACATACAGGTAAGTAAAAGACCATAGCGCTTTACCTCCTTCCTCCCATCTTTGACATAGAATGGGCCGAAGCAATCCATGCCACAATAGGCAAAGGGAGGTGTTGCTTCCAAGCGTTCTGGAGGTAGGTCGGACATTCTTTGTATTTCAGCACATCTCCTGAATTTTCTACATTTACAACACTTGTAAATATACGAAGAGACAGCACTGCTACAACCTATAATCTAGACACCATTTGATCTCAATTCATTCATGGTCATACCTCGTCCTTGATGTTGTGCTCTTTCGTGATAGTGTTTAATCAATAAGGTTGATATATGACTTTCTCTTGGCAGGATCACTGGATGCTTTACTTCTGGGTGCAATGCAGCGCGCTCCAAGCGTCCACCCACCCTGAGGATACCATGTACATCTAAGAAGGGGCTTAACCTGTGCAATCTGTTTGTCTTGTATTCCCTAATTATTTCTTCCTTGCATTTTAGGCTTTGCATCTCTTCAGAGAAGGAGGATTCTTGGACCAGCTGAATGATGGTAAGTTCTGCCTCCTTCCTCTCTTCCAGACTAGTTGCTTCACAGGTTTTTGACTTCAAACCTTTGATTTCCTTGGCCCACCGCTTAAGCCTAGCTATAGCCTTCACAAGTTTTCCCCAGTCGGAGAACTTTTGGAGATGATCAAGCACTGATCTTTCTTCTTTGGCCTGAGTCTTAAGTACATGGGCCTTCCGAAGCTCTGGGTCATCAGTCGTAATCTCTCCCACCTTGATATCACCACTGGGAAGTTCTTCATGCCAGAGAAAATCTGGACCAGAAAACCAGTTGGAGTCAATGAGTTCCTTTGCCTTCTGGCCTCTGGACGCATGATCGGCAGGATTGTCTTCAGTGCTCACATGTCTCCACTGATCTGGTCTGGTACTGTCTTTAATCCGCTGGATGCGGTTTGCCACAAATACGTGAAATCTTCTCGCATCATTATTGACGTAACCCAAGACAACCTTTGAGTCTGTCCAGAAGACTTCTTGAGCGTCTATTTCTAACTCCTTCCTGAGCATGTCACTTGTACGCACGGCAACAACGGCTGCTGACAGCTCGAGTCTTGGCACAGTTGTAACTTTAGTGGGGGCCACTCTGGCCTTACCCATCACTAAAGAACAGTGAATTTGTCCTGCTATACTAATTGCCCTCAGGTAAGTACATTCTCCATACCCTATGATGCTTGCGTCAGAGAAGTAATGGAGCTCATACCTTTTGACTTCCTTGAACTCTGCTGGAAGATAACATTGCTGAATCTTGACATCTGCTAGGTTCTTCAAGTCAAAGAGCCAGGACTCCCATTGTGGTCTTAGATCATCTGGTAAAGGATCATCCCATCCAACCTTGTCACGGCACATCTGCTGTAGGATTTGCTTCCCAACCAGAATAAAGGGTGCAACAAAGCCTAATGGGTCAAAGATGGATGCTACTGTCGACAAGACTCCTCTCCTTGAAAGTGGCCTTTCATTCACCACTACTCTGAAGCTGAAGTGATCCGACGTGACGCACCATTTAACACCTAGGGCTCTCTCAATCTGTGGTTCTCCCAAAGCTAAGTCTGGATTTCTTGAAGCGTCAGCACACTCTTCTTTTGGAATGGACGCAAGCACTTCTTGGCAGTTGGAAATGAACTTGTGGATGCGTAGCTTTCCAGAGTTACAGAGCTGTCTAGCTTCACTGACTAACTGTATGGCTTCTTCATTCGTTGAGACACTTATCAGGCCATCATCCACATAAAAATTCCTTTCAATGAAGCGGATAGATGTTTCACTGAATCGACCTTGTCCTTGTGCAGCAATGTGCTTGAGGCCATAGTTTGCACAGCCAGGTGACGAGGCTGCACCGAATAGGTGCACTTTCATCCGGTAAACTGATGGCTCTGACTTAACGTCTCCGTTGTCCCACCACAGGAATCTTAAGTAGTCTTGATCATCTGTTCTTACACGGAATTGGTGAAACATGCGCTCAATATCGCACATCACAGCTACAGGACCCTTACGAAAGCGACAGAGTACACCTACTAAGGTATTCGTTAACTCTGGTCCTGTGAGTAGATGGTCGTTTAATGATACACCTTTGAACCTTGCTGAACAATCAAACACCACACGGATCTTCCCTGGTTTCTGAGGGTGATAGACCCCGTGGTGAGGAATGTACCAGCAAGGGCTCTGGTGGACTTCATGTTCTGGAACCTTCTTGGCATCGCCACAGGCTATGGTGTCACTCATGAATGCAGCATAGTCCTTGTGGTATTGCTTATCCTTCTCAAATCTTCTTTTCAGACAATTGAGTCGGTGATCTGCACACTTCCTGTTGTTTGGCAGACATGGCTTGTTTTCTTTAAATGGCAGGGGCATTTCACAGCGTCCATCTGCCTGTATCTTTATACCCTCCTCCATTATTGAGACGAAGCGAAGCGAAGTGAGCATCTTCCACATTCCTTTTACTAAAATCTGACTCAAGCGCCTTCAGCACATCTGTAGGAGCGATGAGTTCCTTGACTTGTGTTCTGCATATGTACTGAACTTGACTTGTTAGACAGGTGACTGTAGACAAGGTGCAACCTGTCTCACAACAATTCTATGGCTGCTTCCAATGACATCACCATAATCAACACAGGGATTGACGCAACCGACAATGCTCCAACCAAGGTCAGTTCTTACTGCAAATGGCTCGTCATCCTTGCCTGATACAATTTCTCTGGGCAACAGGGCTTGAGAACAGTTGTACCCTATTAGCAAACCGATGTCACAGTCAATTAAAGGAGCAATTTCTTCAGCAAGGTGCTCTAGGTGAGACCATGCTCTTGCTGTTTTAGATGTAGGAATGTGACTTAGACTAGCAGGAATAAACTCTTGGGAATAGGTCACTGGAAGAGGGATTATCTTGGAGGAATAAAAGCCTCTGACCTGCAACCCAGTTAGTTTGTGACTCGGAATAACAGTTTGTTTAGATGAAAGGGTGGAAAGCTTTGATTGTACAGGCTCTCTTTGTGTATCAAGAGTCTCTGCCTTTTCTTGAAGGATAAAGGTGCTATCGCTCTGACTGTCCAGAAGAGCATATACAAGAACTTCAGTCTCTGGGTTACTTGTTGTTGACAGCCACACTGGCACTATTGTGGATGCATATGTGCTATTCCTGTTTTGTGTTACTTGATTAGACGTAGCTATGTTTGACATTTCACTACTGTCTTTAGACTCTGTCCATTCCTTTGACCTTTCTTTCTCCTTTAGGTGTTTTGCACTCTCTCTTTGTCCATCAACTTCATTCCCTTTCTTTGGATCCGCCTTGGTGCGGTTTTCGTGTAAACATGTGGGATGTTTCCCTTTGCACACGTTACAAACACTTCTCCTTTCACAGTTCTTTGAGTGATGTCCTGGCTTCAAACATCCAAAACACAATTTCTTTGTTTGCACATACTTAATTCGTTCGGTGACGGACTTCTCCATGAACTTTCGGCATGTGTGAATAACATGATTTGACTTCTCACAAAATACACACACTTTAACATCAACCTTTTGTACTTTAGTGTCTGCTTTCTCTTCAGATCCACTTGCCAGCACCTTTGCACCAACACTTCGAAACTTGGATGGCTTCACCTTTTCACCTTCACCAGACTTAAGAGCATGAAGAGAGGTTATGGGATTACAAGCTATCTTGGCTTCTCTAGTTATAAACTCAACAAACTGGTTGAAGCTTGGAAAGGCTCTAGTAGCTTCTTCAAGTTCAATGACCTTTCTGTTCCATCTGGCGGTTATCCAGTCAGGAAGCTTGCTAAGCATTTTTTGGTTTTCACTGAAGTCATTCAGGACTTCGAGACTCCTAATATGAGACATTGCTGCTTGACAGCCTCGAAGGAAGTCTGAGAATTCTCTTAGTTCAACACTGTCTATGGGTCCTATCTTTGGCCATGAATTTAGTTTATCCCGGAAAGCTTTAGCGATCACGAAGGGACTGCCATATCTTTCTTCCAATATTTCCCATGCTGACTCTTAAGCTTTGTCAGTGCCCAAGAGGAAATAACTTTCAATGGCTTTCTTTGCCGGTCCTGTGACATATTTGCAGAGGTAGTAAATTTTTTCATTTACAGGAATGTTCTTCCGGCCTATCAGTGTTTGAAACGACATCTTCCAGTCCTTGTATCTTATTGGGTCTCCATTAAATGCAGGTGGCTCTGGCACTGGAAGACGGCTTGCATTTATGGACTCTGCTATTGCTTCGGCAAGTATTATTGTGCCATTGTCTTGATAAGTGGGCCTAGCAGGTTCATGGCTTGTGGTGTGTCTTATGGCAGGCTGTGAAGGCATATGATGCACTAGAAGAGCCTTTGGTTTGGGTGGATGCTGCAACAGTTCATGATTGTGGAGAAGCTCGGATATCTCTTCATCAGAGCCTGCGTCTTGTTCATAAACTTGTAGTCTTGCCCTTGCCGCATTCATCCTTTTAGTTGTTTCCAAACGTTCTAACTGTCTTCGCTTCTCTTCTAGCAACTTTAGTCTTTCAGCATTTTCTGCCTCTTGTAGTGCTAGCTTCTTCCTGTTCTCGGCTTCAAGCCTTTCAAGCTCTTGTTCTTCATGTTCCATTTCTTCCAAGATTTTCAAGGTGGCTTGGGTTGCGGCTAACTCTGCTGCTGCTTGTTTTCTTGTGGAGGACAGGCTTGAACATCTTGATCCTTTACTTGAAGGGCCTTGGGATTTGATAGATGAAAACACAGAGCCAGTTTTAGTCCATGGTGCTTGCCTTGCATCAAAATCCTGATTCGTGTCGTCATCAAGGAGACTACATATCCGTTCCAGAATCTGCCATGACACAGCATCACACGTGTCTACACGACGGCGGATATAATCATCAGGAAGGCTGTGTTGCTGTACATCTTCATATCTTTGTTTAACCTCAGTATCAGCAGAATCAATTTTAGTCTTGAGGTATTGTAGAACATCGCTTGAGGATGGTTGTTTGAGTGTCTTCCTAGCCTCCTTAGCAAGAACCTTCCATTTCTCATATGTTTTACTAAAGTGATGTTGAAGCCTTTTCAATTTGTCATCATGGAGTCCTTGACCCTTTTCAGTAAGTTTTCTTGTTCTCTGACCTCTCTCTAATTCCTTTTCTGTGGCACCATTGGTCTCTGTATTTACTTCAATTTCCTTTGAATGGTCTTTTTCTAAAGGTTCATTGTCAACATGTTCAGTCTGTTGTTCTTCAGCTTCATTCAGGTCTTGATTTTTAGTCTCAGAGTCATCAACATTCATTTTAGTATGTTAATTGGCTTTAAACTCTAAGTTTAAGTAGCTAGCTTATAACTTAAAATTGACTTTTACTTTGAATATTTTTTAACTTAACTAATATAACTTGTTAGCCTATTGCACTTGTATAAAATGTAATCAATCAATATCAAATCAAACTGACTTAATTATCAGGTCATAAATGCCCTTTTTGGCAGAAGAGAGATTTATTTCACTCAAGGTGCTAAACAAGAGAGTGCCTTCTTAAAACTTAGAAATCACTTTGATAGCACTAATACTGTGTGATGCACCTTTAAACTCAATCTACACTCCAAGAGTGGCTTAACAGCAAATAATAAAGATGAGAATTGTCAATAAGTTGACCTTATACATCCAGACATTAAACATGCATATGTAACCAGCAAATATGGCACTTTAAACCTTATTTACACTTTAAACTTATTTACACTTTAAAGATGCTGAGCAATAATTATTTGATGAAATGTGCATTCATTTAAACTAATGTGCAACCAGAACGATTAAACTTTGACACTTAAAGAGTCCTTAACACAGTTGTTGAGGTTAGGCTACTCCACTTCACTTTTAACTTGTTTTAAACGTGCTTCTTGTTGACTTAACCACACAATGCTCTTAGGTTACCGGTACATCCACAGTCTTTTAGTGATGAGTAGGCTACGGCGAAACTTCGTGATGAGTAGGCTACAGCGTGAAACTTGCTTGTAGCTCTGTCGACAACGGGGAAGATCATCATCCTACCTCGTGTCGAGCTGGCTGAGTTCTCACTGTTACTCCTCTCAAGTCGAAATCACGAAACCAAGTCGTTCTTTACTATTTACTGGCATTTATTCACATGTGCAAAGGCGTGCCGTGAGAACTAGACATACAGCAACAGAAATACATGAAAACATAAATTACATTCTCATAGAGACCACATACATAGCGTAAATAACCTTACGATTACACGGACAAACACAACCTTGTCAAGCTAGCATTAACATCTATTAACACAAAAATACCAGCAAGAAAGCAACTGTACCTCATTGGCCGCTTTTACTTGAGAGAAATAAACCAACGGGTCTTCACATCTTCATTAAACACAAATAGTAATGTCCATGTACTGTATGAAATAAACCAACTTTCTTGCATACTGTAGACGCTCTCAAACTGCGTGGTCCAAACGGTACCAATCCCTTCAAAAACAAAAGCCCTGACACCATCTCTAGCTTCAGAACTTTGGTTCCGGCATGAGTCAGGACGCACTCTTGGCTTAGACTTAAAACTCCAATGAAACAAACACACAAATAATATGGTTATATTTAAACATTAAATTGTTCTTACTTCTTAACTATTTATTGATGTATGTATTCATGAACTAATTTATTTGTATTTATATTTCTTAGCCTATTTATTTATTCAGCTGCCCTCTACTAGTGATGGGGACGAGACCGCCTATGCCGAGTCCGAGTCAAGACCGAGTCTTTGAAGGGTCGAGACCGAGTCGAGACCGAGTCTGTTGGTTTTCAAATACAGTCGAGTCCGAGTCAAGACCGAGTCTTTGAGGAAGCAAGTCCGAGTCGAGACCGAGTCCTTTAGGAGTCGAGACCGAGTCGAGACCAAGACCATAAAAAAATTGCAGTTTTAATATTCATAATTTAATATCACCCCAGTTAATAATCAACAGTTAGGCCTACAGACTAAGCTAGATTGGGAATTGTTTAGAGGAGCAGTCTTAACGTCTTAATATGGACTATGCTGACCTACAGACACTCACCGGCAGCAGAGCCATAGAGATAAATAAACGGCTCTGACGGCAGTATCTTTGCATTGCACCATGGGATGTCATTTTCAAATAATGCCGGTCAACATTGCATTTTATTATTATTGTTGTTATGTGTTGTCTGTTTTTTTATATGAACATAAAAAATGCGTTGGTCTCGAGGACTCGGTCTGAAATTACGAGTCCTTCTCCTCCCACTGTGGTCCGAGACCGAGTCAAGACCGAGTCTTTGAAGGAACGAGTCCGAGACGAGACCGAGAAAGCAGAAATTGGTCTCGAGACCGGACTCGAGTCCGAGACCGGACTCGAGTACTACATCACTACCCTCTACTGCAGCTACAGACAGTAGCCCAGCCTAACAAGCATGTTGCAAAAGACATCGAAAGACGCAATTAATCAGAAATAAATAATGTAATCTGCAGCGCTTTATTTAACAAACTGCAAGCAACAGGAGGGTTGAGTCTGAACGACACTGAGTTTTAGACATTGAGTTTTTTTAAGTTTTAGAAATATTTTCGTATTTATGTTTTATACCCTATGTCACCTTCGTTCACATAGAGTTGATAGACTAATGGTAATGCAGGGGACTGCGACGATGGCAAGCAGGGTTAGATTCCTGATCGATGCATAGCCTAATGCACAAATTTTCCAGGGCGGATAAGCATAGTTGTAATGGGCATGAATAAAAAAAGGCAAAAAAACGTCCTTTGCCGAACCCAAAATTTAAATAAGAATTTTATCTTAACGAAACAACTATAATATCAGAGTGGGATAGGTGGGGAAATTTCACTTAAATTGCAACCGCAACATGCCTGCTTGCCGACGTTCAAACGACAACGAAAAAGATATCAAAGCACCAAGCAAGCAAAAAGAGGGTTGAGTCTGAATGACACTGAGTTTTAGACACTGAGGGCCAGATGTACTAACGCGCTTGCGCCCACTTCAGGCGTATTTGTTTCGCAACGTGCGTGTAAAATCATTGCGAGGTATGTACAAACAGGCCGCAATGATGTAAAAGCGCAAACTGCCTGTCGCGGGAGCTGAACATGGCTAATTGCGTTTTTCGTGTCATGCATATGCATCCATGGGAGGATCCAGGGGAAAGTGGGAGTTTAGCGTAAAAAGATGGGAGGGGAAGCGTAAAGAGCGCTTAATGATTCCGCGGTATGTACAAAGACTGCTCCTGAAAGCGCATGTCTATTCTGCGCCTAAATACTCCCGCCTTGTAAAAGCAGGTGTTAATCCAAATTGCAGTTCAATGCGTCAATAAGAGAACCTTTCAAAGACAACAGAATCGCTATTTAGAGCACCAGTTTTTTAAGTATTTGTACTATCAAAAGCAACCTTAACTTTCGTGGGCCTTTTGAATGTCTTACTTTCACTTTCACATCATTCACTTAAACTTTCCTACTTGCTAGATTTGACCAATTTTCCATAGCCTACGTGCACAAGTACTTTGAGTAAAACTACTGATCTTCATCATCTCCCTGCTTGTTGACATCTTATCATGTATGGTATAATTTCACGATCGCTTAGCGTTTAATTCTTTTTAATGTTGTCATCAGTTAACTTCATTCAACTGCGCTTGTATAGGCTCTGCCATTCAGTTGTGGACGTTCGTAAATTGCGTTTATGGGCGGAGAAAGGCAGAGAAAGGCGCAGTTTACACTAGTTTGATAAATACGACAGAAACTTGGGTCTGACAGCGTTCGCAATCTGCGGTTTGTCCATGACGCTGATAACGCTACGTTCGCAAATGTACGTACATCTGGCCCTGAGTTTTTGAAGTTTAGAAATATTTTCGTAATAAAATGGTCATTTAACCAATAAAGCCTGAAAACATGTAGGCTACATGCAACCCAGCAGAAGACTATTATATTGGCAAATCATTGAACACCATTCACACACTGTATTCTGCACAGTCTCTACACGTGGAGCGCTAATGTGTCTACTGTAAATCATTCAAATCATGTGTGAAAGTCATTAGGCTGGAAACGTTAATGTGTCTAAGCTCATTAGCCTAGGCCTACTTTTAATAGTCCTACTGTACAGCCTGAGAGGGACAACATAGCCTACTGTAGAGTAAACAATCAGTTTACTTAGTTACATTTGTTTAGTTAAATCCAGTTCTCTACCCTATCTCCATAATATGCTTATAGAAAGACGAAGTCGGGAAAGTGCTTCAGAGAAAACGTGTTTATTAAAATAATAAACATTTTACATTCTACTGTCTCATGGCCGCCGTCACCAGTATTGCCACGGCAATACTACTTTTTAAAGTAGGATCTAGTATTGCCTGGCGATACTAGTTTTCATACATGAGGTTACACTAAACAACGCCACAAACTGCTGCTGCGCTGCGCTTATCCTCTAAGTGTTTTTCCCGATGCATAGGCCTATTCTAGTCAGTGACTGACGCGAGAAGCGGGTTCTGTGTTGCGTTCATTTCAGTGACTGATGCGAGAGAAGCGGGGTCTGTGTTGTGTTGCTTTAATTTATTTTGATTTGGTGTGCCCTGCCACAGCATAGTCTGGCTAGTCTAATCCAAAAATGGAAAGAACAGGTCTTTGAATTGACACGCAAAATTAGACTGTTTGTTGTAGGCTAGCCTATAGGGCCTAGCCTAAGTTAAAAGTTGAATGGGTAGACTTGTTGTAACAGAGGTAGCCTAAATATCGTAGCAAATAGCCAATGACACAGCGGAGTACAGGGCCAGGATCGGCCCACTCCTTCACTGTTCTCTCGGATTGTGCTCGCATGCATTTTTCCGACACTTGGCTGCAAGCTCCTAGCCTGGTAAACCAGACCCTGGAATCTTTCAGATTAAGGGTCTGGCCACGAGTAATGAAAATGGCCCAATTCGAGAGGCGGCACCAAGCATGCATTTGAAACTCTCACTGCACACAGTTGGATAACGCTACGACCAATCACAACAATTCATCAGTGTCAGTCATCAGTGTAGCTCGCCTTTGTCCCGCCTACACCGATTTGATTGGTCCCTCTCGCTCGAGAGATAGAAGAAATTTGGATCATTGCTCGTGGCCAGAGTATCTTGCGGGCACAATTCAAATTGTGCTCTCGCGAGAACTCTGGATTTCCAGGGTAGCAAGCTCCCCTCCCCCACCCCCTTCTTTCACAAGCAGTGCAGCTTTCTGAAGCAGTGCTTTCTGAAGCGAATGTAACAGCAAATACCACCAATATTGTTGTGTGGCAATAAAAGTATCCAGGGTTTGCGCAAGTAGCCTATAAATAAATTAAGGACATAAAATCCTTAACATGAAAAAGCTTAACATAGCTTAATGTCCCAAAATGGCAACAAGTTGTTTTATGCGCTCATTATAAAGAAAGTTTAACGTGTCCCAAAAACAGCTATCAATTAATCACCAAACGTCTTGTAAACAAGTCTTGCCAGGAGCAACACCTTGCAAAAAAATGATAAATGGTTGGAATGGAAAGATGCAAGTTATGTTTTAAAAACAAATGCTCCCGTTACCCCGCAGAAGTTTCAAAGTAGCCTACACCCAGCCTAAGCCTAGGCTACTTCAGAACACCTAATCAACTGTCTGTAGTAGGCTACAACTTCGATTCAATAAAAAGATTTCTAAAGAAAAACGTCGCATCATTACTCCTGCCTGGATTCGAACTCAGCACTGCCTGAAAGTTGCAGACCTGGGGCCTATTGCACAAAACTAGGATAAGGGATTAAGCCGGGATATCTTGGTTATCCTGGCTCAATTTATCTGTGATTCAGTTGCACAAAAGCGGGATAGGGGGCAGCAGGATATGTTATGGTATAAGTTACCATGGCGATTTATTCTATGGAGCTAGCCTGCTCCAGACCAGGCTAAGTTCCAGGATCTATTTAATCTCATCCCTTATCTCAGTCAGCAGTCACCACAAAGGGAAACCAATAGTTATTCCACTGCCCACTACACATTATCATCACATATACCTAGACCAGCCGTGGCCTACTGGTTAGCACTTCGGACTTGTAACCGGAGGGTTGCCGGTTCGAACCCGGACCAGTAGGCATGGCTGAAGTGCCCTTGAGCAAGGCACCTAACCCCTCACTGCTCCCTGAGCGCCGCTGTTGTTGCAGGCAGCTCACTGCGCCGGGATTAGTGTGTGCTTCACCTCACTGTGTTCACTGTGTGCCGAGTGTGTTTCACTAATTCACGGATTGGGATAAATGCAGAGACCAAATTTCCCTCACGGGATTAAAAGAGTATATATACTTACTTATACCCACTGTCATTATTTAAACGTTTGTGATCATTAATTAACTCTTACATACTCACCATTCCCGACCTGTCATGCGACAATGTGACGTCACAGGAGTGCCTAACCATTTTGCGCGCGGTGGTCGCGGCACTAGCTGCAATATTCTCCTAAACAAAGGTGTTGCTGTTTGTGGCTGTTGTGAAAAGGCTATCGCTACCTACTTCACACCGTAGAAGAAGCAATGAAGCCGCTAGTTGCCATGGTGAATCAGTGAATCTGTGATCGGCAGTGTTGTAGTACTCGAGTCCGAAACTCGAACTCGAGTCCGAGTCATTAGCTAAATTTAGAGACTCGTGACTTGACTTGGACTTGAGCACTGAATGACTCGAACTTGGACTCGTGCATTCGCACTCGCGATGACTCGTCAATCAAGACATAGCATACTTCTTAATTTTGGTATAAAATATAGAAGCATAACATTAAATTGCCTAGTAGAGTGTTCATGTAAGCGTGTCAATGTAGGCCTACGTGTCTGCGCAAGTGAAACAAACTGAACCTCTCGTGGGTAGGCCAGAAACAACTATATTTAAAACCACGAATGAAGTGGATTACTGTTACTGTTCAAACGAGCGATTTGATAGCCTAATCCACTGCACGAAAAAAAAAGGAAATAGCAACTTGTTCTATTTCTAACAGATGAATATCGTAGCAAATAGTAGCCTTTGGCGATGGCAGCTTAAAAAAACATTTATTTCCCTCATCTCGCTGAAATGAACGTAGAATGTGGCCTGTTGCGCAAAGAAATTAATTAGGCAGATGATCTGCATCTCCGTTAACCGAAAGCTAGTTTTCATCTCCATTGTTGGCGTGAAATATGTCTCCATAGTGTCAGTGAAGTGATAACATTATGCAGTTGCAGGTAGCCAGTGTTCACGTCACAGGAGTCAGAAAGAAGCTACCAAGACGGGCCCTGCTCTGTTTCTGTGCCTCCCAAACTGCGCTAAAATTGTGTAGTCTATTTAACAGCCAGAATTTTTAAAAAATGCCCAGGGAGGCCCTTTTATGATCCACACTACCTCTTACAAAATAGACCTATTCCAACGTCCATCTAGCTCTTGTGAAGTATGAAGTAAGAACTTCTACAACACTGCCTACAGAGTACAATTGTCAGCAGTCAGTAACAGCATAATGTGACTTAATGGCCTGTGTGATTGGAATGTGGATTGCTCATTTATTATGAGTAAGCGAGGCTATAGTATGGTTATGGTATCGTATTCTCTCCAATATAATAAATACAACACATTGGGTTTGGCAAGACATTTGGCAATACTACTTTCACACAATTGATGGCACCCCTGCATGGAGACAGAAGATTGTCCGTTTTGCTTTTAAGGATTTCATCTGCAATGGGAAAAAATGGAACGACATGTAGGCTATGCTTACTTTAGTGCTGGACTTGGACTCGACTTGATCAATAGGGACTCGACTCGGACTCGACGTGGATCAATAGTGACTCGACTCGGACTTGACTCGGATGAGTAGTGGACTCGACTCGGACTTGAATTGGATTTTTTTTTAATGACTTGGACTTGACTCGGACTTGAACACTGGGGACACGAACCTGGACTCGGACTCGAGGCATAGTGACTTGACTACAACACTGGTGATCGGTGGCGGGGTCTAATTGAGGGAGCCGTGAGCGTGCACTTATCCAGGATAGGTTTCACCTGGCTTGATGAATCCGTGTCTGCTCATCCTGGCTTGGTCTTTGTGCAACCAATTAAGCCTGTACGCTTTTGTTTTGGATTCATTGAGCGCAGCTCAGTAACTTATCCCAGATGTCTTAATTCTGCTTTTGTGCAATAGGCCCCTGTTCTGGAAAACTTGCATTAACCAACTCGACCATCAGACAATTTTTTCCTTTGTCATATGAATGCTGTCATTTTGTTAACATTACTGTTAAGAAGATGCTGTAGGCAAAGGCTATATTTCAACCTCGTTAGTGTAGTAAAAAAACTATTCACGAGGTTTCTGGGCAGCATATTTATGTTCTGTTAGCAAGCGAACTTCTCATGACTGCCGACAAAGTAGCCTACTGCCAGCTGACGAAGCTCTCATTTTAAAACATTACTGAGAGACAGGCACTGAACAATCAAGAAATCCTGCCACTGAATCCAAAACTATGTTTGACATTATGTACAAAGCTTATAGGCTACAGTGGACTAGCATGTTGAAGGGGCTGCTAAAAACACTGACAAACAACACACTGAAAACTCGGCCAATCACAGACCTTGCTGTCGAACGCTCCGTCCGGTTCGACCGCGGAACGCCACAGCGAACTTATGCTGCCCCCAAGCTGCTGTAGTTGTACTTACATTTCACGCAGCTGCGTGAATCACGTTTTTCGTGAATGAAGTGTCAATTTTTAACTAGTACCCACTAGTTAAACTAGTGTGTGGACAGCCGTGGCCCACTGGTTAGCACTCTGGACTTGTAACCGGAGGGTTGCCGGTTCGAGCCCCGACCAGTGGGCCGCGGCTGAAGTGCCCTTGAGCAAGGCACCTAACCCCTCACTGCTCCCCGAGCGCCGCCGTTGAAGCAGGCAGCTCACTGCGCCGGGAGTGTGTGCTTCACCTCACTGTGTGTTCACTGTGTGCTGTTTGTGTTTCACTAATTCACCAATTGGGTTAAATGCAGAGACCAAATTTCCCTCACGGGATCAAAAAAGTATACACTATATACTATACTAAAGTTACTGTCTGATGTAATTAAGATTCTTTTGAATATGGGCCCAGGTTATTAGGTTACTAAATATAAACAAAATATTTGACTGAGCTCCATTGCGAGTGTGTTGAGACAAAGATGGCATATAGATTACTTGGTTATTTAATAAAGAAATGTTGATCAGAATGTGGACAGGAAAAATGACAGTCATAGAGTCACGATTCGATTTTCAATCTTTTTTAAATATTACTATTAATGCATTCCTTTTGGGCCTTTTCCTATTCTGTTTCGGGGGGCTTTTATTTTGAAACCGCTTTTTATTTTGAATCCATTCCAACCGCGAGGTTATAAACAGAACAAACATTAAACATAGACTTGAACATTGTGAAATGAAACCGCACAGAATAATAATTTGATTGTTTCAGCACACACTGAAGAGACCCAAGGTTAGTGTTCATGGAATATGCATTTATCAATGTGCATTTTATGCCTTAACTAGATAATCTTTTCACTGGCTAAGTTAAGTAAGTTAGTGTTAGCCTAATTGAATGAACGACAAAATACTTTCACACTGCTGGTTTCAGAGTAGCAAGCAAGAGGGGCTTCGATTTTGGTTGGTTGATTTTTTTTTTTTTTAAACTGGCTGCAGCCAGTTAGAGGAGAGTTGAATAATATCAATTAAATAGAAAATATGTGCAGTGTATTTGCAGTAACCTTATAAGAGCAGAATAAATATGGCTATGTAGTATGAACAATGTATGAACAACATGTACAGATATATGTAGCAGCAGTGACATTGTAAGAGTAATAAGAAATATAGCTGCAAGCAGCAATGCGGGGGCCTAGCAATGCGCTAGAGCAGGAATGGCGTTGCCATGGCATGAGCAAGCACTCACAGCAAGTTTGATGGCAATTGGATAAAGAATGGCTGAGAAATAAGCTTATTTACTTTGTTACAGCGCCCCTAGAGGCCAAATTACACCAATGACCTTGTGCGTTCTCACAATCAGCTACCATGTCCCTCTACCAAGTTTGGACTTAATACATCGAGGGTTGCTGAGATATGAGCCCACTTCCTGTATTACAACGCCCGCTATAGAGGCCAAATGATGCCAATTTCCTACTGTGTCCTCTAGGGTTGGGTATCGTTTGGGTTTTATCCGATACCGGTGCTAAATCAATACTTTTAAAACGGTGCCGGTGCCGAAACGGTGCCTGAACCGGTACTTTGTTTTTAAAATGTTTTAAATTAAAATGGTCTAAAGCATGAATTGCTTTTTTTTTTTTATTGATAAGACAAATTTGAACATGAAATTGAACTGTTATATTCAATTTACTATCAATATCTCATTGCTCCTACGAATAATACATTTAAATGTTAAAACAGCTAGCCATGCATGCACACACAATGGTGAGCTCTGCTTTTAAGTTTACCCAGTGTAGGCGGTTGGCCATAATGTATGTTAAAACCGCTTACCATAAAACTGCCAGGTCATGGACAACGGCATTTGCAAGCAAGCTAATCTAACAGGGACTCTATTTTCCAGTTAATTCAGTGTGTTCCCAAATGCTTCAAGAAATTTCTTGTCTTAACCCATAACACGCAGTAGTTTTGAACATGTTAGGCTACATGTCGGTGTTGAAGTGTTTAGATTCCCAGCGCTAGCCTAGTATTTTAACAGCAACTATGGCTATTCGCTACCACCAGTGAGCTGAGTTTAATTAGCGACAGTGGTGGAGGAAGTACTGAACCTCAGTACTTAAGTAAAAGTACAAATACACAGAGAAATATTTACTTTAGTAAAAGTAAAAGTACCACAATGACAACCCTACTTAAGTAAAAGTAAAAAGTACCACAATGACAACCCTACTTAAGTAAAAGTAAAAAGTACCTGCTTTTAAATGTACTTTAAGTATTAAAAGTAAAAGTATTTGCATAATGATTTATTCTCTTAATATCTATATTAAAAAAAAAATAGTATGGGCTGTGGCATTTTAATTAAGCTAGTTTTAGGTTAGGCTATATTCGACTAGATAGTTTTAAGCTAATGCAATTGTGCTTACCATCTGTGGCCCAGTTTACATTCTGACCTACAATTCTAGAGACTGTAATTCTGGTTATCTACTAGGGTGATCTGCTGAGTATATCATTCAGCAAAACACGAGAGCCTGAAGTTTAACGGGGTAGACCAGGGACACGTCGGGTGGATCGTAATGCCAATTCTGCTGATTGAACAGAAAAGTTGCTGAGAAAGGTGTCTTTATGATTAGGTTCAGTTTCACTTGCGCAGACGCACATAGACATTGAATGAGCGCTCACATTTCTACCCCCCCCCCCCCCCCCCCCCAATTGTAGGCTATGCATCTTTATTTGATCACACACAATTAAGAAATATTTTCTAATCTGGAAAATGCTCCTTTTTTTTCCGGCCAGCGGTTCTATAATAGTCCACCATTCATTTGTGCCGCAAATGATCAGACGTGTGACAGAAGCATGGGCATAGCCTGTAACTTCGCTGATCCGCATAGAGCAATCTCATCGGAGAGGAGGCCCTAACGCTGCAGATAACAGACAGAGAAAGGCACAGAACACAGTTGCATGTCCAGTGTAGCCATGGGTCTGGTGAATATAGCCTACCGAATGCAGATGGCTACAAGCTCACGCTTTGCCTGCATGGTCTAGACTAGAAGCTTATGTTTCAAAGATTTAGAAGCTGGGCACGTAGCGCTCCAGAATCTGTGGTAGCAACCCCGCCCCCTGGTAAAACAAACGTGTTTGTCAGAGAGAAAAAAAACCTGATCATAAAATGTATCGTAAAAAGGAACGATGGTGTTGTAAAAATGTAGCGGAGTAAAAGTACAGATAATTGCTGTAAAATGTAACGAAGTAAAAGTCAAAAGTATGCACTATAAATTCTACTTAAGTAAAGTACAAATACGTGGAATATTTACTTAAGTACAGTAACGAAGTAGCCTCTTTGACAGCTCAGTGACATCAGGTATGTAACCTACATATTTATGTTTTTGCCAGCTAACTTTTAACATGATCTTCATATTCATTGTGATGCTATATGGGCCTCATGCACATGAAAGATTAATATCATGCCATGTTGTTTAACACACCGTGAAATAAAGTTTTCACCTTACAACTTCGCTGATAACATTTCAAATAAATGTCAGTTAGCGCATTAGCAAGGATATTGTGTAATGTATAGGCTAGCCTACTGTTGATGTTGTTTCATAGCCTTTTGCTTGTGTGTAGTTAGGCCCACTGCTAGATTTTGACAGGAGCTCGCATGTCGCTTTAAAGTAAGCTACTTGAGCTCACGCAAGCTGTCAAACACTGTCCACTCGCCTATCTGGTTTATACATCCAGTGTTTATCATATGTTAGCTAACTGTATCTGGATGTGTTGCTATCAGAGCAAGACGTTAGAGATGGCGCATGACATGCCAGTGATGGAAAAAAAAAAACGCTATTTAAGCACCGAAATCCACGTTGTTATTCGATGCAGTTACTACCGTTTGTGTCGGCACCGGTTTCGGCTTCTTTTTTCGGGATACTAACTTAACCCCTACTCCTCGTACTCATCCAAAGCACCAAACAAACAGTTTACACATCCCTATCATCCTTGCGGTCACTGAAAAGTGTTATATTCTGAGAATCATCATCATTCTGGCAGTCGGTTCCACACTGGCCTCTTTTTTGCACAGACATCTTACCATCTCAATGATGGCTTCAGGTGCAGGCAGAGACTTTGTTGTGATTGGTCTCAGCTGGCTATCTCCGTCTTTGAAATATCCATTCAGTAATATGTCAAGGAACTCCTGGTGCACAATATCTGCCTGTCCCCATACTCTGGCCTGAACATGGGGGTCTCAGGACATGCTCCTTCAGAGCAGCACATGTGGGTGGAAGCTTGTCACTCTCTGCCATGTGCTTGCAGAAAAGATACCATCTCAATTCTGGGATATTGTCAATCTGGACCCCCTTTTGGTAAGTATGCAGCACATACAAACTTAGCCAAAGTAGATAGCTCTGTTCATTTTTTTGTGAAAGCATCTGTAGAGCATTAAGGACACAATCATCTGCTTTCAAGTAGATGTTAAACCAAGTCTTTCCTATTCCAGAAAAACGCCTGGTGTTGTCTGCTCCTGTGAATGCATGAAAATGCTTTGAACAATCTGCACCTAGAGCTGTCCAAATTTGTTCCACTTGCAGAATCCCAGATGTCATTGAAATACAAGTATCTTTCAACAGACTCTTATAGTTTGCTATGACTAGTAATAGAACATCAGTGTCAGGAGAGAAGAGCATCAGAGGGGTTGCGATGTGATGCCAAAACTGCATGATGAATCAGCAAGGTGTCTGCTTCTTCATGGTTGGTTGTTTCAAAGCGCAGTTGGATGTTGCTATTTGAGTGTCCTGCAGCAGAGGATATAATGAGCTTTGGAGAGTTATTACTGTATTCAATGGTCTTTGATGCCAGATACTCTGTGAGATCTGCCTTTGTCTGGTCATGGGAGAGTAAACGGCTCATCGGAATGTTCTTGATGTTTGTATCATCTCTAATTTGGCTTTGTCAACTTTTGAACAACCACCATGCCATCTACAAGGGCAATGTTGTGAGTGGGATGAGACATTCTACATTGACATTCTATGTCCTCACATCCAGGTTGCTACTCATTATCTTTGTATTCCTTTGCCAAATTTTCTAAAAGATGTATCAATTTAGATTTTTCTGAGCATTGAAGTGCATCCCCACTGGAGGCAAAAAGAGCTCGTGGTGTTTGCGTGAACTCATAGTTGCCCACAGCCTGCTTTTGGTCAACATGTCTGTTAGACCTGGCGAGGACCAGTAGTCTCTCATAGATATCTTTGGTCTCTCTGAGATCCACAGTTTTACAGAGGATTTAAGTTTGCCTGACATGAACATATTATTGTTTTGTTTCTTGACATGTGACCAAAGGCTGTTGTCACCATTGATTCTGCCTTCAACATAGTCTTCATACAATTTCTGTCCAGTTGCATCAACACTCAAGATTTGTGTTACAAATTCTTGTGGGACATACAGTAGGCATGTGTGATCATGTTGTACAACCTGTCACCTTCAGCAGTAATTGGATTGCCATGACTGAGTATGGCAGCCTTTATCTTGTTTATTGCCTGGTGATTTCTATTTATCTCACTAGGTCCTAGTTGAGATGTTTGCATGCATGGTCTGCACCGACTGACACAAATGGAATGCCACTCCTTGTGACTGAGAGACTACCTTCTTGATGTTCCTTCCAGGTCTTAGGATGCTTAGCTTTGAGGTCATGCATGGCAGCAATGTATCTTGGCTACAGTCGCTTGTATCTGATTCTGTCAAATGCAAAGAAAAGTTTGCAAAGTCCCTCTGCAGCCTGAAGATGGAGTGTAAGATCAGCTGTGCGAGAAGCTGTCACAAAATGAGGATTGTCTCCACTCGATGCAAGTAGTTCATGATGGATCTGAACATGGCATTTTTTAGCTTTCTTTGCTTCCCTCATTTAATGATTTCACAAATTCTGCATTAGTCAACGCTTCAAGGAATGTTTGGGCAGCCGTGGCCCACTGGTTAGCACTCTGGACTTGTAACCGGAGGGTTGCCGGTTCGAGCCCCGACCAGTGGGCTGCGGCTGAAGTGCCCTTGAGCAAGGCACCTAACCCCTCACTGCTCCCCGAGCGCCGCTGTTGTAGCAGGCAGCTCACTGCGCCAGGATTAGTGTGTGCTTCACCTCACTGTGTGTACACTGTGTGCTGTTTGTGTTTCACTAATTCACCGATTGGGTTAAATGCAGAGACCAAATTTCCCTCACGGGATCAAAAAAGTATATATACTTATACTTATACTAGATATATATATATATACTGTTAGCCTGCATTTGTGCACTCAACCTTGGTGGATTTGTCCTTCTCAGAGCAGGCTGATTTAACTTGCTCTGTTGCCCGCCAGCAAACATTTCTCAGTTCCAGAACCAATTCGTACAGAGCCACATATGAGTCGATGGGCACGCAAAGAACGCTTGTAGTGTGTACACTTGAGGATTTGCCTCGCTGTTGCTGCACCAAAGACTCCACTTTCGGATATTCGCCCACTGCCTTGCTGAAAACAGTTGGCACAGATGGCCATGTTGAAAATTCACGATGGTTCAATATATTTTTGAACATGCTTTCTGAACAAAGTACACAATTTTTCAGCTAAGCAGCTCCACTAAGGCAATAAAACAAAATATCCAGGATTCCCAAAGCTAAGTTAAAACTCATGATTGATAACATTCTAACATGCTGCCTAACACCTTAATGGTGTTTAGAGGGACCTTCTTTACTTGCTGGCTACTATTATATCATTAACAGCAATGCTAATTTTTAAGGTGGCTTCATCCTATATGTACGTGCCAATTTTGGAAATGTGGGCACATTAGCGCATATTTCAGTAGATTAAGCCTTATTTGCATATTTAAACATTACATTTCAGAAAACTTGTAATTAGGGATGTAACGGTATGAAAATTTAACCTCACGGTTATAGTGACCAAAATTATCACGGTTTTCGGTATTATCATGGTATTTCTAAAAGTGTGTTCAATATGTTCAGAAAGCACTGATAGGCCTACACAAGCTGAAATAGTTTAAAAAAGTGTCCCGTTCACTTTTTTCTTCATGTTTAATTGGCTATGTGCTTATAGCTTAACTATCCTATCATAACTTGGAGTTTGCTATTTCTGTTATTTGGATGCAATGAGTGAGACCAAAGTAAGCGTTCAAAATAAAACTTTAGGCTACTGTATTCTCCTCATAACGTGAGTGGAATGGATTTAATGTGGACGCGAACATAAAAAGATGCAGAGTGGCTACATGATACAGTGCATGTTTTGCGGTGAAAAAGTTCTGCCTTTTAAAATCAGGTGTAGTCTAATCAGAATCGTAGTTAAAACCATCAATTAGACAACAGAAGTAGGGCACCAGTTTTGTACCATTGTACCAGGCCTACTGTATGTCAAAAGCAGGCTCGTATGAAGCTGGGAAGGATTAAACACGCGGTTTCCACATCGCGGTAATCAAGAGTGATAATCATGATATTTGAAATGGAAACGGTAATTATTATCGTCAACATTTTTATCGCGGTTTACCATTATACCGGTAATCGTTACATCCCTATTTGTAATGCAAAAAATACTTGTCTTAATGTAAGTGAAAAACTGGGAAAGCTTTGTGGTGATACATAAAAGTTAACATTTTTACTCGCCTGAGAGCAAGGATTCCATTTTTGAATGAAACTTCAGAGAAACTGGGGAGGTAATGTGAGGTAGAAAGCATAGACGCTTCTCTGTTCTTCTAGACACTTTGCCTATCTTTCTTACACAGACACACCAACTCCAACAGCATTTACACCCCATCATCTGCTAGGCTTAGACAAACACACACACACACACAACAATAGACTGAAGCACACAAGGAAGTAGTAATCATCAGTTAGTCTGTACTTAAGCTTTTCTCCCCACAATTGATTTTGCATCTTCAGAGAATAATTAATCATCCCATATTTAGCTATGCATCATGCTTAGATGGTTAAAACATCTTATTTTTGTTACATGACCATTATATCTGTGATTTTTGAGTCAGATGTCAAATCGGGGAGTGAAAACATTTTAAGATTCTACGACTTACTGCGATGTGTAGTTATTGATACATTTATCATTTAGAAGAAAAGGTGACAGATTGATTCTGTTTTTTTCACTGAGCAAAAGACAGAATTCTAAATATCTCATACACTATAGGTTTTCTCTCTATATAACTGAAAGTGCATTTTATCTTTGAACCGAATGATTAAATGATTTCATATTCAGGCATATAAGTGGAACCTATGAAAATGCCATTTATGAACTGTAACGCAAACTTAGTTAAAGGACATTTCCGGCACAAAATTAACCTAGGGGTTAATAACACGTGTACCGAGTTCGTCCGTTCTCTGGAATATGTTTTCATGCTAATCGAACGTGACCAGTTTTACCACAAACCGCTAATTAGCGTATAACGCTAGTCTTCGGGGCACACGTAAAGTAAAAAGAAATAGCTATTTCTATACCACTACGAAAGGCTCAAAATAGCACCACACTTCCACGGTAGCATAATGAGGGGCCCTACATGTAAACCAAAGCATTGAGAACTTTGTAAGTGTACAGACAGTTTATTAAAAAGATAGTTTAGAAACAGTACCGTTCACGTATACAGGCTGGCGCCATCCTGGAAAAAAAGTCACGTGACAATTCAGCTCACGTTGCACGACTTTGGACTGGAGCAACGCAAGCTGAACTGTCACATGACTGTTTTCCCAAGATGGTGCCCGCTTGTACAGTGGGCAGTGCTTCGACTTGGCCAGCTTCACTCGCGGTCCGCGCGTGGGATCACGCGGTATCACGCGACTTTAATTTGTATTTTTCCAGTGAGACGCTGCAACAACCCAAACAACCGGTAGATGGCTCAAGTGAGTCGGGTGTCTCGTAAAAAGAAATGGAGCCTGGAAAACCCTACACAGACTTAACTACAGACTTTAGCAGACTGGTTTAGAAATAATGTAATAGCCAGAAATATGCCTGCCCTGCCCTAATAAAGAAATATTTGGTTAACTGCGAGTGAATCCCGTTTGCAGCCGTAGAGACGCAGGACAAATTAAACATTCTGGTTTTCTCCGAGTGCAACGATGATAACCAGACATCATTTGGACAAAATATAGAGTATTAACCTCCGTTGCTCAGCCAAATGCCTTCCTGTTACTCCTGTTATCACGGAGTTACAGGCGATAAACGATTTTTGATGGTCACAAGTTTACTTCATTAGGGACTGTTCGTTATTTATTTAAGGGGCTACCGGAGGAGTTTTGGGAGCATTAAAAAGACGTGACCCTCCCTCGCCAGCAATACATTTTTCTATGACCCTCCAAAGTGATTATGAAAAAATCACTGTCAACTTTTTCCGGGTTTATCGCCTACTGTATTTTAACGTTTTCACATATTTGGCCATAAGCCGTTTATCATAGGCTATCACGAAACCAAACTACAAAGGCGAACACTTTAACAGGGGGAATTAATTGGGCCTGAATCATGCTGAACGCTATTTCGCTACCTTATAATAATAAGGTTCTTTTTTTTTCAGGTTCTATCTGCGTTTTGAGTAGGTACAACCGGGACGATTGAAACGGGGACGAATGAAACATTCCGGTTTTCTCCGAGTGCAACGATGATAGACAGTCATCATTTGGACAAAACATGGAGCATATTAACCTCCGTTGCTCAGCCAAATGCCTTCCTGTTACGTCCTGGTATCACGGAGTTACAAGCGATAAACGATTTTTGATGGTCACAAGTTTACTTCATTAGCGGTTTATTTTTTTGGATTATTAAAAAGTGTTTTTCATTTAAAGGTTTGACTTCGTGCTTATTCAGTAGAGCATTTAGTGCTCTCCCCAATCCCAGACGTTCACATTGCATGTTTGTTTGTAATGGCGAGATAGGCTATGCGTTTGACAATGAGTTGTTAACAGAACCAAGACATATAGCCCAGCAGCAATCTAGGGACTGATCGTTATTTATTGAAGGGGCCACCGGAGAAATTTTGAGTGCTTCAGTTGGAAGTTGCATGACCCTCTCTTGCCTGCTAGAAATTGTTCAATGACCCTCCGACAGAATTGTTAAAAAAGACATGACCCTCCCCTGCCAATTGTCTTCCGCCCGCGCCACAGCCACACACTTTGTGATAACGTTCTTAAATCAATCTTTCCCGTGAGCTTGCATGCTACCAGTCCTTCCTTTTCAAATGTGTTGCGCCTGTTTGCACAATTTCACAAATAATCATATGTGATTAATAGTATGATAAATAATCCCTGTGCACGGGGACCGAAACAATGCATGCCAACATTTTCCGTGTTTATCACGTATTTTAACTTCCCCCGCTGTCTTGCCGTTTTAATGTTTTCCCGTAGAATATCCCATATTTTAATACTCTCATAACAGCCCTGCCATCGGGCCTGTCTCTGTGTTGCCCTGTTGCTACCCCTTGCCCTTCCAACGAAACAGAAATAATTTTCAAATCATCGTTTTCCTTGCTTGAAGGCGAACTTAGAGTGATGTTAACCTATTTAAGTTTAACGGCGCGAATGTCGTGAGAGCACGATTCATTGGCGCTTGCATGTTCGGCCTTATGTCTACGTGCGCACCTGAGGCTACTCAGCTGCAAGAGAAAAAATGTCCCCTGTTTGTATGTTCACTGCAAGTTGGCCTACCATAACTTACCAACTCTGCACTAGACTGGCTATTTATATTTTTCTGTGAAATAAGCAAATGTATTTGTTCAACTTTATGAAGCAGAATTACGCATAGGCTACTTGGAACATAATACATTTGACAAAGGATAGATGTATGTTGCTAGTGACAAAATATTAACTTTCAGTGTTTTACGATGTCTTTGTCATGGGGAAGTGTTTTTCCCCATGCATTTATTCTAGGTTACTGTCAGTGACTGCCGTGAGAGAAGCGGGTTCTGTGTTTCGTTCATGTCAGTGACTGACGCGAGAGAAGCGGGGTCTGTGTTGTGTTGCGTTGCGTTAATTTATTTTCATTGGGCATACCGTGCCATGCCGTCCACAGCTCTTCAGTTCTGACAAAGCCAAAATGACTCCTTTTGAAACAATGAGTGCAGGAAGCGCGTTTGTATGGTTATATTGCTTGACGGGGGGGGGGGGTCCCAAGCAGCTTTCAGCCATAAGGCTACTTTGAGAACATTTCAATTCACCCGACACTAATATTCAAAATGTTGAAAACTATTTCGGCATAGCCTATAAAGCAGTTTAATTAAATGGAATGTTAGTTGTAAACAAACGAGCTACTTGGTGAGGCTTGGCCTCGTGCCTTAGATGGCAGGAAAAATCTTCACGATAGGCCTATTAACTAACCACCCGATTCACGTTGGCTGGGGGGAAGGGGGGCCATCAGACAATTGTGCCCAGTTAATCCGCCCCTGCCCCCAAAAAATCACACCTTCCCACCTCTGACAGCTTAAAAGAAGTCAAGAGGACTCCTTACTCACAGACCTACAGTATATCACAAACCTGCGGTTTTGAAATCCTATGCAGCTACAGGAGCTTCCAATCGCGAGAAAGCAATTTTGCATTGTAGGCATAACTAACATGCAATAACGCCGTCAACAACAACCAAAACTAGGCTAATCATTGTCAACATGTAAATTAAATGTAACATTATTGTGAATCAAATTAAAATGTTCTCTTTTGCAAACGTAGGCATAGTAACAGAATAATTTAATAATGTTACAAAGATACTACATCAATCCGTATGTTTCATTAGGCTACTAGGCTATTTGTTTTGCCTTGATTCATTTAGGCTAGGCCTTTTTATTCAGGGGCCGTATTCACAAAGAATTTTAAGGCTAAAAGTAGCTCCTAACTGGCGAATTTAGGAGCAACTCCTAAAAATAATGGGCGTTTCACTCCTAACTTTAGGACTCCTAGTTTTTTCACAAAAAGTAATTCACGAAGCATTTTAGACCTAAAAGTAGCACCTAAGTCTGGGACAGCTTAAGTCGAGAGGACTCCTAACTCACTAAGACCTATTCATAAACAGCTTTTTTGTGGCATTTTACGTTGCGATGTTTTGAAATAGCCTATGCGCAACAGGAGCTTCCAATCGCGAGGGAACAATTTTGCATTCATAAAAGGGATGCAATAACGCCACCAACAACAACCAAAACTACTCATTGTTAACATGTAAATGAAATGTAACGTTTCATTGTGAATCAAATTAAAATGTTCTCCTCTTTGCAAACGTAGCCTAGGGATATGGTGACAGATTCATTTAATTATGGTTATGGTTATGGTTATGGATTTAGCAGACGCCTTTGTCCAAAGCGACACATAAATACAAAACAACATAATAATATTTAAATAAAATATAAATAATGTTGCAAAGGTAGGCTACTGGATCAATCCATAGGGCTAAGCTATTTGTTTTGCCTTACTCTTTATTCATTTAGGCTAGGCCTTTTTATTCAGTTATTAATCATCTTCCGTCCTTCGCACTACTTGTGTAGCGCACGCATTCTCCGACCTGTCACCTGTCAGTCATCATCGGAAGAGAGGTGTTTGGAATTCCCGCGTTACAATCATCAGCCAATCAAGGTGGTCACTTCAGTCAAGCTCGTGCATGAGTAATGACGTCATCCATAGCCACGAAGACTCACTCCTAGTTTAGGAGTTGTCTGAAAGGCTTTGTGAATAACTTTTAAGAGAAAACTCCAATCTAAAATCTTTAAGTGCGATTTAGGAGTAGCATACTCCTAGTAGTAAGATAAAAGCCTTTGTGAATAGCCTACGGCCCCAGTTATTCATCATCTTCCGTCCTTGTGTAGCGCACGCATTCTGAGACCTGTCACTCATCATCGTAAGGGAGGTGTTTGGAATCATGCCCGCGTTACAATCATCAGCCAATCAAGGTGGTCGAATATTGCTGATGATCATTGTTATTTAAGAACATGCAGTGTGCGTACCAAAAACATCTTGCTCGTAAAAAAGCATCATAACGCACATTCTGGCGGGTCTGTTATTTACTGTAGGCTGCGCAAACCACATGCCTTTATTTTGGGCAAGCCTTCATTCATTCATTCATTCAACCTTTATTTATTCTCGGAGGGTCATTGAGGGAAGCCCTCATTTTCAATGAAGCCGAAATTACAGAAGCGAAGCAAAGCGCTCCACAAACAAGACAACATTCGAGGCCTTCTGTTGAAGAATTTTATATAAAGCCTGCGCTGACAGTAATCCTCCTGCCCCTGATAGGCCTACCACAGCTGTGGATAGTGTGGAATGTTCAAGTAATAACACAATCCAATGTGTGTCTCAATTGTCCCCCGCTGACCACCTCACACATTTCTCTAGATTTTGCAACGAACTTACATGACACAATGCCATAAAATATGCCAGTTTTAGGACACAGAATAATGTTTGTAATGATACCAGGTAGGCCTACGTTTAACAGTACCTGTAATGAGTAACAAGTGTAATGAGCTATTCATTGTCGAAGGTGCATGGTGAAGTGAAATTCTTACTTTGGAAAACAAACATTTGCCGATATCATCTCCGATCATCAGAATATTGCAACAGATTCTGTGTTCTGGACTGTAGGTAACTTGTTAAGCCAGTGGTTCTCAAACTTTTATTTCATTCCCCACTTTGATCAAGGGGCATGACTGATGATAGTGGAGATAACGTGTTATCCCGAGGCTTTTGCAAGTCAGCATCTTCGACGGTAGTCTATTAAAAATATAAGTTTTCGATGTCCCAAACGGAGAGCCATACTTTATTGTTTTTAACGATCTCTATGCTACTCACAAAAATGTAGCCATGGGGACATGATGAAGTAGGTTATCCAACTGTCGTGTGTTAAATTATTGTGATTACGAGCCAGTGGTTTTCAAACATTATGCGTGACTCGGACATCTAACTAAATGCAACAGGCTCATATCGTCCTCGCTTTCGCAAAATGAGGACCAGTATTTTGTCAAATTGCAAATAGCTATTCGTTTTAACTATTTTTTTTATGATAGTAGCCTATACAAAAAGCACTTTCATACTATCTTAATCTTGGAATATGGGAGGGAAGTGGCGCGTCTGCAGTCAGCCAAATATGAATGTAATTCTGCGGCATAAAGCAGATGTGTTTGTTTATTGTACAGACAAATAAAAATGACATGTCAAGCAGTCAATTGACTACATTGCAGTCAAGAAGTAGGGCAAATTAATTTACGAAACCAAAACGTGGGTCATAGTTGTCTAAGCCTCTATTGCGTAGCCTGTTAAAAACGTCGCCAGATAGTATTAAATCGGCAACAACATTTTTTTTTGCAGAAGCCTACAGGCTACAGATTAATTCTGAACAGTTATTTCTCTACTGGCTCAATTATCACACCACTGTTTTGATTTGCGTAGTTGCGTTAACCCCAACACTGAAAATAATGTAGACAGCAAATTTCTATTTCGATTTTCGTTACCACCGTGTAGTCAAGCCTTAAGCCATACCCAAGTAGCCTAAATCGAGGTAATGTTTAATTATGCATGATTTATTTTGTTATTGAATTCGTAGGCTGGGATTACTCTCGGCAACAATTATGTAAGGGACGGCAGGCAGAGCGATGTACAGTGGCAGAGCGACGCACAGTGGCTGAAAGTGGTACTAAAGCTTCACGCAGCTTCACGCCGCGTAATGCGCGAATGAAGTGGTCATTTGGAAGCGATGCCCACTGTATACGTGAACGGTACTGTTTCTAAACTATCTTTTTAATTGCCATGAAAGTTGCTGTGAGTGCTTGCTCATGCCATGGCAATGCCATTCCTGCTAGTGTACTGCAAGGCCCCCACATTGCTGCTTGCAACTATATTTGCAATTGTTATATTTAATTATATTTAAAATGTAGATCAGAAGACAACATGAAGGTAATGATATGTTTGTTAGCTACAAATGTACTGTTATTGTTTTATTGTTGGAGATTTGTTTGTATTGTTGTTTATTGATGGCACAAAATGCACCGATTTCATGGAATAACCCTTCTGCATACAAACACGAGAGTCATATAAAACTTACAACAGGAGTGGAGTCTGTAAAATCTATCAAGTTCTCAGTCTGGGGGGTTGCCTGCATGTCCCATTCATCCGATTTCTCCTACATGAGTAATCCAGCACATAAGGTTATGTAAGCATTCAAACATCCAATAGTAGGGCACATTTGATTTACAGTGCATCACATGAATTTAATACTTCAGGATTATAAGGACTTACCTTCATGAAGAGGGCCGTGTTTACAGATTCTAAAGGAATCTGTGTGTCAGTTACAATGAGGCTGTCTGTCTCAGGTTCAACCCTGGGGAGAGAAAAAGAAAGAAAGTTAGGTAACACTTTATTTTAATGTGTCGCTGTTACAGTGTACCTACCTAATTAGGTACAGTGGTACAACCTGTGTAACAACATGTACTATCAGGTACTATCATTGTACTTGCATTATGTATTTGTGGGTACCTACATATAGTTGTTACATTGTAATACTGAGTGCTTTTACAAAACTTTGCCAATTTGCCTAAATTTTCATCAGAGGCAAAGAGCTGACCTGAGACCTGCTGGATGGGGTAAATCTGGTCATGATAGATTTGATATACAAAGCATTCTTAGCTCCAGTCAAGGCCTCATTGTCTTCAGTACATGTAACAGCTGTGCTGCTACAACCTTGTTACTCTTTGATACAGTGGAATAAACCTATTAAGTGTACCAGTTAATTACTTACATGTACATATGACATGTATGTTATGTCTTCGATGTCTTGGAACAGGTCTACTAATTCACTACATAGTACATATATCAACTGTGTTGGTACACACTTATTGCTCTTTGATACAGTGGCATAAACCCATTAAAATGAAGTGTACCAGTTAAGTACTTACAATTACATATTACTGTACATGTATGTTGTGTCATTGGTGTCTTGGAACATGTCTGCCATTACCCTACATATTGTAGTACATGTATCAACTGTGTTGGTACACATTTATTACTCTTTTGATACAGTGGAATAAACCCATTAAAATAAAGTGTACCAGTTAAGTACTTACATCTACATATATACATCCGGTAACACTTTATTTTAATGTGTCGCTGTTACAGTGTACTTACCTAATTAGGTACAGTGGTACAACCTGTGTAACAACATGTACTATCAGGTACTATCATTGTACTTGCATAATGTATTTGTGGGTACCTACATATAGTTGTTACATTATAATACTGAGTGCTTTTACAAAACTTTGCCAATTTGCCTAAATTTTCATCAGAGGCAAAGAGCTGACCTGAGACCTGCTGGATGGGGTAAATCGGGTCATGATCGATTTGATATACAAAGCATGCTTAGCTCCAGTCAAGGCCTCATTGTCTTCAGTGTACATGTAACAGCTGTGCTGCTACAACCTTGTTACTCTTTGATACAGTGGAATAAACTGGAACAGGTCTTGTCTTGGAACAGGTAGTGATGGGGACGAGACCGCCTATGCCGAGTCCGAGTCAAGACCGAGTCTTTGAAGGGTCGAGACCGAGTCGAGACCGAGTCTGTTGGTTTTCAAATACAGTCGAGTCCGAGTCAAGACCGAGTCTTTGAGGAAGCAAGTCCGAGTCGAGACCGAGTCCTTTAGGAGTCGAGACCGAGTCGAGACCAAGACCATAAAAAAATTGCAGTTTTAATATTCATAATTTAATATCACCCCAGTTAATAATCAACAGTTAGGCCTACAGACTAAGCTAGATTGGGAATTGTTTAGAGGAGCAGTCTTAACGTCTTAATATGGACTATGCTGACCTACAGACACTCACCGGCAGCAGAGCCATAGAGATAAATAAACGGCTCTGACGGCAGTATCTTTGCATTGCACCATGGGATGTCATTTTCAAATAATGCCGGTCAACATTGCATTTTATTATTATTGTTGTTATGTGTTGTCTGTTTTTTTATATGAACATAAAAAATGCGTTGGTCTCGAGGACTCGGTCTGAAATTACGAGTCCTTCTCCTCCCACTGTGGTCCGAGACCGAGTCAAGACCGAGTCTTTGAAGGAACGAGTCCGAGACGAGACCGAGAAAGCAGAAATTGGTCTCGAGACCGGACTCGAGTCCGAGACCGGACTCGAGTACTACATCACTAGGAACAGGTCTACTAATTCACATGTACTGTGTGGTGTAACAGCAGACACGTTTCAACACATCAATGACAGGATGCATAACATCATTGACAGGATGTATATATGTAGATGTAAGTACTTAACTGGTACACTTTATTTTAATGGGTTTATTCCACTGTACCAAAAGAGTAATACATGTGTACCAACACAGTTGATACATGTACTACAGTATGTAGGGTAATGGCAGACATGTTCCAAGACACCAATGACACAACATACATGTAATACTGTATGTAATTGTAAGTACTTAACTGGTACACTTCATTTTAATGGGTTTATGCCACTGTATCAAAGAGCAATACGTGTGTACCAACACAGTTGATATATGTACTATACATATATCAACTGTAGTGAATTAGTAGACCTGTTCCAAGACATCGAAGACATAACATACATGTCATATGTACATGTAAGTAATTAACTGGTACACTTAATAGGTTTATTCCATTGTATCAAAGAGTAACAAGGTTGTAGCAGCACAGCTGTTACATGTACACTGAAGACAATGAGGCCTTGACTGGAGCTAAGAATGCTTTGTATATCAAATCTATCATAACCAGATTTACCCCATCCAGCAGGTCTCAGGTCAGCTCTTTGCCTCTGATGAAAATTTAGGCAAATTGGCAAAGTTTTGTAAAAGCACTCAGTATTACAATGTAACAACTATATGTAGGTACCCACAAATACATAATGCAAGTACAATGATAGTACCTGATAGTACATGTTGTTACACAGGTTGTACCACTGTACCTAATTAGGTAGGTACACTGTAACAGCGACACATTAAAATAAAGTGTTACCATACATCCTGTCAATTATGTTATGCATCCTGTAATTGATGTGTTGAAACGTGTCTGCTGTTACACCACACAGTACATATGAATTAGTAGACCTGTTCCAAGACAAGACCTGTTCCAGTTTATTCCACTGTATCAAAGAGCAACAAGGTTGTAGCAGCACAGCTGTTACATGTACACTGAAGACAATGAGGCCTTGACTGGAGCTAAGCATGCTTTGTATATCAAATCTATCATGATCCGATTTACCCCATCCAGCAGGTCTCAGGTCAGCTCTTTGCCTCTGATGAAAATTTAGGCAAATTGGCAAAGTTTTGTAAAAGCACTCAGTATTACAATGTAACAACTATATGTAGGTACTCACAAATACATTATGCAAGTACAATGATGGTACCTGTCAGTACATGTTGTTACACAGGTTGTACCACTGTACCTAATTAGGTAAGTACACTGTAACAGCGACACATTAAAATAAAGTGTTACCGAAAGTTATACTAACGATAAATCTGAAAGAAAAAAAAGACAAGTAAAGTTACTGACTCATTACCCTTACAGGTTTCTGACAAACAGTTGGCGAAAATTTGCAGCAAGGTCATATTTCCCCATCCAAATTAGGTTTCTGGCAAACAGTTGCGGTTAACTTTTGGCAATGTTGCAGCAAATTTGCAGCAATGTCATAGGCAAATCAGGTTTGTCACCAGAAGTTCACTGGAAGTTTGCCATTATCGGTGTGTGGTGGTAAATCACTGGCGAACACATTTGCCACTAGTGGCAAAATTCTCATTGTTGCCTTAACTTTGCTGGAAGTTTGCCTCTAGCGGCCAACATTGGCAAACTTTTGGCAATATTTTCTAGTGAGATCCAAACTTTTCTCATTTGTTGTTCCTCGTTGGTGGAACACACTGCCAGTTCCTACAAGGGCAGGGACATCCCTCTCCATTTTCAAAAAACTCCTGAAGACCCAGCTCTTTAGAGAACATATCCTCTCATAGCACCACTCACAACAAGCTGCTGATCCTAGCACTTACCAGCCGCCTTGAACTGACACGTACTGTAACTGTTAAAAACAGCACTCACTTTTTCTTTTTTTCTTTATTCTTACTGTACTCTACCGTTTTTAAATTGTCCTAAAATTGTTGAGAATTGCCTTAAAACTTAAACTGTTTACCATGTTGTTAGTCGCTTTGGTTAAAAATGCGTCAGCCAAATGTAATATAATGTAATGTAATGTAGTGAACTCCCACAAATCATCCATACAGGTTTGCTGCAAATCTGGCGCAAACATTTAATTTTTGTAAGGGTAAAGAACTCCAACATTGTCTTATTTACATGTGACTAGTACAATTGCAATGTGTACAAATTCCAATGTAAAATGAAACACAGCAATATTCTAAACATATATAAACTCGGAACTACATTCTCATTCAGACGAAGTACTGCTACTTGGGATATGCAGAAGTAACACAGGCACCAGGGTGTAGGGGTAACAAAAGAGGTGGGTTAACTATAAATTCTGTGATCAGGTGGTCCACGGCGCGGTTACAGGTAAGGCAGACCATGGTATACCGGTGTATGTATCCTGACCACATCGCTATAGGTTACCATTTGATGGTACCAAGGGTATCACTGAGTGCATAAGCCACACAATCACTATTCAATTCCTACATTAATCTTAGTTCATTGTTAACTCCAGAAGGAATAAATACATTTATTATGTGTTTATTAAATCACAATGAAGGGAGAACAAAAATGTCAGTATGTAGTCAGTACAGTGGGCATCGCTTTCAAATGGCCACTTCAGTCTTGCATTACGAGGCGTGAAGCTGCGTGAAGCTTTAGTACCACTTTCAGCCACTGTGCGTCGCTCTGCCACTGTACATCGCTCTGTCAGTAGCCTGACTGCCGCCCCTTCTGAAAAAGCAGGAGGCTAGGCTACCTTTAAACGTAATTGTTACCGAGACGAATTCAATAACAAAATAAATCGTAATTAAACATTACCTCGATTAAGGCTACTTGGGTATGGCTTAAGGCTTGACTACACGGTGGTAGCGAAAATCGAAATCTGCTTTTGATAGCCTACCGGTGCCGCTCCACAAAACGAAAAAATATCTTAATTTGCTGTCTATGTTATTGTCAGTGTTGGGGGGTAACGCAACTACGCAAATCAAAACAGTGTCTTAATTTGCCCTACTTCTTGACTGCAATGTAGTCAATTGACTGCTTGACATGTCATTTTTATTTTTCTGTACAATAAACAAATACATCTGCTTTATGCCGCAGAATTCATATTTGGCTGACTGCAGACGCGCCACTTCCCTCCCCATATTCCAAGATTAAGATAGCCTATACAAAAAGCACTTCATACTATCATAAAAAAATCGTTAAAACGAATAGCTATTTGCAATTTGACAAAACACTGGTCCTCATTTTGCGAATGCGAGGACGATATACCTGTTGCATTTAGTTAGATGTCCGAGTCAAGCATAATGTTTGAAAACCACTGGCTCGTAATCACAATAATTTAACACAGACAGTTGGATAGCCTACTTCATCATGTCCCCATGCCTACATTTTTGTGAGTAGCATAGAGATCGTTAAAAACGATCTCCGTTTTGGACATCGAAAACTTATATTTTTAATAGACTACCGTCGAAGATGCTGACTTGCAAAAGCCTCGGGATAACACGTTAATAACTCCACTATCATCAGTCATGCCCCTTGATCAAAGTGGGGAATGAAATAAAAGTGAGAGAACCACTGGCTTAACAAGTTACCTGCAGTCCAGAACACAGAATCTGTTGCAATATTCTGATGATCGGCGATGATATCGGCAAATGTTTGTTTTCCAAAGTAAGAATTTCACTTCACCATGCACCTTCGACAATGAATAGCTCATTACACTTGTTACTGTTAAACGTAGGCCTACCTGGTATCATTACAAACATTATTCTGTGTCCTAAAACTGGCATATTTTATGGCATTGTGTAATGTAAGTTCGTTGCAAAATCTAGAGAATTGTGTGAGGTGGTCAGCGGGGGACAATTGAGACACACATTGGATTGTGTTATTACTTGAACATTCCACGCTATCCACAGCTGTGGTAGGCCTATCAGGGGCAGGAGGATTACTGTTAGCGCAGGCTTTATATAAAATTCTTCAACAGAAGGCCTCGAATGTTGTCTTGTTTGTGGAGCGCTTTGCTTCGCTTCTGTAATCTCGGCTTCATTGAAAATGAGGGCTTCCCTCAATGACCCTCCGAGAATAAATAAAGGTTGAATGAATGAATGAATGAATGAATGCCCAAAATAAAGGCCTGTGGTTTGCGCAGCCTACAGTAAATAACAGACCCGCCAGAATGTGCGTTATGATGCTTTTTTACGAGCAAGATGTTTTTGGTACCCTACGCACACTGCATGTTCTTAAATAACAATGATCATCAGTAATATTCGACCATTCATTTGGGTAAATAGGCAAGCGTGACCACCTTGATTGGCTGATTGGCTGATGATTTTAACGCGGGCATGATTCCAAACACCTCCCTTATGATGATGAGTGACAGGTGACAAGTCTCAGAATGCGTGCGCTACACAAGGACGGACGACGATGAATATCTGGGGCCGTAGGCTATTCACAAAGGTTTTTATCTTACTACTAGGAGTAGGCTACTCCTAAATCGCACTTAAACATTTTAGCTTGGAGTTTTCTCTTAAAAGTTATTCACAAAGCCTTTCAGACAACTCCTAAACTAGGAGTGAGTCTTCGTGGCTATGGATGACGTCATTACTCATGCACGAGCTTGACTGAAGTGACCACCTTGATTGGCTGATGATTGTAACGCGGGAATTCCAAACACCTCTCTTCCGATGATGAGTGACAGGTGACCGGTCGAAGAATGCGTGCGCTACAGAAGTAGTGCGAAGGACGGAAGATGATTAATAACTGAATAAAAAGGCCTAGCCTAAATGAATAAAGAGTAAGGCAAAACAAATAGCCTAGTAGCCTAATGAAACATAGGCCTATGGATTGATGTAGTAGCCTACCTTTGCAAAATTATTAAATTAATCTGTCACCAATATGCCTAGGCTACGTTTGCAAAGAGGAGAACATTTTAATTTGATTCACAATGAAACGTTACATTTCATTTACATGTTAACAATGAGTAGTTTTGGTTGTTGTTGGTGGCGTTATTGCATCCCTTTTATGAATGCAAAATTGTTCCCTCGCGATTGGAAGCTCCTGTTGCGCATAGGCTACGCATTTCAAAACATCGCAACTAAAATGCCACAAAAAAGCTGTTTATGAATAGGTCTTAGTGAGTTAGGAGTCCTCTTGACTTAAGCTGTCCCAGACTTAGGTGCTACTTTTAGGTGTAAAATGCTTCGTGAATTACTTTTTGTGAAAAAGTCCTAAAGTTAGGAGTGAAATGCCCATTATTTTTAGGAGTTGCTCCTAAATTCGCCAGTTAGGAGCTACTTTTAGCCTTAAAATTCTTTGTGAATACGGCCCTGAATAAAAAGGCCTAGCCTAAATGAATCAAGGCTAAACAGCCTAGTAGCCTAATGAAACATACGGATTGATGTAGTATCTTTGTAACATTATTAAATGATTCTGTTACTATGCCTACGTTTGCAAAAGAGAACATTTTAATTTGATTCACAATAATGTTACATTTAATTTACATGTTGACAATGATTAGCCTAGTTTTGGTTGTTGTTGGCGGCGTTATTGCATGTTAGTTATGCCTACAATGCAAAATTGCTTCCTCACGATTGGAAGCTCCTGTAGCTGCATAGGATTTCAAAACACGGCAAAATGCCACAGGTTTGTGAATAGGTCTGTGAGTAAGGAGTCCTCTTGACTTCTTTTAAGCTGTCAGAGGTGGGAAGGTGTGATTTGTTGGGGGCAGGGCGGATTAACTGGGCACAAATGTCTGATGGCCCCCCTTCCCCCCAGCCAACGTGAATCGGGCGGTTAGTTAATAGGCCTATCGTGAAGATTTTTCCTGCCATCTAAGGCACGAGCGCATCTGTGAGGCCAAGCCTCACCAAGTAGCTTGTTTGTTTACAACTAACATTCCATTTAATTAAACTGCTTTATAGGCTATGCCGAAATAGTTTTCAACATTTTGAATATTAGTGTCGGGTGAATTGAAATGTTCTCAAAGTAGCCTTATGGCTGAAAGCTGCTTGGGACCCCGCCGTCAAGCAATATAACCATACAAACGCGCTTCCTGCACTCATTGTTTCAAAAGGAGTAATTTTGGCTTTGTCAGAACTGAAGAGCTGTGGACGGCACGACAAGGTATGCCCAATGAAAATAAATTAACACAACGCAACACAACACAGACCCCGCTTCTCGCGTCAATCACTGACAGTAACCTAGAATAAATGCATGGGGAAAAACACTTCCCCATGACAAAGACATCGTAAAACACTGAAAGTTAAAGGGGTGGTTCAGGATTTTGGACATAGGACCTCATTTCCAAGTAAGCAAGTGTGATATTTATCAGTGGAGACCGTTTTCAGCACGTTTCATCCAGTCCTTCTAATTGCAGAGTTCGCAGGTGCTAGGCTAGCGCAAGTCAACGGTATGTGCTAGCCTGCCACTAAAGACAGTCTTACCCACTCCAAAGTACACCTGAGGCAAATAAATTATAACGCCAGACTATCGATGTAAATGTCTGTATTGACAGTGTTATTTCTAACGTTATTCTATCCTTGCATTTCAACGATCGCATTACATTTTGAGGGACTAGTTTCTTAGCAGCGGCGGAATTATACTTGCTCCGATTAGTAGTACTGCGCCGAAAAGTAAACAGTAAAGCGCACTCCAATGGGGATACCTAGTAGTAGCCTTGGTAATATCAGTCCGCCGCTGAGTTGCAAAATGACTACTAACAACTTTAGGGACCAAAGTATAACTATTGCAACGCGATGCAAGGGTAGTTGTATTTCTTACACTATTCTATCAACACAGACATTTACATCGATTGTCTGGAATTTGCCTCAGGTGTACTTTGGAGTGGGTAAGACTGTCTTTAGTGGCAGGCTAGCACATACCGTTGACTTGCGCTAGCCTAGCACCTGCGAACTCTGCAATTAGAAGGACTGGATGAAACGTGCTGAAAACAGTCTCCACTGATAAATATCACACTTGCTTACTTGGAAATAAGGTCTTATGTCCAAAATCCTGAACCACCCCTTTAATATTTTGTCACTAGCAACATACATCTGTCCTTTGTTAAATGTATTATGTTCCAAGTAGCCTATGCGTAATTCTGCTTCATAAAGTTAAACAAATACATTTGCTTATTTCACAGAAAAATATAAATGGCCAGTTAGGGTCTACAGTGCAGAGTTGGTAAGTTATGGTAGGCCAACTTGCAGTGAACATACAAACAGGGGAAATTCTTTCTCTTGTAGCTGAGTAGCCTCAGGTGCGCACGTAGACATAAGGTCGAACATGCAAGCGCCAATGAATCGTGCTCTCACGACAATCACGCCGTTAAACTTAAATAGGTTAACATCACTCTAAGTTCGCCTTCAAGCAAGGAAAACGATGATTTGAAGACATCTGTTTCGTTGGAAGGGCAAGGGGTAGCAACAGGGCAACACAGAGACAGGCCCGATGGCAGGGCTGTTATGAGAGTATTTAAAACAGCAAGACAGCAGGGGAAAGTTAAAATACATAAACACGGAAAAAGTTGGCATGCATTGTTTCGGTCCCCGTGCACAGGGATTATTTGTCATATTATTAATCACATATGATTATTTGTGAAATTGTGCAAACAGGCGCAACACATTGGAAAAGGAAGGACTGGTAGCATGCAAGCTCACGGGAAAGATTGATTTAAGAACGTTATCACAGTGTGTGGCTGTGGTGCGGGCGGAAGACGGTGACAATTGGCAGGGGAGGGTCATGTCTTTTTTAACATTTCTGCCGGAGGGTCATTGAACAATTTCTAGCAGGCAAGAGAGGGTCATGCAACTTGCAACTGAAGCACTCAAAATTCATCCGGTGGCCCCTTCAATAAATAACGAACAGTACACAGTACCTAGATTGCTGCTGGGCTATATGTCTTGGTTCATGTCTGTTAACAACTCATTGCCGTCAAACGCATAGCCTCGCGGTTGCATCCATTACAAACAAACATGCAATGTGAACGTCTGGGATTGGGGAGAGCACTAAATGCTCTACTGAATAAGCACGAAGTCAAACCTTTAAATGAAAAACACTCTTTAATAATGAAAAAATAAATAAACCGCTAATGAAGTAAACTTGTGACCATCCAAAATCGTTTATCGCTTGTAACGCCGTGATAACAGGACGTAACAGGAAGGCATTTGGCTGAGCAACGGAGGTTATTATGCTCTATATTTTGTCCAAATGATGTCTGTCTATCATCGTTGCACTCGGAGAAAACCAGAATGTTTAATTTGTCCTGCGTTTTAATTTGTCCTGCGTTTTTTCTACGGCTGCAAACAGGATTCACTCGTAGTTAACCAAATATTTCTTTATTAGGGCAGGGCAGGCATATTTCTGGGTATTAAATTATTTCTAAACCAGTCTGCTAAAGTCTGTAGTGAAGTCTGTGTAGGGTTTTCCAGGCTCCATTTACGAGACACCCTGCTCACTTGAGCCATCTACCGGTTGTTTGGGTTGTTGTAGCGTCTCACTGGAAAAATACAAATTAAAGTCGCGTGATACCTCGTGATCCCACGCGCGGACCGCGAGTGAAGCTGGCCAAGTCGAAGCACTGCCCACTGTATGTCAGAATGGCCTAATCACCATAAAAGAAGACAGACTACCTATAATGAACTAATATTTAACAATTTATTTAGCATGCATTAAGTGTGTAGGAGTCCAGTCTGAGTGCTATAGCCTACCTACAGTACACCTTTAAGTTAATTGACCTAATGCTGTACACATCTCTGTGCCAGTAGCATTTCGAAAAGGGCAAAGGGGAGGGGGGACGTCCCCCTCAATCATTTTATATGGTAGCCTGTTAGAGTAAACTAAGGGAGGCTAAGGGTAAAATAGGTAATATGTTTGATAGTACACCCAAAAACAGCCCCCCAAAATTAAGATTCTTTAGCACTATTACTCAATCTGACCGATTCAAACCGGCTCCTCAACATGTGCTTTGGATCCAATCCCTACTAGATTCCTCAAAAACGTATAGCTGAGCTCCCTTTATTCTCAAGATAATAAATACCTCATTAGAAACAGGTATATTTCCAACTGCTTTTAAACCGCTGTTGTGAAACCTTTACTTAAAAAGTCAAATCTTGACCTACTATACTATCCTGAGCAACTACAGGCCTATATCAAACCTACCGTTCCTGAGCAAAGTACTTGAAAAAGTTGTTTGTAATCAGTTAAATTCCTACGAAAACAGTATTCTTGAAAAATTACAATCAGGTTTTAGATCAAATCACAGCACAGAAACAGCTCTAGTAAAAATAGTCAATGATCTTAGACTTAGATCTTAGAAGTCAGCTATGCAGATGATACCCAATTGTATATTTCTGTGGAGCCAACTAACCCAGATGGCCTTTGCTCCCTCACTGCATGCCTAACCTCCATTAATCAGTGGATGAGCAACATTTTTTTGAAACTAAATGATGACAAAACAGAGGTACTTTTGGTTGGACCAAAACAAAAGCGAGACATTGTTCTTAGTAATCTGGGGAACTTGGCACACTAGGTCAAACCAAAAGTAACAAGCCTTGGTGCCATCTTAGATGCAGAGTTAAGTTTTAAGCCCCATATCAGTAAAGTTACTCAGACAGCCTATTTCCACCTGAGAAACATTGCCAAAGTGCGGCCCTTTTTAACTCAACAAGATGCAGAAAAACTCATTCATGCCTTTATCACTAGCAGGTTAAACTACTGCTATGCACTCTTCACTGGTCTTCCCAAAAAACATATAAAGAAATTGGCCCTCATACAGAACTCTGCGGCTAGACTTTTAACTAAGACCAAGAAGAGAGAACACATCACCCCTGTGTTGGCTGAACTGCACTGGCTCCCTGTTTCCTATAGAATTGATTTTAAGGTTATGTTAATTACTTTCAAAGCTCTGAATGGGATAGCACCTTCATATATCTCTGGCCTTTTAATATCTTATCAACCACAAAGGAAACTTAGATCATCCAATTCTAATCTTTCTAATCTTTTAATTGTGCCCAAAGTGCTCCACAAGCAAAGTGGAGAAGCTGCTTTTATCCATTATGCCCCAAAACTATGGAACACCCTGCCTCTGTACATCAAGCAGGCTAGTTCAGTAAATATTTTTAAAAAAGATCTGAAAACATACCTGTATAAGAAAGCCTTTAGTTAAATCATCTTATCTTGTAGACTACTTTTTCAGACTATCTGCTGCCATTGGAGGGCGCAGCCAGCCAGAAGCAGATGGGCTCCCCCTATGGGCTCCCCCTTTTTCTAGGTTTCTTCCTAGAATATGGGAGTTTTTCCTTGCCACAGTTGCCATATGGCGTGCTTGTGGGGGGTAAAGGGTTAAGGCTGCCAGTCTTAAATGTCTGTGTATAAAGTCAAATATTTACGACATATGCTAAGAACATGCTAAGGCTGGCTGCCTGGAGTCGGCATCAATGGGGCCTAAGCATTTGTTAGCCTAAGCATTTGTTAGCAAAGTCTTTATCTATAGTAGTATAATAGTATTTCTGATATGTTGCTGATTGGATCATAAACGGCCACAGCAACAAAGAGGAATGACTGACTCTTCTCTATAATTGTGTTGCATGTTATTTTCTATATTTCTGATATGTTGCTGATTGGATCATAAACGGCCACAGCAATGAAGAAAAGTGAAAGTGATTGATCATTGACTGACTGACTATTATTGTGTTACATGCTCCAAATGTAAAGCACTTTGAGCTGCATTCTGTGTATGCTGCGAGGTGCAATACAAATAAAGATTATTATTATTATTATTATTAATAAACTTGCCCAGTTATTTCTCTAAGGACTTTATTATGTCTGGAATATGAAGCCATGAACATTTCTCAACTTCTAAGCTGCAGAAAAAGACGGTTGCAGTCGCGTTTTAAAAGAAGCCGACGACTTTTTTGAAAACACGGTCTACTCTATAGGGTTATAATGTAAAACAGACGCCGGCAGCTGAGAAAAAGACTCTTAGTCTGAACGTACCCATAGATGTAATATTTGATCGCTGTTTTTCTACAAGTTATCTTTCACGTAATGAATGCTCACACTAGAAAGTGAAAGTAGGCCTGCGCTCCGTGTAGCTGTCTCAGGGTATATGCAGGAATCGTAGAGTTGAATTTACTACTTTTTACTACCTTTTTTACTACCTCCACAATATTTTTTACTAGCAAAACGACATCAAGCAGCAGCCCTTTTTTTTTGGGGGGGGGGGGGGGGGGGGGTGCAAAGCACCACTTAATACTTGCTATAAGGTATAAATCATAAATATTAGGTACACTAATATTTTCTAATTGTGATCATTATTAAGTATGGTCATTGTCAATGACAATGTTTTTTTGTAGTGTCGAGTTCAGTTTCAGTTGTCCTTACCTTAACCCTAGCCCTTGAGTTATCCTAACCAGCCCTTAGCCCTAAAAAGGTGAATGATAACCTTGGCACAAATGACGCTAAAACACCAAACATGTGTGGTGAAAAATGAAGAACAAACACCACCGACTAACCCCCCCGCCATGTAGACACAAATATTAAGCAAAAAATGTACACTCATTATATATTAAGGTGGTGATGAAAAAATTACTACCAAGTCAAATTGCATTTATTACCTTTTACTACCTTTCAAGGGCCTTCATTTTGGTAGATTCTATTTACTACCTTTTACTAGCGGACACCCTGAGCGTGTCTCATTTCAGGGGCTACATGGTTCTAAGCATAGACTGTATATATAGAACTGGACAGTGTGGCTGCATTCTGCAGTGTTCTATCAGAGCCCGTCTACGGAGAGCCTCCCCACTCTCTATTAATCCCATACAAACCGAATTTGGCTGCAGTTCACCAGAGTTCACCTAGATGGCGATCGCGGGCGAGTCCAAAATACATGGGGTCCTATGGAGCTACATGGCTAAATTTATTGTTTTCACCTATTTAACAACTGAAACCCTCAGATTTTATTTTATTTTTCGCAAAATGGATATGGATTATCAATCAAAAGTGAAATAATCCGGGAGTCATGTCCTTTCGTTTTCTTACAGGTTGGGTCGTTGTTGCCCATAACACACTAGCATTGATGCTATGCTATGCTATGATCATGCTAATGAATGACGTCATTGACACGTTTGAAAAGCTTTTTAGAACAATTAAGTGACTTTAAAAAATATAATGCTCAACCAATTTGAAGTGCGGCTGCCACTCAGCGAGTTTAACACTACCCTTGTCAAGTGAAACCCGCCCCCTTCTCCTTTCCACAACACAGGTCGACTCGGCGCCGAAGGCTAGCTGGCTGGATGAATTTTGCGGCTGTGAGTTAGCTAAACAGTACAAACAACAATCGGTTTGTTCTTGTCTGGTAAGTGTTCCGTATCAACTGAAAAGTTTTTTTTGTCTATTGGTGTTCTTAAATACGTCTAAGAGAGCTCATTATGTTGATTATAGACTGTGACAATTTAGTATGGTGAATACTAATGAGCTAACAACAGAAATACGGACAGCGAATTACATGCTAACGTTAGCAGCTACATTAACGTTACCGTTAACGGGAGGCTAAGTTAGTCGTTGAAGTGAAGATTAGCACACAGCTCCCGTAACAGTCGATGCATGATATACTTGGTTTTATTAGTTGTTGCCGTTTTCAAATATCTCAATGTATGCCATCTCAACATGGAGTAACCATTGACTGTACATGGGGATTAATAACACTAGACAGTCAGTACAGTATATGATGTGATAAAGCAACGGTATGATGTGATGAAGCAACGCAAGTTAACGTAATGTGAAGCTTGGACCTCATCAACCTCATGTTAATGTAACTACTAGCCAGTTTGCCAGCGTTGCATTTTTTCTAACGTTAACGACAGACACCTCTGTTAGAGCTACTTCTGTGATGGTAGGTCGGTAGCATAGATAGACTGTAAAAAATAGATAAGTAGGTCGGTAGTTGTAGACCGCATAAGTGAATGATCGATAAATGAAACGCCTGCATTAAACACTACGCCAAGAACCAGTCACTTCCCAGGGATATCGGTGAACATTTGAGAAAGACCTTAGTTTGTCATCTAACGTCCATGATCAGTCATACTGATAACGTTATTTTTCAAGCTGACGCAAGTTAATAACATTCACACCGCATATTTAAATGTGTAGTTAACATTAGGTAGGCTGTGAAGTTTATTGCACACATATATTTATTAATTAATTGGTATTACGTGCCTGATTAGATGCTTTGTAATGTTGTAAAAGTGTCTGACTAACTTTATTGTAACTTTCCTTTTTGCAGGTAAGATATGGGTGATGGCTGAATGTACTGGAGGTGGCGGCAAGGTGGTCTCCATGGTCTACATTAGTCTGCAAGCAAGGGAATGCCTACGTGAAGTGGTTTGGCCTGGGTGGTCTGAGGTGGCATGTCTTCTTTCTCCAAGTCCCCTGACATCCATCTCCCTGACATCATCACCCACCATCACTGGATCAACCTGAAGCCCCTTATACATGGGACATGGCACAGCACCACTATGTTCTGAAAATACATGACTTTCAATAACTTGCGTGGCACCAAGAAAGGTCTGCCGCTGCTCTGAACCTTCTGTTAATGTGACATCATTCATACTTGAGGCTGTACACATCCCTTTCTTTCTATTTTCTTTATTGATGTCACCCAAACTTCAACTTTCTGTATGCCCCTGAACTCACACAAATTGTAAATTGCAATGCGCCATTTAACCAGTGGTGTAGTCTAGTTAGTTAGTTGTAGTGGTGGGTATACTGTGAGTAACCCCAAATGTTATTAAATACGTATCCTTGCCTATTTTAAATGGGTATACTGAGATGATGATGCTTTTTAAATGGGTTTACTGTGTAGTCCTGTGTATCACGTAGACTATACCATACCACGGTCATTTAACTGCCGCCTTGGTATTTAAGTCAGAGGCCATTGCTTAGTATTTAACTGTAGCCTGCACAAAGATGTAGACATTACAAGAATATTAATATCAGAATAATTATTGGTTGATACTAAATCAATATTGAATGTTTTTTTTTTAATTTCTTTTGTGTGATATATCATTCAGAATGCTGCAACATGACTGGTCTTCAATCAGCCAAAGAGGACACATCGTAACTCCTCTCCTAGTTACTCTCCATTGGCTCCCTACAGTAGCCAGAATTAAATTTAAATCTCTCACTTTGGCCTACAGGACACTGACTGGATCTGATCTGTTATTTTAATTCAATGATCAAGATATACATCCCCAACCGCCCACTGCGGTCTTTTGATGAGCGTCTGTTGTGTCGACCAGTCTTAAACGCTAGGTCAAATTCAAGACTCTTTTCCTCAGTGGTTCCATGTTGGTGGAATGAGTTGCCCAGTGCTCTTCGTTCTTGTGATAGTCTTTGGTCTTTTAAGCACTTCTTATACATTATGGTTTGTATGCAGTAGTACTGTTTTATTTTCATTATAGGCTGTTGATTAATTTGACATTGTTTATTATTGATATTCTACTTAATGTAGTCTTACCATGTTTTTGTTATTATATTATTGATTGAATGGGCATTATCATTTATTATTGCTTTCCCCCCTCAGCAAAGTAGCTTCCTTATCATGTGTAAAATGTTTACAGAGTATCCTGATGTAGTAGGTCTGTATAGGCTGCAGTGTTACATTTTTGATTTATAATGGAGCACCCTCTCTGGTGAAAGACTAGCAAGCATGTGGTAGAGGCATACGATTACAGACATATTGAGAGAGCCTATCAGTTGTCACAGTTTTCAATTTAGACGTATTATTTTGAAATGATGTTCGTCTACGGGAGGATTTACACATCACTGGCAAGACCTGATCAAATCATACCAATGCAAAATGCTTCTCCAGCAGTGCAATCGCAGGTAACAACGATACCTTAACGCATTTTCAGATACCGCTGTTCTGAGCATACTAAGCAAATTGGCCATTTGTAACTTTGAATCCCTCCTCACGTTAAGCTATGGTCCAATAATGTGTTCACTAAAACACAAGTAACGTTATTTGTCGGGCTGATTCATAAATGGGCATACCGAGGTTGTCGACCTAGCAGGCTAGGTGGTGTTTATTGCCATTCGCAAAACTAAGCAAGAGTTAACGTTAATTAAACTTAACATCGCCTTCTCCAGTGACAAAGTGTATTCAAATGAAGTTGCAACGATGATGGCGGTAATCACTGGTTACGTTATACCATTTGAAACAAGTAGGAATGATGGTGACTATGGCTAACGTCACTTCGGATCAATATAGCAGAGCCCTTTTACGTTCCCTATCAACTGGCTAATGCTAGCATGATGTAGCATGCTATGAGCTAATATACTTAGCATCTATGAAAGAACAGCACATATCTTTTTTCACAAAGAATCGGTCACAACTAACAACGATGTCTCTTACAAACAACTACACAATGTATGACTATCAATATGTATTTAGTCAGACTGTGATAAGATATAGCCTAATGATAATAACAGCAACACTTATTTAGGTTAGATTATGTGTCGAAATCAGGTGTCGTTAAAATAAGTGAGCGATGACGTGGTAGTGTCTGCAGCCTAGACGGTAAAACATAATGGACAAAGCGTCGTGTCTGCAGCCAGCCAGCTGTCAATCATAGGTGTAAACACGCCCTTTTTAGATTTGTTAATATAACATTAAAAAAAAATAATTTCAGCGGGAAAAGAAAAATTGTGTGTATTGAAGCATCTTGAAAACGATTTTTTCGAATAAAAAGTTGTTGATACAAAAATAGTTTTAGGTGAGAAAAGTGACACGGAAAGTTGGCTACTTGGCCATTGAAATACATGGGGATGGGCGGAGTTACACATTGTACTGCAGCCGGCCACCAGGGGGCTCTGGACTAACGCTCGCATCACTCTTAAAAGACGGCACACTGTACAGTTCTATATATACAGTCTATGGTTCTAAGGCCAGATTCGTAGACCGGTTGCATCATAGTAGCGCGACTATTGCTGTCCCATTTCGCGGGCCATACACTCAAACCTGATGTCATAGCAACGCAAGACTTTTGATTTTGTAGGCTAACTTGAAAAGATGCCGGGCGTGATGGAGAATGCAGTGGCCTTTATCAGTCTCTACTGCTCTGCCCCGCAGCTAGAAAAGCGTGTGGGAATTATTTTGGCTGTGCAACAAAAAGCGATTCAGGAGACTGTGTCTATTAGTCTAATTAATTCTAGCGAACTAACTAGCCTACCCACAAGCCAAAGTCTGTGAAACAACATAAACAGCCCAGTTTACACAAAAGGCTGGCTAACGTGCTAACTGGCCTATTGGAAATGTTATGCAAAGTTGTAGGCTTAATGTGAACTTTTATTTTGTCTCACCGTGTGTTCCGAACAACTGATAGTACAGCGGGTAACCATGAAAATTGTGCACAAGATTTATCAACAAGTCATATTAACATGCTCAGATATGATCACTGGTCAGTAGTCTATCAGGCCTACTATATTTTCCACGACTTAGGCTACTAGAAGACCGTTAAACAACACATTTAAAGAAACTAGTTGATGGCATTTTGCATAAAGGCTATAATTAGTTCAAGGGAGGATTACATCCACCAAAGGTTTATTAAAGCGTCTGTTTGTGACATCTATCTTACGGACGGATAATAACAAATTAATTTTGATAAATTATTAATTTGTCCATTAGCAAAGCAGCAAATACAATTTCATCAGTTCAAATGAACTAATGTGTTTGAACCGCAGCCTGACACACACGATGCCGCTGTAGATCACAACACAGTTTTCGCGAGGTGTAGCCTAACATAGCCAGTAAGCCTAAAGCAAGTCTGATTACTAACATTGTAAATGTGCATTAAGAAAATAGCCTACTATAGCGATCTATTTTATGTGGCAAAGGCATGTGGTCATGATGCTTTGTGCATGATCGAGATAATGAAAGACATCTAGCCCTACAACAACACAGCACAACAAGAGATGAAAACCCTCCTAAGTTTTTGAAATTAGTCTACATGTCAGCAATCAGGGAAAGAAATTACGCTGCCCGTGCCCACCTACCTCTTTAAAGTTTGGTTTTAACCAGGCTAGAAAGAAAAAGGCCAAGGCTACTCACATGAATATGCTTCAACTCCCTTTGAAATCGCCATCTCTTGAAAAGTAAAGCGAGACTTGTGTGATTGCTTTTTAGCCGGTGGGTGAACAAATTATTTAAAATTGGAGATGGACGAGGCAGGCAAAGGCTATATGGGCATGTACCCTCCTATCACATTTTTGACTAGTCTTATAATAAATTAATATTGACAGATGCCGCAATTAATTCCTTGATAACAATTCCTTTGCATTGTAGCCTGAATGTTGTTCTTAGGATAAGTGTCTGCTAAATTAATCAATGTAAACATGCTAAATGATAGGGAAAGGAGCAGCAGCTAAAAAAAACCTCAATCCTTTTAGTTTGGAAGGACTTGCATAATTGTATATCTTTTTAATAATTCAAAGAGATTGATGATTGCTCACTCAGTTAGCCTAGTTCATATTATTGTAACCTATACATAAAACGTAACACGTTGATCTGAAAGGATGGTTTTCACGAATGTGAGTTAGAAAGATCAGTAGGCCTACTCGGGCTAATGACGTAACAGATCCGTTCTTTTAGGCTAGACCGTCCCATTTAAAAAAACGTTGGTCTAGCCAGGTCCGGTCTATGCGGTCACAGAAGACCAGTGCTAGGTAGCACCAGAGCCATATAAAGGTAGAGTTGCGACAACTCCATTGACGCTAATGTTCCATTTTTTTTCAACAATGGCGGCTAATGGAAGCCTCAAATAGTTCCCGAAAGTTAACAATTTATAATAGCAGCATAAGATAAGATATAAGATATAAGGTCTGGAATTTAATTTAATATTGTTGTAATGGTAGGATAACTACATAGTTTACACAATTTACACTGTGTTATATTGTATATCAATGCATTTATTTGACTGTCAATTACCCAAAATCGTGGCTCTGTCTATCATTGAACAGTAGCCTATTTAATGCATTCTAATCCATTGTCAATCACTTCCGGGAACTAGTTGAGGTTTACACAAACCACGTGACCAACGGAATTTTGAACACCCACTGTCGCAACTCTACCTTTATATGGCTCTGGGTAGCACGAATGCTCCGAAGCATCCGGCCCCTGAAATGAGACACGCCTCCTGTGTCTGTTCACGTCCGCAATCGATTATAATGTTCCTCAAATGGAGAACACATCCATGTTCTCTCGTGTTATAGGCTGTCATGCTTCTGTGTTTGCAAAAATTCTGATGGTTCCTGATCGCTGAACTTTTGTTTTCCTTTCCCGTCAATAACGGTTGATGTAGAAGCACCTAGGCTATAATTCAAGCTCAATGGAGTAGCAGCTAACGTTAAGTAAGGGATAACGTTAAGTAAGGGCTTTAGACAGGGACAGTTTGTTGCTTCATGGCTCCCGACGTCGCCATCAGTGTGTCACGACATCAACATTTCAGAATACGATTATCATGGCAAAATATTTCACAAAAACAATGTTATCGCGATATCAATAGCAATCATTATAAAAGAAAGCAATTACTAAAAGTAGGCCTAGACTATATATTAATTTTATTCTAAAAAAAAAATCTCTCTTCAAAAACATACCATTCAGGCCTACAACTCCCACTTTCTCTGATAAGACAAATTTGAACATGAAATTGAACCAGCCCTATATCACTGTATTTATGAATACCTGTAGTTTCATTGTTTCTAGATATAATTCTAATTGCAGGTAGGCTATCTGAAATTGCATTTTCAGGAGACTTGCCATAACTTATGATGTTAGCTATTGCATGTTAAAATGGCACGTCATGGTTGCACACACTGCCAGTTCATGGACAAACGCAAGTAGCCTACGTTACCTCCTGTCAGAGCAGCTTAATTAGCGATAACGTGCCGTGATGCTTGTTGCCTCTGTGACAGCTCAGAAATATCACTATGTTTTTAAACCTACTTATTTTTTTTACAAGCAAACTTTTAGCATGATCTTCAAATTCATTGTTATGCTATAGGCTATGTGCATCATGCGAATGAAAGATGGAAAATGTGTCATAGTACAGCGGTTAAGCCCTCAAATCAAGGGGAATTGTGCACTTTTTGAAAGAAACATGAAACTTCTACCATAAGGTTTATTTTCAGATTGGGAGGGAAGTCAAATTTGACCTCTGAGGCCCGGGAGAGGTCAAATCCAAGATGGCCGCCAATAATATTCAAAAGTGCCTCACGTTGGAACCAAACACAGTAGAAAAACACTTAAGGTGCCATTTCCCACTTACTTTTGGGTGCCCATTCTGTATCTGATAACTTTGAAACCACCAGAGTTCAAGAAAATGCATTTATGTAAAGGTCAAGGTAAACAAAACATCAAAATATTCATTTTTTATGTACCCTATGTACCCTAATTCATTTCTTTGTTGTCCCTGTATGAAGGACATTGGACCAGCTCTCATGATAGCCTGTCAAACTGACAGTGATGCCATGCACTTAATGTGAGCAGCACAAGTAGTGCGCAAAGAGATCCTTAATTCATCTTTCTCTTTTGACGGGTCATTCAAAGAAAACTGCCAGCAGAGGGCTGTGCCACCATCTCTCTTGGCCTTCATCAACATGGTACTTAATGGTACAAACATTGAGCATCAGTCCACCACAAAACCTGCCCTAACAATCTCCCAATTGATAGTCTTAACAGTAAGGAGTAATTAATTAAGTAGTAATTAAAGACACAGCCTTATATTAACATGCTAGCTACAAATGTGTTCAAGGCCGGTTGACTGGCTATTTAAAGGGACACCAGGTAAGCCTGCTGCTTTTTCTCTACGAAACTCCCCCTCGCTCGGTCTGAAGCTCTTTTCCTTTTCTTTGCGTCTTCTGTCAAGGGTTTTCGCTGCTTCTTCGCCGGCTCTGCCATACACACGTTTGCAACAATCTCTAGCGTTTCGTTAGCCTGCCTGCTTCGGTCAGCGGGTAAGATACACTGAACTTGCAAGCGGGATATTCTTCCTACAGGCAATAGGGGCGGGCAAGAGAGTCTTCACTCGCCCTGTAACGAGTCATTTAACCATATACCGACTTAAGAAGATGAGTAATTAACACGAAAACGTACCTGGTGTCCCTTTAACTAGGCTACTCTGTATGTTACATTACCTTGGTACGTTACATTACATGGTACGTTACATTACATGGTACATTACCTATTTCAGCCATAACAAATTTCACATTACCAAGCTGACATATCTACAATATACTCTGTTCAATCATTAAACTAGCTTCAGCTCACATAAATGTTCCAGACTATCTTCTAGTTTAGCTAGGATAATTATTTTGATCAATGTCCATGATTTTTACCTCAAAAGCTAACTACCAAGGAAAACTCCTTCCTGGCTATCGTTAAATTAATTTGCAACATGAATAATATTATGTAATTATGTAATAATATTGTTTGTTCATAGTCAATCTGTTTACCTGTTAGAATATGTCGGTTGAAGTGCTCTCTACATTGTGCGTACTGTGGCCTGTAGCAACAACTCTCTAAAGCAGGGTTTTTTCAACCAGCGGTGGTATGTGAAAATGGTCTAGGGGGGGGTCACCTGTGGATAATTCTGTGCTGTGAAGAAATGAAATTAGCCACAAATCTCATGAAATAACAACTAATAACTGAATAATACAGCGACAACAAAGAAATGAATTGGGATACATAAAAAATGAATATTTTGATGTTTTGTTTACCTTGACCTTTACATAAATGCATTTTCTTGAACTCTGGTGGTTTCAAAATTATCAAATACAGAATGGGCACCCAAAAGTTAGTGGGAAATGACACCTTAAGTGTTTTTCTACTGTGTTTGGTTCCAACGTGAGGCACTTTTGAATATTATTGGCGGCCATCTTGGATTTGACCTCTCCCGGGCCTCAGAGGTCAAATTTGACTTCCCTCCCAATCTGAAAATAAACCTCATGGTATAACCTAACTATGGTAAAAGTTTCATGTTTCTTTCAAAAAGTGCACAATTTTCATGGTTACCCGCTGTACTATCAGTTGTTCGGAACACACGGTGAGACAAAATAAAAGTTCACATTAAGCCTACAACTTTGCATAACATTTCCAATAGGCCAGTTAGCACGTTAGCCAGCCTTTTGTGTAAACTGGGCTGTTTATGTTGTTTCACAGACTTTGGCTTGTGGGTAGGCTAGTTAGTTCGCTAGAATTAATTAGACTAATAGACACAGTCTCCTGAATCGCTTTTTGTTGCACAGCCAAAATAATTCCCACACGCTTTTCTAGCTGCGGGGCAGAGCAGTAGAGACTGATAAAGGCCACTGCATTCTCCATCACGCCCGGCATCTTTTCAAGTTAGCCTACAAAATCAAAAGTCTTGCGTTGCTATGACATCAGGTTTGAGTGTATGGCCCGTTCATTTAAAAATGCCCTTGTTGTGCTACACGATAAAACAGTGGGTGCATTATTTCCACAATATTCATATTCTCATGTTTTAATCATCACGATTATCACAAAACCGGTATATCGAGACACCCCTAAATGCAACTTATAGTCCGGTGCGACTTATAGTCCGTAAAATACGGTAGTATTATCTTTGCAATTGATGCCCTTGTTAACATGCTGGCTTAGTAATACAGTAAGTAAAACACTTGTAGTGGCCATATTTGAGATCTTGCACTGAGTTTATGTTTGGAGTATATATGAATGCATATGTATGACTAAATGTATGGATATCTATGAATGGATAAATGAATGTATATTTATGACTGAATGCGTGGATGCTTGTGGAAGTAGGAATTTGTGATGCTTATGGAAGTAGGTGTTTGTAAGGCATGTATGGGAGAACAGAAGAATGTATGAAGGATGCATTATAGAGAATGGTAATTTGCAACATTTCGGAGGATGTTTTAAGTTCAGGTTTTTAAGCCAATTTCTTTTAGCCTCGTCATCATTGGGCAGTGGATGGAAGCTGTACATTTCAGACACAAACACGGCTTTCTTTTTCGGCTTGTGGTCAAAACACTCCAATTTCAACCAATTACTACAGTGGGTCCCAGTTAAAAATTGACACTTCATTCACGATCATGGTGAATGGTGAAATGTAAGTACAACTGCAGCCGCTTGGGGGCAGCATAGTCCGCTGTGGAGTTCCACGGTCGAACCAGACGGCGCATTCGACAGCAAGGGCTGTGATTGGCCGAGTTTTCAGTGCGTTTCTCTGTGTTTTTAGCAGCCCCTGCAACATGCTAGTCCACTGTAGCCTAAGCCTTGTACATAATGTTAAACATAGTTTTGGATTCAGTGGCAAGATTTCTTGATTGTACAGTGTCTGTCTCTCAGTAATGTTTTACAATGAGAGCTTCGTCAGCTGGCAGTAGGCTACTTTGTCGGTAGTCATGAGAAGTTCGCTTGCTAACGGAACATAAATATGCTGCCCAGAAACCTTGTGAATAGTTCTGATTTTTTTTACTACACTAACGAGGTTGAAATATAGACTTTGCCTACAGCATCTCCTTAACAGTAATGTTAACAAAATGACAGCATTCATATGACAAAGAAAAACGAATTCGGTCACTCAAGACTGTGCCACAGCAACCAGTGTAGGCTACAGTCCTACCCAATAGGCCTACTCGAAGCAGATAGCGTTGTCTGACGGTCGAGTGGGTTAATGCACGTATTTCCAGAACAGGTCTGCAACTTTCAGGTAGTTCTGAGTTCGAATCTAGGCAGGAGCAGAGCCATATAAAGGCCTAGGCCTATTGTTATCATTTTTTGCAAGGTGTTGCTCCTGGCAATACTTGTTTATAAGACGTTTGGTGATTAATTGATAGCTGTTTTTGGGACACGTTAAACGTTCTTTATAATGAGCGCATCCGGGGAGTAAAACGACTGTTACGCGCTGTTACAACTGTAGGCTACAATGATTGCAATACAAAAATATGCGCGTGTTAGTTTAGTTAGTTTTGTGATGTTTTGTACTTTTGCCTCATGTGTTTTCAGGTTTGAGGGCTTTTTTGGCAAGATTGACCTTGGTTAGACTCTGCATATGTTATTTCTCCGTATGGAAAATAAAGTCAATTTTCGACACACGTCTGTTATTAGTTCAATAACAAGTGTTTCTTGTTAAAACATGTGACTAGTGAAACTCAAATGATTTTAGAAATATTTAGCCAAAGCCAAAATGTGTTAGAGAAGGAGAGACGCCGGTGCAGCTCAGATGTCTTCTTAATTTTCTTTATTCTTTAGTAAAAGGTGCAGAACATTATTAAACTTTGACTAACGTTTCGATGTTCGTTAGTCAAAAACATCGACACATCGAAATGTTAGTCAAAGTTTAATAATGTTCTGCAGCTTTTACTGAAGAATAAAGAAAATTAAGAAGACATCTGAGCTGCACCGGCGTCTCTCCTCTCTAAAATATCTGTCCTGGCCTGGTTGCAACGGATTGTGGCCAAACGACAGAAGCGCGGAGAACCCTCCTTTGTCTTCCAAAAAGTGTTACTTTGTGCCCCACGCTCCCCCACTGCTTGTGAAAGAAGGGGATGGGGGAGGGGGGCTTAACGTGAAAAAGCTTAATGTCACAAAACGGCAACGAGTCGTTTTAGGCTACAGGCCTTCATAATGGTAGGCTACAGGAAGTGGGGGGAGGGTATGGGATGACCAGAGCCGTCATCTATCGTCTTTCCATGTCGCTCGTTATAAAGCCTATCGACTGCCTTAACAGATAGGCTTTGCTCTTGGGTTTGGCCTTACAGCGAACTCAATGCTCTTGTTGCTTGCAGTTTGTTAAATAAAGCGATGCAGATTACATTATTTATTTCTGATTAATTGCGTCTTTTGATGTATTTTGCAACATTTGCTTGTTAGGCTGGGCTACTGTCAATGTCCTGTACAGGTCAATGTTCAACAATTGCTGGTGTAGGCCTAGGCTATTAATCAATTAGGGACTGTTCATTATTTATTTAATTAAGGGGCTACCGGAGGAGTTTTGGGAGCGTTAGTCAAAAAAGACGTGACCCTCCCTCACCAGCAAGAATTTTTTCTATGACCCTCCAAAGTGATTGAGAAAAAACGCATGATCCTCCCCAGTCCCAACAATTTATTGATGCCTTAGGCTACTGGGTCAATTTGGGAGCTTGCATGCTACGACTCCTTCCTTGAAATGCCTTGAAAAGGCTGTCGTTTGCACAATTTCACAAATAATCACCGGGACCGAAACAAACCTGTCAACTTTTCCCGGTTTATCGCGTATTTTAACTTTTTCCTCGCTGTCTTAGGAGGAGCTGCAGGGCCGTCGCAAGGGGATGCGAGGCCCTGTGCGAACTTGACAGATGCAAGGCCCTTTTCACTTACGTGCATGAAATCATGCGATAGCTTACTTTACACATAGCCAAGGCTACCGTCGGTGTATTTTAATAGTAGCCTAGTCTAATAAGCTACACCAGCTTGCCTTTAAGAGGGGAAATTCAATTGTATAGCCTATAACATTAGCTGAGTCACATATTTGGCCATATGGTGTTTATCATAGGCTACATCACGAAACCAAATAGTGTAACAAAGGCGAACACTTTAACAGGGGGAATTCATTGGGCATGAATCATTGTGCTGAACGGTATTTGTCAATGAGCAGAAACACACACGACATTCAAACTATTGATAAGATGTACTGGTCTGTATCTATAGGCTAACATTGGACAAATAAATGACACTGACTCGCCATATCCTGACTCAGGAAAAAAAATCATTTCTTGCTTTGCCGCAAACTCAGCAATGAAATCATAGGCCAGTTTGCAGGTAGCCTAACGTCTTTTTCATAGAAGGGAGAGCCCAGTCTCTCCTGTGACATGGAGGTGCGCAAATAGTTTTTAAGCCTGTTCAACTTCGAAAAGCTTCGTTCACCCGATGCCAGTCACTGATCGCAATTTCAAAGTTCGGAAAGCTTCATCTTTTTAAGTTTTAAGTGCAGTGGCCCATATCTGCCCCCTTTGGAATTATATCTCGAGCCTATTATAAGGTCCAGTGCGTTATATCCTGGGATTCGGATGTGCTCAAAAAGAAAAGAAAAAACACTTTTTTATAGATGGTTATGAGGAGCAATGTGAGAGAGAAATTTGATGATCATTGATCGTTGTTTTGGGACGTTAAGCCTTTTCCATAGGCGTCAGTGAAGGAGATTGAAGAATGACCATTTTTTTTATACGAAAATATTTCTTAACTACAAAAACTCAGTGTCTAAAAACTCAGTGTCATTCAGACTCAACCCTCTTGTTGTTTTATTATCTTTTTCGTTGTCGTTTGAACGTTGGCAAGCAGGCATGTTGCGGTTGCAATTTAAGTGAAATTTCTACAGTAGGCCTACAACATGCTGTTAGGCTGGGATACTGTCAATGTACTTGTACAGGTAAATGTTCAACAATTGCTGGTGTACAGGTTATATAATCAATTAGCTAAATCATTTGTCCAGCTGTTTAAACATTTTTTCGTGCTACATTCAAACGCAAAAGGTGCTTTGATATATTTTTCGTTTGAACGTCGGCAAGCAGTCATGCTTTGGTTGCAATGAATAAGGATAATTGCTTTTTTTTTGCATTATTTTGAATATGACTCGCTCCAGTCTCAACAGCACGTACTTTTTCCACACGCTTAGTTCTAACACACATAGGCCTATCCCCTCTCGCTTTCTCTCTCTCCATCCCTGCACACGGTGCTTTCTTAAAGGAGCTGCACCATTTTATTTACAACAATTGCATCTACATTTTCATATTAGAATGTTTTGTCAAGTGTAAGCTTAAACTACCGTGATCAATTTAAGTTCCCGTGCCCCCGCTGCGTCATGGAAGCAGTAAGTCAGTCACATCAAAAATAGTAGTGGCACCCAAGTGACACCTTGTGGTTGTTTGTGTCAACTGCAGTTTGTGCCATTTCTGCTGAGAAAATGGGGATCGTGATTCATGAAGGAACCCGTCCAAACTTAACGGGGACCCACTGTACATCCTCGAACAGCACACATTGTTCCCAAGCTTTTTAAAGCCATAATATTATTCAGCAACAGAGTGACTATACAGGGATGTGATTAGCCTGTCAGCTGATCAGCTAAAAACGCAGCTGAGGCGACACAAAAATAGGAAATGTGGCCCACAAACGATCCCTAGTAACCACCCCAGGAAACAAATTTTCCACAAAAACAAATCACGCTGAAAGGCCTATATGATTCTAACTGTCTCACTAAATTGCATTATCCACACTCAATTCTCACTGGTATCTGCTAGACAACAAGTACCAAAACATGATTAGTTCATAGATTTCACATGTAAAATTCATTTTATACAACCCCACCTCCATCTTGCCTGTTCATAATTCTGAGAAATTCTTGATTGTTTGTGTTATGTTTATGTTATGTGTGTGTGTGTGTGTGTTTGTGTGTGTGCCTGCGTATGTGCCTGTGCATGCAAGCGTACATATGTCTACTGTGTGATTCATACGTATGATTACTGTGAATGTATGTGTGTGCGTGTGTATCTGTTTGTGCACATGTGTCCACATGAAATGGGTTAACATGACCCCTGGAGGCAAACATACGGAAAAAAATGGTCATCCTAGGCCCTACAGTTCTCAAGATATTCACAGAGAACTGTGTCTGCCCTACCCTCCTTTCGGGGGTCCAGTACAGCGGGGGGGGCTACAGATCAAAACAAAAAATGACGGTCTTTCAGTGTCCCGGGAATCCTTGTTGGTGTACGTCACTAAAGGTACACATAAATTATTTTATTGTAAGGCCCCCCATGAACGAAAGTACACAAAACTTGGCATGCATTCGGAGGGTGTCATAATGATCCTACACTTTAAATTCGTGCAGTTTTGACCTTGTCAGCCAGAGATAATGTGATGAAAACACCTAATTTTTTGTGGTAATGGGATGGGTTGACATGCCCCCTTAAGACCAACATACATAAAAAAAGGTGGACCTCCTAGGCCCTACGGTTCTCGAGATATTCACAGAAAACTGTCTCCGGCCACCTACAGGCCAGTTGGTGTATAGTAACATAAATTAATTTATTGTGTGGCCCCCCATGAACGGAATTCCACAAAACTTGGCGTGCATACAGAGGGTGTCATAATGATCCTACACTTCCAATTTCGTGCAGTTTTAACTATGTTAGGTCACAGATACCTTCAATTACAACACCTCATTTTTATTTTTTTGTGTTTAACTAGGTGGCGCTATAATGAAATGAGTGGTTATGGAATGGGTTGACATGGCCCCTTGAGATCAACATACAAAAAAAAAATGGTCCTCCTAAACCCTACGGTTTTCGAGATATTCACAGAAAACTGTGTCTGCCCTACCCTCCTTTCGGGGGGTCCAGTCCAGCGGGGGGGCTACAGATCAAAACAAAAAACGATGGTTCCATGCTATCCATGTGGGGTTACATGCCCACCAAGTTTCGTGTACCCCGGTCTTTCAGTGTCCCGGAAATCATTGACGGAAATGTGGGCATGCGAAAAAAAAAAAAAAAAAAATCTGATCAGCTTCGCTGTGCGGCGGTCATAATAATGGCTCTTTCAGTAGCCCAAATGTTTAATGAAGGGCCTAAATTTCAGCACGGGATTGCGGGTATTGCGCATAATTTATTTAAGTCCTGCTAAGTCCTTAACTCTAGTCATCATAATGCGAGAAATTCCCGCACACATTTTACAGCGCTGTCGGATAACGTTAATCTAATAATGGAACGGTGTGAATGCAGGACTATTGACTGGACAGACCAACTTCTGACTTTGCGGGTGCCTCTCTCTCCCTCTCAGCAGGAATTGTCACGCTGAAGTCAAATTATGCTAGGTGCTTATACATCAACTGCTAACCGACAGGAAAGGAAAACAAAAGTTTAGCGATTAGGAACTGTCAGGAATTTTGCAAACACAGAAGCATGACAGACTAGAGTGGCCATGAGACACAAGGGAACATGGATGTGTTCTCCATTTGAGGAACGTTATAATCGATTGCGGACGTGCACAGATAGCTACAGACATGGAGCGCATACGGTAGTAGGCCTACTTTCACTTTCTAGAGTGCACATTCATTATGTGAAAGATGCTTTATACCAAAACAGCGATCAAATATTACTAAATTTATAATGACGTGTCATCACAAACACTTGTTCTACTAGAAAATCAAAACCAAAATCATGTAAGTGAGGACTATGTTAAGCATTGTTCTTATTGACGCCTGTAATAAGGAAAATGCTTAACATCGAAGACTTTGTTCTTAATAGATTTCGGTTTGTAAAATGTAGGCCTATGCCCCATCCCCCACAAACTGCATTAATCCCCCTATGTGAAGCACTGAAGGGGGGAATTCACCCTCATTTTGAAAAATGTATTTTAAGCCCTGTACTGTACCTTTGTTCTTTAATTGTTTTAACCTTGTGTTTGTGTTTCCCAGTGCCCAAAACAATTTTCTCCTTGGGATACTTTAACTTTGTATGTACACTACTGGTCAAAAGTTTTAGAACAATTCAAGCAGTGAATGAATAGCTTGAAATGGTACAAAGGCCAGCTCCATGCACAGCTTAATAGTGGTCGTAGTAAGCAAGCCTCAGTTTCAACTGTAAGGAGAAGACTTCGAGTTGCAGGTTTGACAGATCAAGTTGCAGCAAGAAAGCCATTGCTAAGACGTCAGAATAAGAAAACGAGGCTTGCCTGGGCCATGAAACACCGCCAATAGACTACTAGAAGACTGGAAGAAGGTGTTAAAAATTGAAAGTACAATAGTCTGAGAAATCCATAATACAAAAACACAATTCACCTGGACACAATCTCTCTCTGTCTCATATTTTCCTCAATTCCGGTAACAACATCTTCCTCCTGCAAATACAAAATGCAATAACAGATGGGGAGAGAATAGATTCAATTTACAACAATGACACTTACAAAACATTTTTCTGAATCAGTTGACAAACCTGTTTAACCTACATTTTAACACTTTTGTGCTGTTGTATGAGTATGAACTATGAGTAACATTACAGCAATAGAATGAGAAACTTTAAAAATAAAACATTTCTGAGTGGATGCTGCACTCATAGAAGGTGAGAAAATGAAAAATCTGTTACCTTCAAGGTAGCCTCAGCCTGTCCTTTGGAACACTTGTGGTCATCTAGGGGCCTGATCATCAGACTACTATTCATAGTATTCTGAGATTCACTAGACCTTCTCACTATGTCCTGAAATACAAACAGTTATATCTTATTTTATGCATATGTTGCTTGATGTTGATGCTGAAAAATGCATACCGTATTTTCTGGACTGTAAGTCACACTTTTTTCATAGTTTGACTGGTCCTGTGACTTATAGTCAGGTGCGACTTATATATCAAAATATATATAATTTAACATGTTCTTAAATGTTAGTCAGTATGAATTGACATGAACCCTACATGAAACATTACCGTCCACAGCCGTGAGAGGGCGCTCTAGGCTTGTAGGGCGCTCTAGATCGGGGAGCTTGGTGACCTTGCGACAGGTCAGAAATTTTTTCGTACTTAAGCACAAAAGTTACAGGGGGTTCGGGGGTGTCACCACCAGGAACATGTATTAAAATATTGTTATTTAAATGCACAAGTTCAGCGCACTTTCAGTCAGATTAGGGCTTGCACTGTGCCTAAAACACGCGTGCATACCGTAAATCCTCAAATTATGGCCGGATTCTATTTATAAATAAATGCCAGGCCCCAATGAAATAAAAGTGGTCTTCTAAATTGTTTTATATTGTTGGTTGGTTTAATACTGATGCCAATGAAAAGTCGTTGTCCTACACTGGGTCTCCAACACATTGCTCTAAAGCTACCAGTCACTTGCCGCTGAGAGGCTGAAGCAGTACTAGCCTACATTTAAACACAATTGTTGCCGCGAGGCAAAAAAAAAATCAATACCGTAGGCCTACGCAATAAGGTTTCCATTACAGCACAGCACACATTCAATGAATGAATAAAAGTGAATGCCTTGTCTCTCAATAAACAGTGGGTGGAAATCCTGACACTCTTTCTACACTACATGAAACTTAATAGTGAACCATCAAATACCCCCCAGATTTCAATGCCCATCAGTTCCAACATTTAACAATATAATCAAGCCAAACCAAAAAATAAATCCCAAACCAAACCGAAGATCTTCTGCTTTTGATAGCCTACCGTTATGCCACACCAAATGAAACGCATGTCTCACAATAAAACGCACATACGAAATAAAGGCCTGCCTCGATTGCAAGCCTGTGCTTTGAGCAGCATTAAAGCAATGGTTTGGAGTAATTTCACCCTAGGGTCCTTTGCACCATGACCCTGAGCCAAACACCCTCCCAGAACCTGTTTTCCCTTGGTCGAACCCTGGTTGAGTAGCGCTGTCAGAAACGAATGACCTTCTGCAGGCATAACGGAACCAACTTAGTATCTCGTAAATTACCCCACTAATAATGCCCTGAATGGTACGGAACTTCCCATGGAAGATTTTTTTTTTTAAATGACCCTTTAAATGATGACTTCTGGTGAGTTTTGTGAAAAGAGAAGGATGGAGAAGAAGCAACTTCACACAGAGGCTTGGGCTTCAGGGCCCCCTGAGCTCTTGGGCCCAGTAAGCCCATTCAGTAATCCATCCCTGGACCTGTGGTATGACTCCATTTGTCTTCAAAATGTATACTTTAAAAGAAATTACAAACTAGAGTATCTTTGATAACCTCTCTTATCACAAAGACACCTTCTCAACAACTTTTCTGTTCAATCTGGACCAGCAGAATTGGCATTAAGATCCACCGGACATTCCCCTTGTCTACCCCGTTAAACTTCAGGCCCTCGTGTTTTGCTGAATGATATTTTACTTAGCAGATCACCCTAGTAGATAACCGAGTAGATAATTACAGTCTCTAGAATTGTAAGTTAGAATGTAAACTGGGCCACAGATGGTAAGCACAATTAGCTTAAAACTATCTAGTCTAGTATAACCTAAAACTAGCTTAATTACTGATTTTTTGATTAATATGGATATTAAGAGAATAAATCATTATGCAAATACTTTTACTTTTAATACTTAAAGTACATTTAAAATCAGGTGCTTGTTACTTTTACTTAAGTAGGGTTGTCATTGTGGTACTTTCACTTTTACTAAAATAAATATTTCTCTGCTTATTTGTACTTCTACTTAAGTACTGAGTTTCAGCACTTCCTCCACCACTGCCTCTATATTACACAGAATGTGGTTCTTTGACTTATAACTTACACCTGAAGATTTTTTTTTTAACTAAGGCTTAGACTCATAGGTTTGGACCTATAGCCTAATAAGATTTTGTCTTTTAATTTATATTTCATTATGCTGGCCCACAGTTGCAAGGGTGGTTTTTCCGCTCACAGGTGCTAGGGGGACGGCCACCATTCAACCCGAAAAAATTCATATAACCATTCCAATGACTCTGAAGCTGGTAAATTAAGGTAAATTAAGCTAAAAAACTGCCATATTAAGCTAAAAACCTGCATAGTGTGCCTTTAAAGACTAAAAAAAGGCCCTGTAGTAAACTGACTCCATGCGTGAAGTGGTGTGAGAGCTCTGCACTGGCCCAGAAAATGGGATGGTGTGTATGTAAATTTCAGGGTGTTACAAAAAGGTACAGACCAGAGCCAAATAAGGTGGAGTCCCAGACTTTTTGTCACGTATGAGTTTTTTTGCGATTCGGCCGTTTTACAGTGGCAGTTTCAAGTTGTGAGATTTGCATATGAAGGAGGTGACAATGGGATTTTGAAGTTCTTTGTATGTCTATTTTACCCAACTAATTCAACTATGCCAAGGTAAACTCGGTTTCACATCCTACAACCCCTTTAATGGTGGAGAGGTTAAGCTCACATAATGACCAAAGCATGACATTTTGTTCAGTGTTTCTACACACCTTGAAGTTTATTTTCAGACGTTGAGGCACTTCAGATCTGACCTCTGGGGCTATATATTTACTGTATAACTGTATTCATTCCAGAATTCTACTGTTAAGATTACATTAACTGCCATTCAAACTGGTTGCTTGAATTCATTATGACAGTATCAAATGGAACCTTTACTTGGCAACATTCTAATCATGTGTGAGTACCGAAGCCATGACGTAGGGTTGTCAAGGCAGCAATTTCAATGGATCTAAACAAATCAATCTAACCATTGAAATCACCATAGCGGTGGCTTTCTTAATCTATTTCAATAATTTTACAATGTTTTGAAGACGTTAGTATATTTTTTTACACTCTAGGAATCACATATTACAACATACTATTATTATATTATATATAATTATATTCAATACCAACACGATCAAATTCATGACTAGAGAGTTTTATTAGAGTGCATGAAAATGCAATCTACTGTTATCCGATTTCTTCTTATTACAGTGCACTGTAGTGTTCTTCCTAGGCTTCTTATTACAGTGCATGAAAATGCACTGTACTGTTCTTCCTAGGCTTCTTATTATTATTATTACAGTGCATGAAAATGCACTGTACTGTTCTTTCTAGGCTTCTTCTTATTACAGTGCATGAAAATGCACTGTACTGCTCTTCCTATGCTTCTTCTTATTACTGTGCATGAAAATGCACTGTACTGTTCTACCAAGGCTTTTTAGAGTGCATGAAAATGCACTCTACTGTTATCCGATTTATTACAGTGCATGAAAATGCACTCTACTGTTATCCGATTTATTAGAGTGCATGAAAATGCACTCTATTGTTATCCGATTTCTTCTTATTATAGTGCATGAAAATGCACTATACTGTTCTTCCAAGTCTTCTTATTATAGTGCATGAAAATGCACTATACTGTTCTTCTAAGTCTTCTTATTAGAGTGCATGAAAATGCACTCTACTGTTATCCGATTTATTCTTCTTATTACAGTGCATGAAAATGCACTGTACTGTTCTTCCTAGGCTTCTTATTACAGTGCATGAAAATGCACTGTACTGTTATTCCAAGGCTTTTTCTTCTTCTGATTATTACAGTGCATGAAAATGCACTGTACTGTTCTTCCTAGGCTTCTTCTTCTTATTATTATTACAGTGCATGAAAATGCACTGTACTGTTCTTCCTAGGCTTCTTCTTATTATTATTATTACAGTGCATGAAAATGCACTGTACTGTTCTTCCTAGGCTTCTTCTTATTACAGTGCATGAAAATGCACTGTACTGTTATTCCAAGGCATTTTATTATTAATATTATTACAGTGCATGAAAATGCACTGTACTGTTCTTCCTAGGCTTCTTATTACAGTGCATGAAAATGCACTGTACTGTTCTTCCTAGGCTTCTTATTCTTATGCTTCTTCTTATTACAGTGCATGAAAATGCACTGTACTGTTCTTCCTAGGCTTCTTCTTATTACAGTGCATGAAAATGCACTGTACTGTTCTTCCAAGGCCTTTTATTACAGTGCATGAAGATGCACTGTACTGTTATTCCAAGGCATTTTATTATTATTACAGTGCATGAAAATGCACTGTACTGTTCTTCCTAGACTTCTTCTTATTACAGTGCATGAAAATGCACTGTACTGTTCTTCCTAGGCTTCTTCTTCTTATTCTTCTTCTTCTTCTAACGCATTTAATGCAGCTTCAACCGTTTAACGTAGAAACTTCATTCAAACTATGTTACGTAGGTCTTACTTAGGACATGGGTGCTATGTATTTTTCAACTTTGTAACTTTTATACTTTTTAAACTATTAATTAAAAACTAATCAAAATTTCCCCATTGACTTAACATTATGATTATGACATCACAATACGGCCGTTAAGCAATTAGAATCCTATGGCAGGTGTTCGGGCCACCTGGACCAACTGCCAGTCTCAGGCTTTAAGCATACAAACTGGCCCTATTAAGACTACACATCCTGTTCAACTGCTTCCTCTGCCAAAAACTGTTTCAAAATAAAAGTCCTCACTACAATATTTCACTGTTAAACAATTCAACCAGAGAGGGTTAAAGCGGAGCGAGAGGCGCAAACGTTCGACAATTTCCGCGTTCGATTATTGCAAGGGGGAGGGGGGGAAATCCCCCTTTATGCAGACCAGAGTAAACCCTCGCTGCACTAATGTCAATGGAGACTTGTGGAATTTTACCAATAAATTGGTCATTATGTCTTTCTGGATTTGTTGAGGGTTTTTTGGAAAATGTTGTCATAATCTGTAAGTGTTTGGGATCATTTCATTTTTTTTTCATCATCAGATCATTTTTTTAGCGTTCGGATTTGTAATAAATAACTTAATATCAGACCATGTTGCTGCCAGTTACTGTCCGGTTGTTAGCATGCTAGCTAGCCTCTTAGCTAAGGTAACATTTTAAACGGAGAAGTGTAATTTCTTTGAAATGACAACTAGCTGAATAACATTACTGACATTAGTTAAAGTGGATAGTTTATACTCAAGTGAATTTGCAACAGTATATTAAGTTTAAGCGAAGTCCTTCAACTACTAGTCACTTGTTAGCGCATAGCTGTATTGCCATAGCTACTCCCATCCACTTGTATAGCATTTTAAGCTTTAAGCTTTAAGCTTTAGCTAGCTCAGTTCACATGACTAATTAAATTATTCATATCATGTCCTAAAGAATGATTCATTGGTATCAGACATGATTATAGACAATAATACTGTGAACACAATTATGTTGATCTGTTCTTATCGCTTATTAAGAGAGAAAGTTTATTTAGTGACGTAAGGTGACACTCCCACTTATGCAGACCGGAACTGTCCCGTTTTGCTCCCATAGTAACGAATTACGTTGCTCTATCTTGCTAGTAATCAAGGATCTTTGATTCAACCCTTTAAACTACTGAACTTTTTAACTGTTCAGCCATTGTAACTGTTACTTGTCATCAACTATGACTCCTACCCACTGTAGCTAGTTAGCTAAGTTAGCTAAGTCACATGGTTAGCATAGTTAGCATGCTAGCATGTTAGCATGCTAGTTAGCATTTTTAACAAAACTGCTTAAAATGATTAGCTAAGTTAGCTAAGTCACATGGTTAGCATAGTTAGCATGCTAGCATGCTAGTTAGCATTTTTAGCAAAACTGCTAAAAACGATTAGCTAAGTCAGCTAAGTAACGTGGTTAGCATAGTTAGCATGCTAGCATGCTAGTTAGCATTTTTAGCAAAACCGCTAAAAACGATTAGCTAAGTCAGCTAAGTAACGTGGTTAGCATAGTTAGCATGCTAGCGCTAGCATGTTAGCATGCTAGTTAGCATTTTTAGCAAAACTACTAAAAACGATTAGCTAAGTAACATGGTTAGCATAGTTAGCATGCTAGTTAGCATAGTAACTTTGTTAACATTATTATCTTTGTTAACATAGTTAGCATAACTGCTAGCAAACATTAGAGCCATTCCAACTGTCAGTTATCGTCAACTATCTACCTAAATAATTTAACCATTTAAACTATCCACCTATTTAACTGTTCAGTCATTCCAACTATATTAAACCTCATCTACTTAGCAACCAATATAGTTTGTTTTTACTCTGTATGATATTTTACATCATATTTTTGCATTTTCATGCACTGTATTTCCTTCAGGAAATGCTTTTCTAGTTCTTATTACAGTGCATGAAAATGCACTGTACTGTTATTCCAAGGCTTTTTACAGTGCATGAAAATGCACTGTACTGTTCTTCCTAGGCTTCTTCTTATTCTTCTTCTTCTAACGCGTTTAATGCAGCTTCAACCGTTTAACGTAGAAACTTCATTCAAACTATGTTACGTAGGTCTTACTTAGGACATGGGTGCTATGTATTTTTCAGCTTTGTAACTTTTATACTTTTTAAACTATTAATTAAAAACTGTTCAAAATTTCCCCATAGACTTAACATGGGCTGATGACATCACAATAGAGCCGTTAAGCAATTAGAATCCTATGGCAGGTGTTCGGGCCACCTGTCCCAACTGCCATTCTCAGGCTTTAAGCATACAAACTGGCCCTATTAAGACTACACATCCTGTTCAACTGCTTCCTCTGCCAAAAACTGCTTCAAAATAAAAGTCCTCACTACAATATTTCACTGTTAAACAATTTAACCCTTTAAACTACTGAACTTTTTAACTGTTCAGCCATTGTAACTGTTACTTATCATCAACTATGACTCCTACCCACTGTACCTAGTTAGCATGTTAGCATTTTTAACAAAACTGCTAAAATGATTAGCTAAGTAACATGGTTAGCATAGTTAGCATGTCAGCATGCTAGTTAGCATAGTTAACATAACTGCTAAAAATTATTAGCTAAGTTAGCTAAGTAACATGGTTAACATAGTTAGCATGCTAGTTAGCATAGTTAGCATATCTGCTAAAAATGATTAGCTAAGTTAGCTGTGGTTAGCATAGGTAGCATGTTACCATGCTAGTTAGCATAGTTAGCATAACTACTAAAAATGATTAGCTAAGTTAGCTAAGTAACATGGTTAGCATAGCTAGCATGTTAGCATGCTAGTTAGCATAGTTAACATAACTGCTAAAAAAGATTAGTTAAGTTAGCTAAGTAACATGGTTAGCATAGGTAGCATGCTAGCATTATAGTTAGCATTTTTAGAAAAACTGCTAAAAATAATTAGCTAAGTTAACTAAGTACAATACGGCCGTTAAGCAATTAGAATCCTATGGCAGGTGTTCGGGCCACCTGGATCAACTGCCAGTCTCAGGCTTTAAGCATACAAACTGGCCCTATTAAGACTACATATCCTGTTCAACTGCTTCCTCTGCCAAAAACTGTTTCAAAATAAAAGTCCTCACTACAATATTTCACTGTTAAACAATTTAACCCTTTAAACTACTGAACTTTTTAACTGTATAGTTAGAATCCTATGCCAGGTGTTCAGGCCACCTGGATCACCATATATTGCTCTGGCCAGGCCACCTGGATCAACTCTGAGTTTCTCAGGCTTTATGACATCATAGCAATTAGAATATTGTGCCAGGTGGCCAGGCCACCTTGATCAACTGTCAGTTTCTCAGGCTTTAAGCATACAGTCTCATTCTATGCTATAAGCCTGAGAAACTGTTCAGTCATTCCAACTATATTAAACCTCATCTATCTAGCAAATAGTTTAACCTTTTAAAATATCCACCTAATTAACTGTTCAGTCATTTCAACTATATTAAACCTCATCTTCCTAGCAAATAGTTTAACCTTTTAAACTATCCACCTATTTAACTGTTCAGTCATTCCAACTATATTAAACCTCATCTACGTAGTTCAGTCATTCCAACTATATTAAATCTCATCTACAGTACCTAGCAAATAATTTAACCATTTAAACTATCCACCTATTTAACTGTCCAGTCATTCCAACTAAATTAAACCTCGTCTACCTAGCAAATAATTTTACCTTTTAAACTATCCACCTATCTGTTCAGTCATTCCAACTATATTAAACCTCGTCTAAAATAAAACCCAGGTTACGTGCATGGGATTTATGAAAGGGGGCAAGGGGACCAAGGTTGGCAGGGATGGAATTTTTGAAAAATAACTTTGGTGGAGGTAGGAGTTTAGAGCTGTACCCTCAATTCCAACCCACTGTTCAAGACGCTCTAGTAGTGTATACAGTGTCAAATGCAAGATCCAACAGGACCAGAATGGCATCACCTGAGTCAAGGGTGAGCAACAGGTCATTTGTCACCTTTAACAGGGCTGTCTCAGGGCTGTGACGGGCTTTGAAACCAGATGGCTCTTGAAATTGCTCTAGGATCTCTGTAGTGTTGAGGTATGGAAGCAGCTGTGTAAACACCACCTTCTCCAACATTTTTGAGAGAATAGGCAGTTTAGAGATAGGCCGGAAATGATTACAACATTTTGCATGCAGATTATGTTTCTTTAGCATAGGCTGGACAACCGCCTATATGTAGGAACGGTGCCAGTGAATAGTTAAGAATAAATTGAATGGAGGGACCAATAACATCAAAAGCATCTTTGATAATATGTGAAGGGATAGGATTGTGTGGGGCTTTTGATGGTTTCATGAGCTTTACAACATCCCTGTTTGGAATTGGTCAAAAGAAGCTGTAGCAATGGGGAAATGGGGTGAGGTGTCAGATACAACAAGAGCGAACTGTGCTCTGATGTGGTCAATTTTCTCTAAAAAAAACTTCAAGAACTCTTCACAGCTATTGGTGGACGCCTCAACCTCTGGAGAAACTTGGGGGTTAACAATTGAGTTATGGTATTAAAGAAAATTTTAGAGTGATAGGAATGTTTGGTTATAATGTCAGTGAAATATATCTATCTATCTATCTATAGGTATAACAGCAGTATAGGCCTAAAGGTGAAAAAAGAAATCACATTTGTATGTGATTAGAATGTTGCCAATTAAAGGTTCCATTTGATACGGTTATAATAGAGACGGTTGATAAAGCGAGACGATTCATAAGAGGGTAAATTCTGGCACGTTGTGACGTGGGGTTCGAAACGGTCACGACCATTTAGGAGTCTAGCAGGAGGTCCAGTGTCTATGTATTCCTATGGGAGAAATTAACATTTTCACGGAATATGACCAATCCCTTAGCCCTACATTCAGCGATGTAAGTTTTTAACCCATTTTCTAGAAGCCACATGTCTCCCTAACATTCTGACATTGAAATTGTATTTTCCAACGAAACAAATAAAGACAAAAATAGCTTTGTTCGTGAACTGTCACCGTCTCCTCAAAGCTCTGGTGCACAGCCACCTGTTCTCAGAGGCTCTCAGACGTTCAGAGGTTCTCAGACGGCTTCTTGAATTTCCCCTGGGGATCAATAAAGTATCTATCTATCTATCTATCTATCTATCTATCTATCTATCTATCTATCTATCTATCTATCTATCTAGACTCCAGAGATGGTTGATAAACTAACCTAACATATTTTTGCTAGAACTAGTAGACTACCAAAGTTGCTGAACATATGTTATTTCAGGTTTGTCTGCAACAATATATAAGTTTAACCAAAGTTCTTAGCTGCTACAGAGGGTCCCCGTTAAAAATTGACACTTCATTCACGATAATGGTGATTCACGCAGCTGGGTGACATGTAAGGACAACTACAGCCGCTTGGGGGCAGCATAGTCCGCTGTGGCGTTCAACGGTCGAACCGGACGGCGCATTTGACAGCAAGGGCTGTGATTGGCCGAGTTTTCAGTGCGTTTCTCTGTTTTTAGCAACCCCTGCAACATGCTAATCCACTGTAGCCTAAGCTTTGTACATAATGTTAACATAGTTTTGGATTCAGTGGCAAGATTTCTTTTTTTTTTTTTTTTTTATTTGCAAACATCATTGACATTACAGTAGTGAGTATGTGAGGATATATGTGTGTGTGTGTGTGTGTGTGTGTGCGCATATGTATAAGGCTGGTTTGCTGTTGGGCCAGGAGGAGAGAAGCTGGAACATAGAGAGGGAGGGTTTCAGAGGAGAGGAGTTGTAATTATTCTATTAATGATAAGTATAATAATAGGAATAACTGATTGCCTGGTTGATTGCCTGACTGATTGCCAACCTGGGCACCCATTAATGGCCACAGTTCCACCCAGCCCCTGCAGTTATACTGCGACGAGCTGACAGAGGAGAGGACCTGCGTGCCACCCATCGCCCCAGGCCCCCAGCATATGCACACATCCCCCACTACCACGACCAACCACACCTCGCCCCCAGACCTTCACCCAACACGCCACTCTTGACCTAAATATGTACAGTATGTGAATGGCTAGGTTGAGGGGTCTATCTAGAGTGTAGCATTAAAAGAAGTGGGCATGCATGGTGAATATCTGTCAGGATTTCCCCATGCACACCACACTTACCCTGTGTAAGATGTATGCCTCAACAATGTGTGCATTAAAATAAGTGAGGCATGCAGATAGACACCTGATGAGGCATCTACCTGCACTCCACTCTTACCCTAGCCTGTTTTGTAGTTTTTGTTTATGTATGTCACCTAACATGTAGTGCGATTAAAAGAGAGTAAAGCGTGCTGTGTGCTTCCAGGACAAGGCGTGTGCATGAGCGTATGAGGAGGGTGCACACCGGGGGCCCAGGGCCAATAGATAACCCACAGGACCCAACCAATGCCAAAACCACACAGCGACCCGCCAGGACTGAGTCTCCCAAGCCATCCAATGGGGCCCCGTCAGAATAACGATGGGAGAGGCAGAGAGAAAGAGTGAAATTAGTAAAGTTATCAGAGAATGTAAATAAAAGGGGGAGGGAAAGAAGGGGATGCTATTTATATTACTACTAATAATAATAATAATAATAATAATAATAATAATAGTTCCAGCTACCCTCCCCTGCCTAGTGTTCGATGATATGTGTATCTGTTGATGAAGTGTGTTATGATCGTGTGGAGATGGAACTCAGGCAAAGAGGGTCAGGACTGTAAGTAGGTGATAAAGGGGTACCAAGGAGAGGTTGTATCCTGAGTATTGATTAAGTTTGTAGTTGATAGGTTTTCTAATGATATATAGTCTGTTAACAAGTTTTTCCAATGAGTGATGTGAGCTTTTTTCTTAGATTTCCAGTTCATGAGGATTGTTTTCTTGGCGATAGTCAGCGCTACCAGCAGTGTTTTATTGCAGGAGTTGCTTAAATTGACTGTGGATGTATCACCAAGTATGCATAAGGAAGGGGATGCTGGGATGTGACAGCCAAAGATGGAAGAGAGAGATTTTGTGACACTCACCCAGAAGTGGTTGATTGGAGTGCAATGCCAAACCGCATGAATGTATGTATCTGGGTTATTTTGTGTGCAGTGAGTGCAAAGATCCGAGCCAAACCCCATTTTTGCCAATTTATGTGCAGTGAAGTGGAATCTGTGAAGAACCTTGTATTGTATTAGTTGTAGATTACTATTCTTTGTCATGAGGTAGATGTTTTTGCACATTTTGGTCCAGAAGTCGGCACCGGGAGTAATTGATAAGTCTGATTCCCATTTGTGATATGGCAGGCCAATTGTTTTTTCTGAACGAGATATAATTTTGTAAATTTGGGAGAGTATTTTTTTGGGAGAGGGAATATTAAGCAGCTCTGAGATTGGTGGGGGAATGTCAAGGTTAGCTGTCTGGATGTTAATTTTTCCTAGGATAGATGATTTAATTTGCAGGTATTGTAAGAAGTGTTTACTCTCGATGCCGTGCTTCTGGACCAAACAGGAAAATGAGGCCTGATTATTGTCTTGAAGAATGTGTTGAAGGTGAGTGATGCCCTTTCCCATCCATGTGTGAAAGTTAAGTGTTTTTTTATTGACGGTGAAATCTGGGTTATTCCAAATCGGGGTGCGAATTGATGGTGCTATAGGTGAATCAGTGATGTGGTAGAATCTCCACCAGGCTGTCAGAGTAGCTGAAATTGTTGGGGCTTTGAAGGATGGATGTTTTTTGACCGACTGACTGCAGAAAGGGAGATCTGAGATTTTAATTTCTTTACAGATTGTTTGTTCTAGGTCTAACCAGGTGTTGTCTGAGGGGGTGGGGTGTAGCCATTTGTGGATGAAGTGGAGCTGGTTGGCCAGGGCATAGTGCTGGAAGTGTGGGGCCTCTAGTCCTCCCATTGCTTTTGGTTTTTGGAGAGTGGCGAGTTTGATCCTTGGGGTCTTATCTTTCCAGTAGAATTTAGTGATTAATGAATCCAGAGACTTAAACCAGAGGGTGGTGGGCTGGGTTGGAATCATAGAGAATAGATAGTTTATTTTGGGCAGTATTGTCATTTTGATTACTGAGATTCTGCCCATGATGGATAATGGGAGGTTCTTCCAGCGTTGAAGGTCATCATCTATTGAAGTGAGTAGAGGGGAATAATTTAGGCTAAATAAGTCTGACAGCCTGGGGGAGACTTTTATCCCTAAGTAAGTGATATAGTTAGTGCAGAGTGGGATAGGTGAAGAGTTGGCTGTCACATCCCAGCTGTTGGGATGTAATGGGAGAACTGCAGATTTATTCCAATTGATTGAGTATTCAGAAATTTTAGAGAATGTGTCAATGAGTTTGATGGTTTCTTCTACTGATGTTGTGGGGTCTTGAAGAAAGAGAAGAATGTCGTCAGCATAAAGGCTGATTTTGTGATGCATATATGGAGTCTGGACACCTTTGATGAGGGGGTTCTGACGGATGGCAGCTGCTAGGGGTTCAATGAAGATTGTAAATAGTGAGGGGGAGAGTGGGCACCCCTGTCTAGTTCCCCGGTGAAGAGTGAAACTTTGTGATGTTAGTCCATTGGTGATTACTGTGGCTGAAGGAGAGGTATATAGAAGTTTAATCCAGTTAATGAACGACTCCCCGAAGCCAAACCTCCCTAATGTGGAAAACAGGAAATTCCAGTTCACCCTATCAAAAGCTTTTTCTGCGTCCAGAGTTGCTATGATGGTATTATCTTGAAAATTTGTAGAGTGATACATTATATTTAACAGTCTGCGGGTGTTGGTGGATGAAATTCTACCTTTAATGAAGCCTGTTTGGTCTGGGTGGATAATGGATGGGGTGACCTCTGCTAATCTGTGTGCTAGCATTTTTGCGATTATCTTATTGTCCACATTGAGGAGAGAAATTGGTCGGTAGCTGGATGGCAATGTTGGGTCCTTATTGGGCTTGAGGAGCAGTGAAATTGAGGCTGTGGTGGAACTAGTTGGAAGACGTCCTTTCTGTTTTGATTCATTAATCATTCTGATGAAAAGTGGAGCTAAGATGGTCCAAAATTGTTTGTAGAACTCAGCAGGAAAGCCATCCGGACCTGGTGCTTTATTATCGGGCATCTGTTTCAGGGCATCAAACAGTTCTTGTTGAGTTATAGGTGATTCTAGGTTTTTTATTTCCGTCTCATTGACTTGTGGTAATTCGATGCTGTTTAGGAAAGAGTCTATGAATTCCTGGTTGGGGTTTATTTCTGAAGAATATAGTTTATTGTAAAACTGGTAAAAAACATGATTTATTTCTTCAGGTGAGCTGGTTAGCTTCCCTGCTGAGTTCTTTATGACCGGGATTGTTGATTTTTCTTTGTTACGTTGGATTTGATTTGCTAAGTATTTACCTGATTTATTGCTATGGTGGAAGTTTTCCTGCCTTAGACGGTGAATCATAAATTGAGTGTGTTTATTGAGTATTTCATTGAGTTTGAATTTATGTTTCCTAAGTTTTGCCTGTGTTTCTTCAGTTGGGTTGCTTGCATTGGTTTCTTCTAACTGTTTAATTTTATTGTTGAGTTGAGTGGCAAGATTTCTTGATTGTATAGTGCCTGTCTCTCAGTAATGTTTTAAAATGAGAGCTTCGTCAGCTGGCAGTAGGCTACTTTGTCGGTAGTCATGAGAAATTCGCTTGCTAACAGAACATAAAAATGCTGCCCAGAAACCTTGTGAATAGTTCTGACACTAACGAGGTTGAAATATAGAATTTGCCTACAGCATCTCCTTAACAGTAATGTTAACAAAATGACAGCATTCATATGACAAAGGAAAACGAATCCGGTCACTCAAGACTGTGCCGCAGCCGTGGGGCAGAAGACGCTTGGTGGCCGTCCACAACGTTATAAACTTAACCTAAATAGCCGGCTGCTGTAAGCTACAATCGGATTTTATTGTATACCCCTGTTGTCTCAATGATGATAACATCTCATTTCCGACTATATTTCAAAGTGTGCCATTCATTTGCATTATTAACATAACATCGTATTTTGTCATTTTTGACGAAGACATGCATTCCGTTAGGGATATTGAACATATTTAACATTCTCTAACCATCGTGATTTCGAATTGGTGCAGTTGTCAGCACAAAAACTCATTTTATTCTTTTGCTCTTTTGCATTGCTCTATGCTGTTCTATGGTGCTTTCTGCCTCTTGGTTGCGCACGCATGTTTTCGTGGCGTTTCATAGAAATCCATATATAATGAGCGCATAAAACGACTTGTTGACGTTTTGGGACATTAATCTACATGTAGGCTACGTTAAGCTTTAAGGATTGTATGTCCTTAATTTATTTATATAGGCCTATTTAGGCTACTTGCGCAAACCCTGGATACTTTTATTGCCACACAACAATATTGGTGGTATTTGTTACATTAGCTTCAAAAGGCACCGCTTCAGAAAGCTGCACTGCTTGTGAAAGAAGGGGGTGGGGGAGGGGAGCTTGCAGCCAAGTGTCGGAAAAATGCATAGCCTACAACACAGAACTCTCGCATTAGTGACAGTAGACACGCTTCCAGCCTAATGACTTTCACACATTTTGAATGATTTACAGTATGCCTATACATTAGCGCTCCACGTGTAGAGACTGTGCAGAATACAATGTGTGAATGATGCTCAATGATTTGCCAATAGCCTATAATAGTCTTCTGCTGGGTTGCATGTACTGTATAGCCTAGTTTTACTGTACATTTTTTCAGCCTTTATTGGTTAAATGACCATTTTTATTACGAAAATATTTCTTAACTTCAAAAACACAGTGTCTAAAACTCGGTGTCATTCAGACTCAACCCTCTTGACGTTTGGTGATTAATTGACAGCTGTTTTGGGACACGTTAAACTTTCTTTATAATGAGCACATAAAACGACTTGTTGTTTTGGACATTAAGCTACGTTAAGCTTTTTCACGTTAAGGATTGTATGTCCTTAATTTATTTATATATTTAGGCTACTTGCGCAAACCCTGGATACTTTTATTGCCACACAACAATATTGGTGGTATTTGTTACATTAGCTTCAAAAGGCACCGCTTCAGAAAGCTGCACTGCTTGTGAAAGAAGGGGGTGGGGGAGGGGAGCTTGCAGCCAAGTGTCGGAAAAATGCATAGCCTACAACACAGAACCCGCTTCTCGCACTAGTCACTGACAGTAGACACGCTTCCAGCCTAATGACTTTCACACATTTTGCAGAGAAAGCTCGAGTAGCCGAGAGAGCAGAGAAAGCTCGAGTAGCCGAGAGAGACGCCGAGAATGATCGGTTGAAAGCGGTGGTCAAAAACCTCAAACGAGAGCTTCAACAACTCCGAGAGGCAGCCACTTGGAGAGCCACAGAGACATTTTACAGGAGATGAGAGCTGGAATCGGAGAACTTCAGGCGACGCTACGTGAGCAGAGAAGTTATTCGACGCCTGAGAGACCAATCCCCAGGTGCACCTCGACACCAGCTCCAGAAACGTCCTCCTTGCAGATGTCTCCATTGGCCCTCTCCGTCACACTCAACGACAGCATCCAAGTTCCTAGTCAACACGCAGACGTGACCTTGCGTGATGTTGGTCCCGAAGACCACGCTAAGATTCACCAACAGAGCTACGGCCAAGTGGGCAGATACGGATGCCTGCTCTTCAGGTCCATCGTCACAGAGGAACACTATAAAGCCTGGAGCAAAACCACCAACTGGGATGGAGCGAAGGGCAAGCGAGCACTGCCGCAAAATGTGAAAAACTTTGTGGTCTCAACACTACAACGAAAGTTCCCTGCTATGGGGAGGAGTGAACTGAAGGACTGCATCAATCAGATCAACGAATTCCTCCGCACAACACGCAGATCTTCCCAGGGATTCAACGTGCTTTAAATTTAGACTGTAGAATGTAGAATGTTCATTATTTCAATAAATACGTTTTCTCTGAAGCACTTTCCCGACTTCGTCTTTCTATAGGCTAAGCATATCATGGAGATAGAGTAGAAAACTGGATTTAACTAAACAAATGTAACTAAGTAAACTGATTGTTTACTCTACAGTAGGCTATGTTCCCCCTCTCAGGCTGTACAATAGGCCTATTGAAAGTAGGCTAATGAGCTCAATAGACACGTTAGCGCTTCCATTAGGAAACTTTCGTTGCAGACTTTCACAACTGATTGTTTAGCCTACAGTAGCCTACTGTAGGCCTACTCTACAGTAGCCTAGGCTATAGGTTATGTTCCCCCTCTCAGGCTGTAGGCCTATTGAAAGTAGATGCAAGTAGATGCAATGCAATTGCTGGAAAATTCTATACCGGTCCTTTGTGACTACCTGCGTGCCTTTGACCAGGCCAAGGCTACAGTGCAGACACTCGCAAATAAATGGGGGTTCAGAGTACATTTGAAAATGTTAGAGCACGGAGAGTGAAGCGTCACTTTGACGAACTATCGGAAGATGAACGCTTAACCGATGCAGAGAGATACTTCAAAGTGCAGGCATTTAATGCAACTCTGGACATCATAATCAGTCAGCTCTCCCAAAGATGTGCAAGCATGCGGAAAACTTGTTATGTGGTTGAGTCTTTACGTCCTATGATCCTTCAACTCGCAGGTGATGATGAATTGCTTGAAAAGGCAGTACGTTTGTCAGACCATTATAGCATGGACATTGCACCGACATTCCCAACACAACTCCTCTCATTTAGGTCTTGCTTTAAAGCAGAGATTTCACAGAAGTCAACTATTTTTCAACTTGCCAAAAGGCTGGTGGTAGATTATGACAGTGTAACATCCACATTCGGGGAAGTGTGTACTGCTCTCATGTTGTTTCTACATTGCCTGTGACTGTGGCAACAGCTGAGCGATCTTTTTCCAAATGTTCAACAATTGCTGGTGTACAGGCTATAATCAATTAGCTAAATCATTTGTCCAGCTGTTTAAACATTTTTTCGTGTTACATTCAAACGCAAAAGGTGCTTTGATATCTTTTTTGTTTAAACGTTGGCAAGCAGGCATGCTGCGGTTGCAATGAATGAGGATAATTGGTTTTATCTGCGGTGTTATTTTTTGCATTTTGAATATGACTCGCTCCAGCACGTCTACTTTTTTTGCACGGTGCTTTCTTAAAGGAGCTGCACCATCTTACAACAATTGCATCTACATTTTCATATTAGAATGTTTTGTCAAGTGTAAGCTTAAACTACCGTGATCAAATTAAGTTTCCGTGCCCCCGCTTAAAGTCTCTTATGCTCTTATCGTTACACTATCAAATCTATAAGTAACCGTGACAAATAGGGTATAAGATATATAAACTCACGCTATTGTATTATCATATATGTTTGGTAATGGCTCAGCTTTCTCTGATTGTTCTACTGACTTGGAAACTGCATCATGGAAGCAGTAAGTCAAGTCGCATCAAAAATAGTAGTGGCAGAACTCCAAAGTGACACCTTGTGGTTGTTTGTGTCAACTGCAGTTTGTGCCACTTCTGCTGAGAAAATGGGGATCGTGATTCCTGAAGGAACCCGTCCAAACTTAACGGGGACCCACTGTAGCTAGCTAGCGAACATTCCCAGTCACTTTCCGTTTACTGTGCTAACGTTAGCTAGCTAGCTAGCTAGCTCGGTTAATGGGGCAAAATGAAATTAATCATTCCGTGTCCGAAAGAGTGTTTCATTGGCATCACACACAAACAATGACTGTAAAATAGTATACAAAATTATATGTATATGTTATTATTGCTTATTTAGAGAAAAGTTTATGTTTTGTTTTATGATTTATCTTAGTTAACTATAGAATCTTTGGTTATAATGAACTCAAGCAACCACAACACATTCAGGACACTACCCAGGTTTTAAACAAAATAGACCAAATATCCAACATAGGCTCTTGCATTATGGCCACTATGGATGTGGAATCTTTATACAGCAACATCGTACATAATGAGGGTCTAGAGGCTCTAAAATACTATCTCTCATCCAGACCTGAACATTTGATGCCTCCCAATGACTTTATAGTGCAACTTACTGAGTGGACTTAAGAACAATGTTTTTCTCTTTCAAGATAAACTGTACAGACAGGAAAAGGGGACTGCAATGGGCGCTTGCTTTGCGCCCAACTATGCCAATCTGTTTCTAGGCTTGTGGGAGGAACGGTATATCTTCTCGCAAGTCAACCCTTTCAGAGATAAAGTGTTGTGGTGGGGTAGATTTATTGATGATGTGATACTGTTTTTTTCAGGCACAGAAAAAGAACTTCTAGACTTCCATAGTTATGTAAACACCCTAAATAAGAACCTAAAACTTAGTCTGGAGTATGATCTGCAAGCCATACACTTTCTGGATCTACGTATCTCTAAAGACAATGAGGGATTCTTGCATACATCTATTTTCAGAAAGGCCACAGATCGGAACACTATACTGCATGCAGATAGCTTTCACCCGCCATGGCTTATCACTAACATACCCTATGGACAGATACAGAGATTAAAGCGTATCTGTGACTCAGATCAGGACTTTATGCATCAATCTATGGATATGCAGCAGCGCTTTCGACAGAGAGGGTATCGAACCCAAACTCTCGTTCAAGCTCATAATCGAGCACAAGCACTTGAGAGGAAGAGCCTGCTTAGATCTAGACCCCCAAAAGTGCCAACTCAGAAACCCTATTTTGTCACCCGTTATAGCAAAGAGGCTGTCCAGATTAAACATATCATAAAGAAGAACTGGAACCTCATTGAATGTGACCCAGCCCTACGGGAAATATTCACCAAACCCCCTGGGATTAGTTTTAGAAGGGCCCCTACTATTAAAGACAAATTAGTGAGAAGCCACCTCCCTGCTCCAAAACGTGAAACTTGGCTTCGCCAACCCAAGGGAAACTTCCCCTGTGGTAATTGCAATTATTGTGAGAATATGGTTAAAACTGACAGATTTATAGATGTTCTCAATAATAAGACCTATTCTGTTAACAGTTTCATAAATTGCAATACTACTCACGTGGTCTATCGATTAGAATGTCCTTGTGGTTGTTTCCATGTAGGCCTTACGAAAAGGAGACTAAGAGACAGGGTAGCTGAACATAGGTATGCCATTCGAACTAGAAATATGAATTACCCAATGGCCAAACATTATGCAGAAGCTAATCATGGGAGGGATTCAACATTAAGAGTAATTGGTATTGAATCTATTCGCCTTGATGCCAGGGGTGGGGACAAAATAAAACGCCTCAAACAGAGGGAGACATACTGGATCTATTCGCTGAGAGCTACTAGCCATCCAGGTCTCAACGAAGATTTTGACCTTTCACCTTTTCTGTAGTTTTTTGTAGCCTATTGTGGGTCTTCAGAACAATGGGTCTGTTTGATATGTTGTTGTGTGGAGTACATTTTAGAATAACAATGAACTATGACATTTGACTGAACATGTTAGGACTTATTTAGTTTTGACATGAAGAATACATCCAGATTTTAGAATTACTGTTGTAATCTTTACCGGGATTTGTGATTTATGGACTTTTTGATACATGTGTGGAGTAGACCTGCACCAAGGTTTTAGAACTACTGTTGACATCTTGATCATGAACTGTAATGTATAACCTATTCATATTTACTGTCTTTTAATGCATGTACGGAATGCGTTTAGTTTTTGGAATTGCTATCGTGATCTTGACTATGAATTGTGATACATGGTGTGTTCATATTTGTTCAATTCTGATGTGGAGTTCTTTGTTTGTGAAGAATAATCATTTGGAATGATGTCATTGCTAGTTTCCCAACTGCCCTGTTGCCTTTGATTATTGACCTGCTTGACAGAAATGACTGCCCCTAGTGGCTGAAGAAATGTATAGCAAGTGCCTCATTGGCACACCTGAAACCCATGCTATAATTATGCTCAGACTCTCTGTTCCCAACACCCTGATGAAGGCTGGTGAGCCGACACGCGTTGACGTTTTTTAATGGATTAGCCCTAAATAATAAATGTTAAACAATTTGCATCCTACTGAGTGCCTGGACCTGGAATCTTTTTCCAAACTGATTCATGAACTCAAGCAACCAGTTTGAATGGCAGTTAATGTAAGTTCTAGATCTTTACAGTAGAATTCTGGAATGACTTGTAAAAATACTTTACTCCTCAAATATGTGTATATTATACAGCAAATATCTAGCCCCAGAGGTCAGATCTGAAGTGCCTCCACGTCTGAAGTGAATCCTTAGGGGGTGAAGATTATATAGTGGAACTTTCATGCTTTAGTCATAAAATGCACAACTGTTTTGCTTATCATCCTAACTATAAGTTGGAAACAATCCCATAACACCATTTATTTCATATGATTACTGACCTGGTTGCTTAGAGTGTTACTGCTGGTGGCTGCAGACTGAGCTGGAGAAGAGTGTAGAATGCTTTCTATTTCCATCTGCTTCAGGCATGCACTTGTGTCTGGTGGAAAAAAAATGCAAATGTTTCTACTCTACTCTTCTTAAACTACTCTTCTAGTCTTAAGACAAATTATTTAATTTTACTTAAAAATCTATTTTTTTTTTCAAAGTTATGTGTACTTCTTTCCAAAATCATAGTCATAGTCAAAGTAATTTCACATTTCCAATATTAAAATGTGAAGACATATTACCTGTTAGAAGAATTTGAAAGAAAAATTCATCCTCACCTGTGAAGGAAGAACAATCCTCCAAGACAACAGTCAACCCTGCCTCCTCTGTTTGGCCTGCTGTGACTATGGGAGCAGACTCCTTGACCAGTGTTTCCATTACTTCAATTGACTGCAGTTTGTTGACTGCCAGAAGTGAGCTGTGGGAATAAAGCAACATTCAGAGCACAGACACACAAAGTCCAATAAAAAATGGATGATGCAGTTTAACATTACAGGGGAACAAAATGTGAATGGCTAACTGAGTAAAAGGTGACCTGATTTCCAAAAGGCAAGAAGTTTTACCAATATATTTAACAATATCTTTTGCATTTCTTATCCAAACAATGTCAAACTTGGCACTGCACTCAATCGTGCCAGTAGCAAGACACATTTGCCAAGTTTGAAATCAATCGGATAAACGGTTTGACAGATATGGGAATAAAACACAAACACACACACAATGTGTGGAAGATCCCAAGGCTGACACATGGCAACTCGTGACGTCAACCTAATCAGTCCACCCGCCATATTGGATTTTGTCAGAACACAAAAATATTTTGGAACAGATCATCTTCAGACCAAACCTAACAAAATGACAGTTGCAGATTTTATTTTCAAAAACATAACAGACAAACAAAATCGGTGGAAAAGCCGCCAAACAGGATGTGACCTTATCTGTCAGCCAATCTTTGTTGTGAGTGCTTACAGCCATACTGTATGTCTGATGTAATAGCATCAAGTTACCATGGTAACCCTGGCCTGCTGATTTCCTTGGTCCCTTCATTGCTGCTTGCAGCTACATTTAATCATTGATGTATAGGGTGTAACATGCAATGTCAATTTATTTATATAGCACATTTAAAAAACTAAAAAACTACAACAGTTGATCAAAGTACTGTAAAATAAAATAAAACAATAGTAAAATAATAGTATAAAACAATAATAATAATAATAATAATAATAATGATAATACAGAGTAGCTCACAGATCATAGCAATAATGATAAAAAATAAGAGCATATACAAGGTAATATAATATATATATGATTTAAAACTTATAAAAGTAGAAATGGGCTTTGAGATGGGATTTGAAAATATTTAGAGAATGGGCTAGTCTAATGTGGGGAGGGAGATTGTTCCAGAGTTTAGGGGCAGTAGCAGAAAAAGCACGGTCTCCTCTACATTTAAATTTGGTTTTGGGAAGGGAAAGGAAGATGGTAGAGATGTGTCCTCTCTTACGGGTACCAGTTAAGAGGTGAGCTGCTGCATTTTGAACCAGTTGCAATCGGTAATCAATAAACAAATGAGAGTGCTAGGGATGCACCAATACCACGCACCAATACCACTTAATTACACTGCTACCCCTAAAGCATAGTAGCGTACACACTACTCTTGAAAAGCCTACCTTTCACTAGCAAAATGTATGGATCTGCGTTGAATCTACGCAGCCTCCGTTGAAACTATAGCTCACCTATGCAGGTGGTAAACTTCAGTTTATGTAGCCTATTTGGTGTGTTAGTGTAGCTGGTGTAGGTCTCCACTTTACATCATAAGGTGAGAAGAAGTAAATGAAAATAATAAAATGGGGCGTCTTAGTAGATAAATCTAATTTGAAATGTCAAATTAAAAGGTGCAGACAGTGCCAGTAAGGAGGCATGTTTAACACAGAAAGTTTTCCTTATTACAGTGCATGAAAATGCACTGTACTGTTCTTCCTAGGCAACAACTTATTATTATTATTCCGCTTACCACTTTTTCCGTACGCTATTTCTCTTGAACAGTTTAACTTCATTCAAACTTTGTAACGTAGGTATTCAAACGGACGAAGCTGCTATGTCTTTTCAACTTTGAAACTTTTATACTTTTTAAACTATTAAAAAAAAAACTTTTTAAAAATCCCCATAGACTTAACATTGCCGATTGTGACATCATAATACGGCCGTTAAGCAATTAGAATCCTATGGCAGGTGTTCAGGCCACCTGGATCAACTGCCAGTCTCAGGCTTTAAGCCAGGGGTCTCAAACACCCGGCCCGCGTCCTGCCCAATTCCGGCCCGCGACGAATGACAAAATAATAATGTAATCCGGCCCTTGAGGCTATTAATTGCGACAAACAACGATACTGATTAAAATAGACGATAGATCCAGGTACGGTGACAAATCTCATTTGTAGGCCTACTCTGCTCCACTATGTGCAAGACATCCAGAGCTTGATTCAAACCCAAAATCGCTACGCAAAGTTTTCAGGAAATACTTGTATTACACGCGAGAAACACAAAGACGTGCATTTGTAATGACGCGGAAGCGATGCAGGCCATAGTGTTGCAGAAATTGAAGCAGAAATTAAGCAGAAATAGCCAGGCCTACACCAAATGTTGAAAAACGTTCACGTGTGATGAAGTCTTAGGTTAGCTATGTTATTCACCTATTCTAATTCTGAAGAAGAATATCCTTTTGGAGATTATGATCGATCGTCTATGACAGTGATAGTCACGGTGCGTCTCTGAATGGAGGTGCGTGTATACAACGGTGTCCACTAAGCATACCATGCTTGTTTCGACCCTCTGCCCAACATAGCTTGGAGGTTGCAGTGGTAATCGTGATAATAATGTCCGTAATGGATGTGGTACAGACAGCAGGGCTAGTAGAAATAGGGCTCTAAAGAACTACAAAGTCACCCGCAATATGATGCGAACTTCTGGGTACTGCAGATTACCCGCGATAGGAACTGTTTGACCAGAATACTTTATTGTAGGCCTATATTGTAGTAATCTATTACTAAACCACAACATCTTAGGTGTTGGTATACATCTTAGGTGTTTTTCTGTTAATTTGTTATGTGGGTAATATGAAAAAAGGAAAGTAAACCTGCTTAAATATGTTCATCCAGTATTTACTGAAAGGTGCATAATTTGAGGTGCTTGCCATCCAGTGACAAATTAGATGGGTAAATTTACCCCCTTCATAAACTTTTGTTTTACTCAAAGATTTTTACATTTACAGTATAACTTTATCTCTGACCACTTTCAAGCCATGGCCTTTTAAATTTTGATATAAACATCCAATGGTGTTGCTTTCTTAACCCTGATGCCTAGTTTGCCAGATTTAAAAAAGTTATGAGAGGAAATATTTTTATTTGGTGTGAAACACACACACATACCTGTTTTTTATGTTTTTCATTTATTTATACAAACTGGCCCTATTAAGACTACACATCCTGTTCAACTGCTTCCTCTGCCAAAAACTGTTTCAAAATAAAAGTCCTCACTACAACATTTCACTGTTAAACAATTTAAACCTTTTAACTACTGAACTTTTTAACTGTTCAGCCATTGTAACTGTTACTTGTCATGTCAACTATGTCTCCTACCCACTGTAGCTAGTTAGCATGGTTAGCTAAGTTAGCTAAGTAATATGGTTAGCATAGTTAACATTCTAGTTAGCACAGTTAACATAACTACTAAAAGCTAAGTTAGCTAAGTCACATGGTTAGCATAGTTAGCATGCTAGTTAGCATAGTTAACCTAACTACTAAACATGATTAGCTAGGTTAGCTAAGTAACATGGTTAGAATAGTTAGGATGTTAGTGTTGTTATCATGTTAGTTAGCATTGTTAGCATAACTACTAAAACTGATTAGCTAAGTCACATGGTTACCATAGTTAGCATGTTAACATGATAGTTAGCATAGTTAGCATAACTACTAAAAATAATTACTAGGTTAGCTAAGTCACATAGTTAACATAGTTAGCATTTTAACATTGTTGACATGCTAGTTACCATAATAACTTGGTTAGCATTATTATCTTTGTTAACATTACATTACATTATTAGCATTATTATCTTTGTTAACATAGTTAGCATAACTGCTAGCAAACATTAGAGCCATTCCAACTATCAGTTATCGTCAACTATCTACCTAAATAATTTAACCATTTAACCCTTAGAACCCTAAGCTGTTTTTAGGGCATTTTCACTACCTTTATTCATAAGGATTTATTCTGGTCATTGTAAGTGCCACACACACATATTATATATTGTTTTTTTCAGCAGAGTCTAGGCTATCCAGATCTACATCATTTCATGTATTAGTACTTGCATTGATTTTATTTTGATTTTTAAAGAATTAAAATATAAAAATCATATTATAAAAAATCTTATATTTTGACCTGTATCTCACCACAGCAAGCTCATAGCTCTACATGCATTTCATGTGTGTGTAGGGCTGACTGTCCTGAAACGGGCAATATAATTGCCATGTTGGAGGGATACTCTGGGGCTGAGCAATTTACAGAAATATGTGGTGTGTGATTTACGGAAATAAATGCAATTTTTTATTTAGCGATGAAAAATGACCATTCTGCGCTCCATATCTGTGACACGAACTGATCTGACCTGACTTGACCCAAGTTTGCCTGTTAGCATGTGTGACTATGGTGCATGCACTCATGATGATTCTCAACTTTTTACTGCATTGCCATGAACAAAGTAAAGGAAAAAAAGGTGTTTCTTTGTTGAACAAATTGGGATGCAATGTGAGCCTTGAATTCGATGCCATGCAGGAATTTGCTAGGATCTCAAAACCGGATTATGAACATGTTTTGCCATAGAGAAACACACGATAGCGTTGGATTATAAACATGCTTTGCCACAAAAACAGACAAAAACGTGGGGTAAGTCCAGCTATATGAAGTTATTATTTTCCTGTCCAGACGAAGTGTCTGTTTTATAACCCAGAAGGATGTATTTGGTATCAAATGATAGCTCTGTGTCTCCTCTTTCATCTAACATGCGTGGCATATATATCCGATCACGGGTCCGCGAGTAATTACTCCGAGAGTAATGGGTGTGCAGCTGTTGGTTTGTGTACATGACGTTAATATTTTGCAGTCACTTCGTCTGTTTTTATAAGCCAGAAAGATCGATATCCATGTTACCAATGGATAGCCCTGTTTCTCCTCTTTCATCTGATATGGTTGCCATATCTATGCGATCACGGGTTCGCGAATAATTCAAACGAGAGTAATGGGTGCGCAGGTGAACGCAGAGAAGTATAGACTGTAAATATGATGCAATTTGATTTAATTTCATGATTTTTTAAAAATTTCATACTTGATCGTACAGACAAGTGCATAGTCTCTTTGGAAAGCCCCACTTCTTCTCTGTCATGCAATAAAGGTTTTATCTCGTTGCGATGAACAGTCGCGGAGCAATATAACAGAGAAGAAAGGGTGTGTTTTTTGACGCACTTTGCGTCAATCGGGTTCTAAGGGTTAAAGTATCCACCTATTTAACTGTTCAGTCATTCCAACTATATTAAACCTCATCTACTTAGCAACCAATATAGTTTGTTTTTACTCTGTATGATATTTTACATCATATTTTTGCATTTTCATGCACTATATTTCCTTTAGGAAATGCTTTTCTAGTTCTTATTTTTCTTCTTCTAACGCAGTTAATGCAGCTTCAACCATTTAACGTAAAAACTTCATTCAAACTTTGTTACGTAGGTCTTACTTATGACATCCGGGCTTTGTATTTTTCATCTTTCTAACTTTTATACTTTTTAAACTATTAATTAAAAACTATTAAAATTTCCCCATAGACTTAACATTAGCCTTTATGACATCACAGCAAATAAAATCTTGTGGCAGGTGGCCAGGCCACCTGGACCAACTGTCAGTTTCTCAGGCTTTAAGCATACAATCTGATTCTCTTAAGACTACAGATACTGTTCCACTGCTTCCTCTGTCCACAACTGTTTCAAAATAAAAGTCCAGGCTACAGTAAGTCCCTATTAAATAATTTAACCATTTAAACTATCCACCTATTTAACTGTTCAGTCATTCCAACTATATTAAACCTCATCTACCAAGCAAATAATTTAACTATTTAAACTATCCACCTTTTTAACTGTTCAGTCATTCCAACTATATTAAACCTCATCTACCTAGTTCAGTCATTCCAACTATATTAAACATCATCTACCTAGTTCAGCCATTCCAACTATATTAAACCTCATCTACCTAGTTCAGTCATTCCAACTATATTAAACCTCATCATGTTGGTTGCCAATTAGCACATCATCTGTTTTAATAATATATTTCACACCATATGTTTTGCATTTTCATGCACTGGTAATTCCCTGGAATTGCGTTTTCTAGTTACAGTGCATGAAAATGCACTGTACTATTCTTCCTAGGCTTCTTCTTATTACAGTGCATGAAAATGCACTGTACTGTTATTCCAAGGCTTTTTACAGTGCATGAAAATGCACTGTACTGTTCTTCCTAGGCTTCTTCTTCTTATTCTTCTTCTTCTAACGCGTTTAATGCAGCTTCAACCGTTTAACGTAGAAACTTCATTCAAACTATGTTACGTAGGTCTTACTTAGGACATGGGTGCTATGTATTTTTCAGCTTTGTAACTTTTATACTTTTTAAACTATTAATTAAAAACTAGTCAAAATTTCCCCATAGACTTAACATGGGCTGATGACATCAATATAGAGCCGTTAAACAATTAGAATCCTATGGCAGGTGTTCGGGCCACCTGGATCAACTGCCAGTCTCAGGCTTTAAGCATACAAACTGGCCCTATTAAGACTACACATCCTGTTCAACTGCTTCCTCTGCCAAAAACTGTTTCAAAATAAAAGTCCTCACTACAATATTTCACTGTTAAACAATGTAACCCTTTAAACTACTGAACTTTTTAACTGTTCAGCCATTGTAACTGTTACTTGTCATCAACTATGACTCCTACCCACTGTAGCTAGTTAGCATAGTTAGCATGCTAGCATGTTAGCATGCTAGCATGTTAGCATTTTTAGAAAAACTGTTAAAAATGATTAGCTAAGTTAGCTAAGTAACATGGTTAGCATAGGTAGCATGCTAGCGTGTTAGCATGCTAGTTAGCATTTTTAGCAAAACTGTTAAAAATGATTTGCTAAGTTAGCTAAGTAACGTGGTTAGCATAGTTAGCATGCTAGTGTGTTAGCAAGCTAGTTAGCATTTTTAGCAAAACTGTTAAAAATGATTTGCTAAGTTAGCTAAGTAACGTGGTTAGCATAGTTAGCATGCTAGTGTGTTAGCAAGCTAGTTAGCATTTTTAGCAAAACTATTAAAAATGATTAGCTAAGTAACATAGTTAGCATGCTACCATAGTTAGCATGCTAACATGCTAATTAGCATTTTTAGCAAAAAAACTTGGTTAACATTATTATCTTTGATAACATAGTAGCATAACTACTAGCAAACATTAGGGCCATTCAAACTGTCAGTTATCGTCAATTATCTACCTAAATAATTTAACTATTTAAATTATCCACCTATTTAACCGTTCAATCATTCCAACTATATTAAACCTTATCTACCAAGCAAATCATTTAACTATATAAACTATCCACCTATTTAACTGTTCAGTCATTCCAACTATATTAAACCTCATCTACCTAGTTCAGTCATTCCAACTACATTAAACCTCATCTACCTAGTTCAGTCATTTGAACTATATTAAACCTCATCATGTTGGTTGCCAATTAGCACATAATCTGTTTTAACAATATATTTCACACCATATGTTAACATGCTAGTTAGCATTTTTAGCAAAACTGCTTAAAATGATTAGCTAAGTCACATGGTTAGCATGCTAGCATGCTAGTTAGCATTTTTAGCAAAACTGCTTAAAATGATGAGCTAAGTCAGCTAAGTAACATGGTTAACATACTTAGCATTTTAACATTGTTAGCATGCTAGTTAGCATAGTAACTTGGTTAACATTATTATCTTTGTTAACATAGTTAGCATAACTGCTAGCAAACATTAGAGCCATTCCAAGTGTCAGTTATCGTCAACTATCTACCTAAATAATTTAACCATTTAAAGTATCCACTTATTTAACCGTTCAATCATTCCAACTATATTAAACCTTATCTACCAAGTAAATCATTTACCTATATAAACTATCCACCTATTTAACTGTTCAGTCATGCCAACTATATTAAACATCATCTACCGAGCAACCAATATAGTTTGTTTTTACTCTGTATGATATTTTACATCATATTTTTTGCATTTTCATGCACTGTATTTCCTTCAGGAAATGCTTTTCTAGTTCTTCTTCTTCTTCTAACGCGTTTAATGCAGCTTCAACCGTTTAACGTAGAAACTTCATTCAAACTATGTTACGTAGGTCTTACTTAGGACATGGGTGCTATGTATTTTTCAGCTTTGTAACTTTTATACTTTTTAAACTATTAATTAAAAACTGTTCAAAATTTCCCCATAGACTTAACATGGGCTGATGACATCACAATAGAGCCGTTAAGCAATTAGAATCCTATGGCAGGTGTTCAGGCCACCTGGACCAACTGCCAGTCTCAGGCTTTAAGCATACAAACTGGCCCTATTAAGACTACACATCCTGTTCAACTGCTTCCTCTGCCAAAAACTGTTTCAAAATAAAAGTCCTCACTATAATATTTTACTGTTAAACAATTTAACCCTTTAAACTACTGAACTTTTTAACTGTTTAGCCATTGTAACTGTTACTTGTCATCAACTATGACTCCTACCCACTGTAGCTATTTAGCTAAGTTAGCTAAGTCACATGGTTAGCATAGTTAGCATGCTAGCATGCTAGTTAACATTTTTAACAAAACTGTTTAAAATGATTAGCTAAGTCACATGGTTAGCATGCTAGCATGTTAGCATGCTAGTTAGCATTTTTTGCAAAACTGTTAAAAATGATTAGCTAAGTTAGCTAAGTAACATGGTTAGCATAGTTAGCATGTTATCATGCTAGTTAGCATTTTTAGCAAAACTGCTAAAAATGATTAGCTAAGTTAGCTAAGTAACATGGTTAGTATAGTTAGCATGCTAACATGCTAGTTAGCAATTTTAGCAAAACTACTAAAAATGATAAGCTAAGTTAGCTAAGTAATGTGGTTAGCATAGTTAGCATGCTAGCGTGTTAGCATGCTAGTTAGCATTTTAAGCAAAACTGCTAAAAATGATTAGCTAAGTAACGTGGTTAGCATAGTTAGCATGCTAGTTAGCATAATTACTAAAAATGAAAACATTAGGTAAGTTAAGTAACTTGGTTAACATTATTATATTTGTTAACATAGTCAACATAACTGCTAGCAAACATTAGAGCCATTCCAACTGTCAGTTATCGTCAATTATCTACCTAAATAATTTAACCATTTAAACTATCCACTTATTTAACCGTTCAATCATTCCAACTATATTAAACCTTATCTACCAAGTAAATCATTTACCCACATAAACTATCCACCTATTTAACTGTTCAGTCATGCCAACTATATTAAACCTCATCTACCTAGCAACCAATATAGTTTGTTTTTACTCTGTATGATATTTGACATCATATTTTTTGCATTTTCATGCACTGTATTTCCTTCAGGAAATGCTTTTCTAGTTATTATTATTCTTCCCACCAAATTTCTGCGTCTAATTTAGCTTCAACCGTTTAACGTAGAAACTTCGTTCAAACTTTGTAACGTAGGTCTTGAAAAGGACACTTGAGGAATGTATTTTTCACTTTTGTAAACTTTATACTTTTTGAGCTATTAACAAAAAACAAGCTTATATTTCTCCATAGACTTTGCATTAGCACTATGACATCACAATGGACTAATTAAATTGATTTGCACCTGTATCAACTTCCAGCTGCTCACTACTAGGACCCATCAAAGGGCCAGTTAAACTGATTGCACCTGTATCAAATGCTTTCTGCTTAACTAGGCCAACTCTTTCTGTGTCTCTCCATTCTACAAGGATATAAGGCACATTTCATCCAACTTTCTATCCATTCATCCTCTTCAAACCATTCACTCATCCACCCATTAAACTATCCATCAACATTTAGAATTAGAATCTTAGGCCAGGTGGCCAGGCTATATTAAACCTCATCTACCTAGTTCAGTCAATCCAACTATTAAACCTCTACCTAGCAAATAATTTAACCTTTTAAACTATCCACCTATTTAACTGTTCAGTCATTCCAACTATATTAAACCTTATCTACATAGTTCAGTCATTCCAACTATATTACAGTGGGTCCCAGTTAAAAATTGACACTTCATTCACGATCAAGGTGATTCATGCAGCTGGGTGAAATGTAAGTACAACTGCAGCCGCTTGGGGGCAGCATAGTCCGCTGTGGCGTTCCACGGTCGAACCGGACGGCGCATTCGACAGCAAGGGCTGTGATTGGCCGAGTTTTCAGTGCGTTTCTCTGTTTTTAGCAACCCCTGCAACATGCTAATCCACTGTAGCCTAAGCTTTGTACATAATGTTAAACATAGTTTTGGATTCAGTGGCAAGATTTCTTGATTGTACAGTGCTTGTCTCTCAGTAATGTTTTAAAATGAGAGCTTCGTCAGCTGGCAGTAGGCTACTTTGTCGGTAGTCATGAGAAGTTCACTTGCTAACAGAACATAAATATGCTGCCCAGAAACCTTGTGAATAGTTCTGATTTTTTTTTACTACACTAACGAGGTTGAAATATAGCCTTTGCTTACAGCATCTCCTTAACAGTAATGTTAACAAAATGACAGCATTTATATGACAGGAAGGAAAACTAATTCGGTCACTCAAGACTGTGACACAGCAACCAGTGTAGGCTACATTCCTACCCAATAGGCTACTCGAAGCAGATTGTCTGACGGTCGAGTGGGTTAATGCACGTACAGTGGGCAGTGCTTCGACTTGGCCAGCTTCACTCGCGGTCCGCGCGTGGGATCACGCGGTATCACGCGACTTTAATTTGTATTTTTCCAGTGAGATGCTGCAACAACCCAAACAACCGTTAGATGGCTCAAGTGAGCAGGGTGTCTCGTAAAAAGAAATGGAGCCTGGAAAACCCTACACAGACTTCACTACAGACTTTAGCAGACTGGTTTAGAAATAATGTAATAGCCAGAAATATGCCTGCCCTGCCCTAATAAAGAAATATTTGGTTAACGGCGAGTGAATCCCGTTTGCAGCCATAGAGACGCAGGACAAATTAAACATTCTGGTTTTCTCCGAGTGCAACGATGATAGACAGACATCATTTGGACAAAATATAGAGTATTAACCTCCGTTGCTCAGCCAAATGCCTTCCTGTTACGATAAACGATTTTTGATGGTCACAAGTTTACTTCATTAGGGACTGTTCGTTATTTATTTAAGGGGCTACCGGAGGAGTTTTGGGAGATTTAGTCCAAAAAGACGTGACCCTCCCTCGCCAGCAATACATTTTTCTATGACCCTCCAAAGTGATTATGAAAAAATCACTGTCAACTTTTTCCGGGTTTATCGCCTACTGTATTTTAACGTTTTCACATATTTGGCCATAAGCCGTTTATCATAGGCGATCACGAAACCAAACTACAAAGGCAAACACTTTAACAGGGGGAATTAATTGGGCATGAATCATGCTGAACGCTATTTCGCTACCTTAGAATAATAAGGTTCTATCTGCGTTTTGAGTAGGTACAACCGGGACGATTGAAACGGGGACGAATGAAACATTCCGGTTTTCTCCGAGTGCAACGATGATAGACAGTCATCATTTGGACAAAACATGGAGCATATTAACCTCCGTTGCTCAGCCAAATGCCTTCCTGTTAAGTCCTGGTATCACGGAGTTAAGCGATAAACGATTTTTGATGGTCACAAGTTTAGCCTACTTCATTAGCGGTTTATTTTTTTGGATTATTAAAGAGTGTTTTTCATTTAAAGGTTTGACTTCGTGCTTATTCAGTAGAGCATTTAGTGCTCTCCCCAATCCCAGACGTTCACATTGCATGTTTGTTTGTAATGGATGCAACCGCGAAATAGGCTATGCGTTTGACAATGAGTTGTTAACAGAACCAAGACATATAGCCCAGCAGCAATCTAGGGACTGATCGTTATTTATTGAAGGGGCCACCGGAGGAATTTTGAGTGCTTCAGTTGGAAGTTGCATGACCCTCTCTTGCCTGCTAGAAATTGTTCAATGACCCTCCGACAGAATTGTTAAAAAAGACATGACCCTCCCCTGCCAATTGTCTTCCGCCCGCGCCACAGCCACACACTTTGTGATAACGTTCTTAAATCAATCTGTCCCGTGAGCTTGCATGCTACCAGTCCTTCCTTTTTAAATGTGTTGCGCCTGTTTGCACAATTTCACAAATAATCATATGTGATTAATAGTATGACAAATAATCCCTGTGCACGGGGACCGAAACAATGCATGCCAACTTTTTTCGTGTTTATCACGTATTTTAACTTCCCCCGCTGTCTTGCCGTTTTAATGTTTTCCCGTAGAATATCCCATATTTTAATACTCTCATAACAGCCCTGCCATCGGGCCTGTCTCTGTGTTGCCCTGTTGCTACCCCTTGCCCTTCCAACGAAACAGATGTCTTCAAATCATTGTTTTCCTTGCTTGAAGGCGAACTTAGATTGATGTTAACCTATTTAAGTTTAACGGCGCGATTGTCGTGAGAGCACGATTCATTGGCGCTTGTATGTTCGGCATTATGTCTACGTGCGCACCTGAGGCTACTCAGCTGCAAGAGAAATAATTTCCCCTGTTTGTATGTTCACTGCTAGTTGGCCTACCATATCTTACCAACTCTGCACTGTAGACTGGCTATTTATATTTTTCTGTGAAATAAGCAAATGTATTTGTTCAACTTTATGAAGCAGAATTACGCATAGGGTACTTGGAACATAATACATTTGACAAAGGACAGATGAATGTTGCTAGTGACAAAATATTAACTTTCAGTGTTTTACGATGTCTTTGTCATGGGGAAGTGTTTTCCCCCATGCATTTATTCTAGGTTACTGTCAGTGACTGCCGTGAGAGAAGCGGGTTCTGTGTTTCGTTCATGTCAGTGACTGACACGAGAGAAGTGGGGTCTGTTTTGTGTTGTGTTGCGTTGCGTTAATTTATTTTCATTGGGCATACCGTGCCGTGCCGTCCACAGCTCTTCGGTTCTGACAAAGCCAAAATTACTCCTTTTGAAACAATGAGTGCAGGAAGCGCGTTTGTATGGTTATATTGCTTGACGGGGGGGTCCCAAGCAGCTTTCAGCCATAAGGCTACTTTGAGAACATTTCAATTCACCCGACACTAATATTCAAAATGTTGAAAACTACTTCGGCATAGCCTATAAAGCAGTTTAATTAAATGTTAAATGTAGTTGTAAACAAACAAGCTACTTGGTGAGGCTTGGCCTCACAGATGCGCTCGTGCCTTAGATGGCAGGAAAAATCTTCACGATAGGCCTATTAACTAACCACCCGATTCACATTGGCTGGGGGGAAGGGGGGCCATCAGACAATTGTGCCCAGTTAATCCGGCCCTTCCCCCAAAAAAATCACACCTTCCCACCTCAGCTTAAAAGAAGTCAAGAGGACTCCTTACTCACAGACCTATTCACAAACCTGCGGTTTTGAAATCCTATGCAGCTACAGGAGCTTCCAATCGCGAGGAAGCAATTTTGCATTGTAGGCATAACTAACATGCAATAACGCCGCCAACAACAACCAAAACTAGGCTAATCATTGTCAACATGTAAATTAAATGTAACATTATTGTGAATCAAATTAAAATGTTCTCTTTTGCAAACATAGGCATAGTAACTGAATAATTTAATAATGTTACAAAGATACTACATCAATCCGTGTGTTTCATTGGGCTACTAGGCTATTTGTTTTGCCTTGATTCATTTAGGCTAGGCCTTTTTATTCAGGGGCCATATTCACAAATAATTTTAAGGCTAAAAGTAGCTCCTAACTGGCGAATTTAGGAGCAACTCCTAAAAATAATGGGCGTGTCACTCCTAACTTCTCCTAGGACTCCTAATTTTTTCACAAAAAGTAATTCACGAAGCATTTTAGACCTAAAAGTAGCACCTAAGTCTGGGACAGCTTAAGTCGAGAGGACTCCTAACTCACTAAGACCTATTCATAAACAGATTTTTTGTGGCATTTTACATTGCGATGTTTTGAAATAGCCTTGAAATAAACAGGAGCTTCCAATCGCGAGGGAACAATTTTGCATTCATAAAAGGGATGCAATAACGCCACCAACAACAACCAAAACTACTCATTGTTAACATGTAAATGAAATGTAACGTTTCATTGTGAATCAAATTAAAATGTTCTCCTCTTTGCAAACGTAGCCTAGGGATATGGTGACAGATTAATTTAATAATGTTGCAAAGGTAGGCTACTGCATCAATCCATAGGCCTATGATTCATTAGGCTACTAAGCTATTTGTTTTGCCTTACTCTTTATTCATTTAGGCTAGGCCTTTTTATTCAGTTATTAATCATCTTCCGTCCTTCGCACTACTTGTGTAGTGCACGCATTCTCGAGAGGTGTTTGGAATTCCCGCGTTACAATCGTCAGCCAATCAAGGTGGTCACTTCAGTCAAGCTCGTGCATGAATAATGACGTCATCCATAGCCACGAAGACTCAGTTTAGGAGTTGTCTGAAAGGCTTTGTGAATAACTTTTAAGAGAAAACTCCAATCTAAAATCTTTAAGTGCGATTTAGGAGTAGCCTACTCCTAGTAGCAAGATAAAAGCCTTTGTGAATAGCCTACGGCCCCAGTTATTCATCATCTTCCGTCCTTGTGTAGCGCACGCATTCTGAGACCTGTCACTCATCATCGTAAGGGAGGTGTTTGGAATCATGCCTGCGTTACAATCATCAGCCAATCAGCCAATCGAGGTGGTCACGCTTGCCCATTTACCCAAATTAATGGTCGAATATTACTGATGATCATTGTTATTTAAGAACATGCAGTGTGCATAGGGTACCAAAAACATCTTGCTCGTAAAAAAACATCATAACGCACATTCTGGCGGGTCTGTTATTTACTGTAGGCTGCGCAAACCACATGCCTTTATTTTGGGCAAGCCTGCATTCATTCATTCATTCAACCTTTATTTATTCTCGGAGGGTCATTGAGGGAAGCCCTCATTTTCAATGAAGCCAAAATTACAGAAGCGAAGCAAAGCGCTCCGCAAACAAGACAACATTCGAGGCCTTCTTTTGAAGAATTTTATATAAAGCCTGCGCTGACAGTAATCCTCCTGCCCCTGATAGGCCTACCACAGCTGTGGATAGTGTGGAATGTTCAAGTAATAACACAATCCAATGTGTGTCTCAATTGTCCCCCGCTGACCACCTCACACATTTCTCTAGATTTTGCAACGAACTTACATGACACAATGCCATAAAATATGCCAGTTTTAGGACACAGAATAATGTTTGTAATGATACCAGGTAGGCCAGGTATTGTCGAAGGTGCATGGTGAAGTGAAATTCTTACTTTGGAAAACAAACATTTGCTGATATCATCGCCGATCATCAGAATATTGCAACAGATTCTGTGTTCTGGACTGTAGGTAACTTGTTAAGCCAGTGGTTCTCAAACTTTTATTTCATTCCCCACTTTAATCAAGGGGCATGACTGATGATAGTGGAGATAACGTGTTATCCCGAGGCTTTTGCAAGTCAGCATCTTCGACGGTAGTCTATTAAAAATATAAGTTTTCGATGTCCCAAACGGAGAGCCATACTTTATTGTTTTTAACGATCTCTATGCTACTCACAAAAATGTAGGCATGGGGACATGATGAAGTAGGTTATCCAACTGTCGTGTGTTAAATTATTGTGATTACGAGCCAGTGGTTTTCAAACATTATGCGTGACTCGGACATCTAACTAAATGCAACAGGCTCATATCGTCCTCGCATTCGCAAAATGAGGACCAGTGTTTTGTCAAATTGCAAATAGCTATTCGTTTTAACTATTTTTTTTATGATAGTAGCCTATACAAAAAGCACTTCATACTATCTTCATCTTGGAATATGGGGAGGGAAGTGGCGCGTCTACAGTCAGCCAAATATGAATGTAATTCTGCGGCATAAAGCAGATGTAATTGTTTATTGTACAGAAAAATAAAAATGACATGTCAAGCAGTCAATTGACTACATTGCAGTCAAGAAGTAGGGCAAATTAATTTACGAAACCAAAACGTGGGTCATAGTTGTCTAAGCCTCTATTGCGTAGCCTGTTAAAAACGTCGCCAGATAGTATTAAATCGGCAACAACATTGTTTTCTGCAGAAGCCTACCCAAGTCTACAGATTAATTCTGAACAGTTATTTCTCTACTGGCTCAATTATCACACCACTGTTTTGATTTGCGTAGTTGCGTTAAGCCCAACACTGACAATAATGTAGACAGCAAATTTCGATTTCGATTTTCGTGTAGTCAAGCCTTAAGCCATACCCAAGTAGCCTAAATCGAGGTAATGTTTAATTATGCATGATTTATTTTGTTATTGAATTCGTAGGCTGGGATTACTCTCGGCAACAATTATGTAAGGGACGGCAGGCAGAGCGATGTACAGTGGCAGAGCGACGCACAGTGGCTGAAAGTGGTACTAAAGCTTCACGCAGCTTCACGCCGCGTAATGCGCGAATGAAGTGGTCATTTGAAAGCGATGCCCACTGTATATCCAGAACAGGTCTGCAACTTTCAGGCAGTTCTGAGTTCGAATCTAGGCAGGAGCAGAGCCATATAAAGGCCTAGGCCTATTGTTATCATTTTTTGCAAGGTGTTGCTCCTGACAATACTTGTTTATAAGACGTTTGGTGATTAATTGATAGCTGTTTTTGGGACACGTTAAACGTTCTTTATAATGAGCGCATACAACTGAGCGCATACAACTGTAGGCTACAATAATTGCAATACAAAAATATGCGCGTGTTAGTATAGTTAGTTTTGTGATTTTTTGCACTTTTGCCTCATGTGTTTTCAGGTTTGAGGACTTTTTTGGCAAGATTGACCTTGGTAGACTCTGCATATGTTATTTCTCCGTATGGAAAATAAAGTCAATTTTCGACACACGTCTGTTATTAGTTTAATAACAAGTGTTGCTTTTTAAAACATGTGACTAGTGAAACTCAAATAATTTTTTTTAGAAATATTTAGCCAAAGCCAAAAAGTGTTAGAGAGAAGGAGAGACGCCGGTGCAGCTCAAATTTTCTTAATTCTTTAGTAAAAGGTGCAGAACATTATTAAACTTTAAAGACAGAAATCGCGCGCAGGCACATAACTAGGCTTTGTTGTTTTCTTTTACTCGGCTATCTATATATGGTTATCAGCACACAATGTTGGGCTATTTCACTAGTTATGGATATCACAAGTTTAAACAACGAAAACAGAAAGGATGGAGACAGCAAAGCTAGAGGAGTTATTCCAGATGGGCAAGAACAAGGTGTGCTTGTCAGAACGTTAGATTACAGCTGTTTGTCCAAATTAATAGGTCATCGTAGACGTTGTTGTTGTATTATTGCATGTGGATATTATGCTATGTAGGCTACTTTTTTTGCAATGCACGGACCTAAAACCGGGAAACGGACAAATATTGTACACGCGTGAATTTGTTTTTGCGGGGGTGGGGGTGGGTGGGTGTACGTACCATAGCTCTCTCTCTCTCTCTCACACACACACACACACACACACACACAGTACCTTTCTTAGCCACAGTTAATTTTAGTGGTGTGTTATGGACATTGTTATGCACATTATTGACTGCAGTTTATTCTCATCAATGTCAGTCCATGAATGCATATTGATCAGTTGTTAACTAATACTGTAGGCCTAGAAGTTGCATTTGAAAATGTTATGGTTGTAGGCTGTTTGTTTTTTATTTCAGCCACACTGTTTTAAAGTGGTTAGGACCATTACACACCAATTTTGAATAAGCCATACTGCAATACCGATTTCATGGTTGCACCATGCACATGTTCGCCGATTATGTGGCCCTCAGTAACCTATAAATTCAATGATGTGGCCCTCTATGAAAATGAGTTTGACACCCCTGCTCTAATATATCTGTCCTGGCCTGGTTGCACCGGATTGTGGCCAAACGACAGAAGCGCGGAGAACCCTCCTTTGTCTACCAAAAAGTGTTACTTTGTGCCCCGCGCTCCCCCACTGCTTGTGAAAGAAGGGGGTGGGGGAGGGGGGCTTAACGTGAAAAAGCTTAATGTCCCAAAACGGCAAAGTCATAATGGTAGGCTACAGGAAGTGGGGGGAGGGTATGGGATGACCAGAGCCGTCTTCGCTGTGCTATTCAGAAAGCATCTTATTGTCTTTCCAGGCGCACACAGCTCGTTATAGCCTATCGAGTGCCTTAGCAGATAGGCTCTGCTCTTGGGTTTGGCCTCACAGCGAACTCAACCCTCTTGTTGCTTGCAGTTTGTTAAATAAAGCGATGCAGATTACATTATTTATTTCTGATTAATTGAGTCTTTTTTGCAACATCTGCTTGTTAGGCTGGGCTACTGTCAATGTCCTGTACAGGTATATGTTTAACAATTGCTGGTGTAGGCCTACAGGCTATAATCAATTCGGGACTGTTCGTTATTTATTTAAGGGGCTACCGGAGGAGTTTTGGGAGCATTAGTCAAAAAAGACGTGACCCTCCCTCGCCAGCAAGACATTTTTCTATGACCCTCCAAAGTGATTGAGAAAAAACGCATGACCCTCCCCAGTCCCAACAATTTAGGCTATTGATGCCTTCTGTCTACTGGGACAATTTGGGAGCTTGCATGCTACGACTCCTTCCTTGAAATGCCTTGAAAAGGCTGTCGTTTGCACAATTTCACAAATAATCACTGGGACCGAAACAAACCTGTCAACTTTTCCCGGGTTTATCGCGTATTTTCACTTTTTCCTCGCTGTCTTAGGAGGATCTGCAGGGCCGTCGCAAGGGGGTGCGAGGCCCTGTACGAACTTGACAGATGCATGAACTTACGTGCATGAAATCATGCGATAGCTTACTTTACGCATAGCCAAGGCTACCGTCGGTGCATTTTAATAGTAGCCTAGTCTAATAAGCTACACCAGCTTGTCTTTAAGAGGGGAAATTGTATAGCCTATAACATTAGCTGAGTCACATATTTGGCCATATGGTGTTTATCATAGGCTACATCATGAAACCAAATAGTGTAACAAAGTCAAACACTTTAACAGGGGAAATTAATTGGGCATGAATCATTGTGCTGAACGGTATTTGTCAATGCAGAAACACACACAACATTCAAACTGTTGATAAGATGTGCACTATGGAAATTGGTCTGTAGGCTAACAATGTACAGGTAAATGTTCAACAATTGCTGTACAGGCTATAATCCATAGCTAAATCATTTGTCAAGCTGTTTAAATTCGTGCTACATTCAAACGCAAAAGGTGCTTTGATATCTTTTCCGTTTGAACGTCGGCAAGCAGGCATGCTGCGGTTGCAATGAATGAGGATGATTGGTTTTATCTGCGGATTTATTTTTTGCATTATTTTGAATATGACTCAGCACTTTCCACACACATCTAAGTTCTAACACCCTCTCGCTTTCTCTCTCTCCATCCCTGCACACGGTGCTTTCTTAAAGGAGCTGCACCATCTTACAACAATTGCATCTACATTTTCATATTAGAATGTTTTGTCAAGTGTAAGCTTAAACTACCGTGATCAATTTAAGTTCCCGCGCGTGCCCCCGCTGAAAGTCTCATGCGCTTATCGTTACACTATCAAATCTATAAGTAACCGTGACAAATAGGGTATAAGATATATAAACTCACGCTATTGTATTATCATATATGTTTGGTAATGGCTCAGCTTTCTCTGATTGTTCTACTAACTTGGAAAATGCATCATGGAAGCAGTAAGTCAAGTCGTATCAAAAATAGTAGTGGCAGAACTCCAAAGTGACACCTTGTGGTTGTTTGTGTCAACTGCAGTTTGTGCCATTTCTGCTGAGAAAATGGGGTGCGTGATTCCTGAAGGAACCCGTCCAAACTTAACTGGGACCCACTGTAAACCCCATCTACCTAGCAAATAATTTAACCATTTAAACTATCCACCTATTTAACTGTCCAGTCATTCCAACTAAATTAAACCTCGTCTATCTAGCAAATAATTTAACCTTTTAAACTATCCACCTATCTGTTCAGTCATTCCAATTATATTGAACCTCATCTACCTAGTTCAGTCATTTCAACTATATTAAACCTCATCATGTTGGTTGCCAATTAGCACATCATCTGTTTTAACAATATATTTCACACCATATGCACTGGTAATTCCCTGGAATTGCGTTTTCTAGTTTTTAGTTGATCAACCACAAAGAGTAGCATAGGCCTATTGTGCACAGTGCACTGACGACTGTAGCAGCCCAAGGTAACCAGTTATTGTAGATGAGAGGCAAGGCAACCCCTTGTTTCAGACAGCCTGGACAACATGTTACCTGGATGTTGCCTACATTATTACAGTGCATGAAAATGCACTGTACTGTTCTTCCTAGGCTGCTTCTTCTTCTTCTTCTTCTTCTAACGCAGTTAATGCAGCTTCAACCGTTTAACGTAGAAACTTCATTCAAACTATGTTACGTAGGTCTTACTTAGGACATCTGGGCTTTGTATTTTTCAACTTTATAACTTTTATACTTTTTAAACTTTTAATTAAAAACTACTTAAAATTTCCCCATAGACTTAACATTAGGCTGATGACATCACAATGGGCTAATTAACTTGATTTGCACCTGTATCAACTTCCAGCTGCAACCAGCCAGTTAAACTGATTGCACCTGTATCAACTGCTTTCTGTTGAACTAGGCCAACTCTCTCTGTGTCTCTCCATTCTACAAGGATATAAGGCACATTCCATCCAACTTTCTATCCATTCATCCTCTTCAAACCATTCACTCATCCACCCAATAAACTATCCATCAACATCCATTAAACAATCTGCCTATCTACATCCATTCAACGTTCTGTCTATCAACATCCATTACACTATCTACATTTAACTTTTAAACTATATACAGTGGGCAGTGCTTCGACTTGGCCAGCTTCACTCGCGGTCCGCGCGTGGGATTACACGGTATCACGCGACTAATTTGTATTTTCAGACTTCACTACAGACTTTAGCAGACTGGTTTAGAAATAATTTAATAGCCAGAAATATGCCTGCCCTGCCCTAATAAAGAAATATTTGGTTAACGGCGAGTGAATCCCGTTTGCAGCCGTAGAAGAAACGCAGGACAAATTAAACATTCTGGTTTTCTCCGAGTGCAACGATGATAGACAGACATCATTTGGACAAAATATAGAGCATATTAACCTCCGTTGCTCAGCCAAATGCCTTCCTGTTACGTCCTGTTATCACGGAGTTACAGGCGATAAACGATTTTTGATGGTCACAAGTTTACTTCATTAGCGGTTTATTTTTTTGATTATTAAAGAGTGTTTGAGGTTTGACTTTGTGCTTATTCAGTAGAGCATTTAGTGCTCTTCCCAATCCCAGACGTTTACATTGCATGTTTGTTTGTTATGGATGCAACCGCGAGATAGGCTACGCGTTTGACGGCAATGAGTTGTTAACAGACATGAACCAAGACATATAGCCCAGCAGCAATCTAGGGACTGCGTTATTTATTGAAGGGGCCACCGGAGGAATTTTGAGTGCTTCAGTCAAAAGTTGCATGACCCTCCCTTGCCTGCTAGAAATTGTTCAATGACCCTCCGACAGAATTGTTAAAAAAGACATGACCCTCCCCTGCCAATTTTCCCCCTCTCCAATTTTCGCTGTCTTCCGCCCGTGCTGCTTTGCGCCACAGCCACACACTGTGATAACGTTCTTAAATCAATCTTTCCCGTGAGCTTACATGCTACCAGTCCTTCCTTTTCAAATGTGTTGCGCCTGTTTCACAATTTCACAAATAATCATATGTGATTAATAATATGACAAATAATCCCTGTGCACAGGGACCGAAACAATGCATGTCAACTTTTTCCGTGTTTCTCACGTATTTTAACTTCCCCCGCTGTCTTGCCATGTTTTTCCGTAGAATATCCCATATTTTAATACTCTCATAACAGCCCTGCAATCGGGCCTGTCTCTGTGTTGCCCTGTTGCTACCCCTTGCCCTTCCAACGAAACAGATGTCTTCAAATCATCGTTTTCCTTGCCTGAAGGCGAACTTAGAGTGATGTTAACCTATTTAAGTTTAGCGGCGCTATTGTCGTGAGAGCACGATTCATTGGCGCTTGCATGTTCGCCCTTATGTCTACATGCGCACCTGAGGCTACTCAGCTACTAGAGAAAGAATTTCCCCTGTTTGTATGTTCACTCCAAGTTGGCCTACCATAACTTACCAACTCCGCACTGTAGACCCTAACTGGCTATTTATATTTTTCTGTGAAATAAGCAAATGTGTTTGTTTGACAAAGGACAGATGTATGTTATAGTGACATTAACTTTCAGTGTTTACGATGTCTTTGTCACAGAACAAAGTTTTTTCCCCCATGCATTTATTCTAGGCTACTGTCAGTGACTGCCGTGAGAGAAGTGGGTTCTGTGTTTCGTTCATGTCAGTGACTGACGCGAGAGAAGCAGGGTCTGTGTTGCGTTTATTTTCAATTGGGCATGCCGTGCCGTGTCGTCCACAGCTCAGTTCTGACAAAGCCGAATTTACTCCTTTTGAAACAATGAGTGCGCGCGTTTGTATGGTTATATTGCTTGACAGGGGGGGTCCCAAGCAGCTTTCAGCCATAAGGCTACTTTGAGAACATTTCCTAATTCACCCGACACTAATATTCAAAATGTTGAAAACTATTTCGGCATAGCCTATTAACTGACCACCCGATTCACGTTGACTGGGGGGCAGGGGGGGGGTCATCAGACATTTGTGCCCAGTTAATCCGGCCCTGCCCCCAACAAATCACACCTTCCCACCAGCTGTGACAGCTTAAAAGAAGTCAAGAGGACTCCTAACTCACAGACCTATTCACAAACCGGTTTTGTGGTATTTCGCCTTTTTCACATTTTGCCGTGTTTTGAAATCCTATGCGGCTACAGGAGCTTCCAATCGTGAGGAAGCAATTTTGCATTGTAGGCATAACTAACATGCAATAACGCCACCAACAACAACCAAAACTAGGCTACTCATTGTCAACATGTAAATTAAATGTAACATTATTGTGAATCAAATTAAAATGTTCTCTTTTGCAAACGTAGGCATAGGCATAGTAATAGATTAATTTAATAATGTTACAAAGATACTACATCAATCCGTATGTTTCATTAGGCTACTAGGCTATTTGTTTTGCCTTACTCTTGATTCATTTAGGCTAGGCCTTTTTATTCAGTTATTCATCATCTTCTGTCCTTGTGTAGCACACGCATTCTCAGACCGGTCACCTGCCACTTATCGTAAGGGAGGTGTTTGGAATCATTCCCGCGTTACAATCATCAGCCAATCAAGGTGGTCACTTCAGTCGAGCTCGTGCATGAGTAATAACGTCATCCATAGCAACGAAGACTCACTCACTCTTAGACTGTTAGTCAAAGATTCTAGAGCGCTCAGTTCCAGAATCTGTTCAGGAGTTGTCATTTTCACTTACTAAGAGTAGCCTAGGTCTGAAAGGCTTTGTGAATAACTTAATATTAAAGAGAAACCCCTATAGCTAAAATCTTTTATTGCTATTTAGGAGTAGCCTACTCCTAGTGGCAAGATAAAAGGCTTTGTGAATATGGCCCCTGGTGTCTAACCCAATGCATAGCCCATTTACACAAAATAATGGTCGAATATTATGCTACTGATGATCATTGTTATTTAAGAACATGCAGAGCACCAAAAACATCTTGCTCGTAAAAAATCATCATACCGCACATTGTGGCGGGTCTGTTATTTAACCTACTTACTGTAGGCTGCGCAAACCACAGGCCTTTATTTTGGGCAAGCCTGCATCCGAGGCAGGCCTTCTGTTGAAGAATTTTATATAAAGCCTGCGCTAACAGTAATCCTCCTGCCCCCGATACCACAGCTGTGGATAGTGTGGAATGCAAGTAATAACACAATCCAATGTGTGTCTCAATTGTCCCCCGCTGACCACCTCACACATTTCTCTAGATATTGCAACGACCTTACATGACACAATGCCATAAAATGCCAGTGTTTAGGACACCGAATAATGTTTGTAATGATACCAGTTAGGCCTACGTTCAACAGTAACATAAGTGTAATGAGCTATTCATTCTCTTAGGTGCATGGTGAAGTGAAATTCTTACTTTGGAAAACAAACATTTGCCGATATCATTGGATAGGGGATAGGCCTACTTGTTTATTTTTTACGTAGCCTACAATGGCCAGTTCAGACAAAGCCGAAATTACTCATTTTGAAACATTTGTATAGTTATATTGCTTGACTTAAATCCCAGACTTATATTGCTTGACTTAAATAGGCTAGGCTACCGCACCCCACAGTGATGGGCCTAGCGGTCTTACGCGTTCAGTGTGGGGTATAAACAAGCTGAGGGGGTATAAACAAGCTGAGAATTTAGCGGTGTCACGTCTGCCTGTCACAGACGTGGGGAGCTGAAGCTTGGGATACAGTTACTACAGTAAAAGTATTTTATTTTACTTCTTATGGAATATATTTTTTTTTCACTTTTATAAAGGCTTTGTTTGAATGCTGTTGGAACAAATAGTAGTTGATTATAAAGGCAACTTTCTGTTGCAATATTCTGTGTGTTCTGGACTGCAGGTAACTTGTTAAGCCAGTGGTTCTCAAACTTTTTCTTTCATTCCCCACTTTGATCAAGGAGGCATTGACTGATGATAGTGGAGATAACGTGTTATCCCGAGGCCTTTGCAAGTCAGCATCTCCGACGGTAGTCTACCCTAATAAAAATATACGTTTTCGATGTCCCAAACGGAGAGCCATACTTTATTGTTTTAACGATCTCTATGCTACTCACCAAAATGTAGGCATGGGAACATGATGAAGTATCCAACTGTCGTGTGTTAAACTATTGTGATTACGAGCCAGTGGTTTTCAAACATTATGCGTGACTCGGACATCTATGCAACAGACTCATATCGTCCTCGCATTTGAGAGCTTCGTGCCAAGTAATAAGCGTTGAGTCGAGATGTTTGTGTGAATGAAACGAAGCGTATAGGCCATATGTGTGACATGCGTAAACCAATGGTGTAGAGATGACGCCACAGGGTTTTATTTAATAGAGCCTACGTTTGTATGTAGGCAATTTATATTCACAATACTTAAGCCTACTAAAACAAATAGTATTTTATTTGTAACCTATTGGTTGTTTAGAGTAAAAAAAAACGGTCGGTCTTAACGCAAGTTTACAACCGGCAAGTCGGTCGGACTAAAAGGGGGAAAAAATAAATATTTGGGTCGGTTCTAAATTGACAGGGTCGGTCGGGTTACGGCAAACGAAAATATTTTTAAGGATGGCCTGGCAGTGTTTTTTTTGCGCGTCTGCAGAAGTCTGCCAATTATGAATGTAATTCTGCGGCATAAAGCAGATGTATTTGTTTATTGTACAGAAAAATAAAAATGACATGTCAAGCAGTCAATTGACTACATTGCAGTCAAGAAGTAGGGCAAATTAATTTACGAAACCAAAACGTGGGTCATAGTTGTCTAAGTCTCTATTGCATAGCCTGTTAAAAACGTCGCCAGATAGTATTAAATCGGCAACAACATTGTTTTCTGCAGAAGCCTACCCACTAACTCACTAAGACCTACTTACTGTAGGCTGTGCAAACCAAAGGCCTTTTTTTTGGGCAAGCCTGCATTCGAGGCAGGCCTTCTGTTGAAGAATTTTATATAAATCCTGCGCTAACAGTAATCCTCCTACTAGGGGTGTAACGGTACATGTATTCGTATTGAACCGAAACGGTATGGGCATCACGGTTCGGTGCATGAATTTACACGGAGAATACACGGTATAAAAATAGGCTACATAAAACTCGCGTGCGGATTAATTCATGTAATGCAGAATTACTGTTCTTTAGCGACACCTAACGCTAATCTATAACCTCGCCTTAGCTCTGAAGGTCTGATTGATTGGCGCCTATGTTATTTTTTTTTTCAGGTCGTCGGTCGAGTCAGTCAGTCAGAGATAGCAGCACTAAGCGAGTGGTGGCGACCCACAAGAGTTAGAGGACCCGCTGGTCTCTTTAAGATTGCAAGTTTAAGAACTTCAGTTACAGTAGTACAGGCGAGAGAGTGGTGGATAAGACGAAACTGTGTGTCGGTGTTGTTCAGCAGTTGTGGGCTAACGTTATGTGAGTGGAAATATATCGAACATGCTACACATATTCGACACCATCACCCAGATGATGTAGCCTAGGCTACCAATCACTGAAACGAGGAAAAAACGTCCCCTGCGCTTCACCAGCCTTTGGATACAAATAGGGCCAAAACCTATGGCTTAAAATGATTTCATAATGACAGAAAGCTATGTAAATCGCGTGGTAATTACCTTTATGTTAGGGTAACTTGTAACTTCTCACACAAGGAGCTGGCAGTGTTAAGTGCATAGACGGTAAAAGAAAGTGTCAAAGCTAACCACGAACCAGGCTAATAAACAAATCATGCTACGGTGAGTTAACGTCAAAGGGTAAAGTCACGTGACTTCTACTTTTAAAGGCAAAATAGTGTGATATTTTCACAGTTAGTAGATTATTACTGTACACACACTGAAAAATATTGAGGCAAATTGTAGACCCTTCCATATACAACTAAACACGGATATTGAAGGCCTTGCTTAAGTGGATTTTTAAAAATCATTATTCTATGTATTTTGCACTTTCAGAAATAAGAGATGCTGTAGGCCTATTTTCAGTTTTATAGCTGATTACAAGTTACAAATGGAGTCTGGGTACTTATTGTACTGTTCAAATCTTACACACTTCAGGCTGTTGCAGATAGCTCAGGGGAGAGACATGACACTATGGATGGTGGTACAGCCTGAGACATGTACAATAAAATTTGCTTTTTGCATTTTTGTTTTGCTTTTCCCTCCATTGTACCGAACCGTGATGTCCGAACCGAGGTATGAACCGAACCGTGACTTCTGTGTACCGTTACACCCCTACCTCCTACCCCCCGCTACCACAGCTGTGGATAGTGTGGCATGCTCACACTTTATGTCTCCTTCTTGCCAACTAGGCCTATAGCCCAACCATTTACGTCTTCAAAAAATAACAACTTGCCAGATATGCCTTCATATCTTTGGGCTTCATTCAGCATTTTGTTCTTCCACTGGAAATGACTCTTCTACATTTGCTGCCTGCTGCATCCTTTCTGTTTGTATTGTTTAGAAAATGTTTGACGTCTTGAGTTAATGCATTAAACATTGTTTGCTGGTAATCAGCCACAAATAGCGTACAGATTCTTGCGTGCGTACATTCTCTATTCTCTCCAAAATGTGCCCGTTCTATAGGCTGGCCAAGTGCGTAATTCTGCGGCATAAAGCTAATGTATTTGTTTATTGTACAGAAAAATAAAAATAACCTGTCAAGCAGTCAATTGACTAGCCTACATTGCAGTCAATTACGAAACCAAAACGTGGGTCATAGTTGTCTAATGGTGCATTCATGGCACTCGGAATGACAAGGACCGCCCCCGTGGCTACTTTGTTTTTCCCACAGCAAGTGTTCATGTGCTTTGCCGTCGGAATGTGTGACAAACACGGATGCCACATCAAAGGTTAAAACATACACTCACTAATCCTAAATAAACAACTGTATTTGCTTAAAATATAGTGTAAGACGCTTGTGAAAGAAAGATATGCAGCTTTCAAGTGACAAAAACGGCAAATTCCCAAGTTCACATTAAAACTGTTGGACATGAAAGGCCACCTGGACTACAAACGAACTACAACGTGACGACAAAAGTGATGACGAGCCCCTAACTGGGCAACTCTGTTAGCAAAATCTAGCCCCAGTTTCCGACCTCTGACTCACACATTAAGTGACGTGCATGACGCGGAATGATGATGTTTTCATTCGGAGAAAGGTTTTTCCGAAGCCCATGAACGCTAGGTAAGTATAAGTATATATACATTTTTGATTCTGTGAGGGAAATTTGGTCTCTGCATTTAACCCAATCGGTGAATTAGTGAAACACAAACAGCACACAGTGAACACACAGTGAGGTGAAGCACACACTAATCCCGGCGCAGTGAGCTGCCTGCTTCAACGGTGGCGCTCGGGGAGCAGTGAGAGGTTAGGTGCCTTGCTCAAGGGCACTTCAGCCGCGGCCCACTGGGGCTCGAACCGGCAACCCTCCGGTTACAAGTCCAGAGTGCTAACCAGTGGGCCACGGCTGCCTTTTTTTAAGGTAAGCCTCTGCTGTGAGGCCAAACCCATGAACAAAGACGCATTGATATCTGCAATAGTTTTTTTTTTTGCGAAACAAGCTCACAGCCGAACGAGTCATAGCACTGAAGGGAGAGGCAACTGGCATGTGATCTCCCCACGGGCCAATGGATGTACAAGTTTTCTCCTGTGCCTATGATATTTAATCCAGTGTTTTGTCAAGTTGCAAAATGCTATTCGTTTTAACAAATTTTTATGATAGTACCCTATACAAAAAGTACTTCATACTATCTTAATTGCTTTATACTCAATACTTGACCAATGGCTATTGCATCTGTCTATTGAAAGTGAGAATGTGGCATGTGATCTACTGTGTAGGCTTCATAAAATAAAATGAACAGATTGCTAATGGCCTACAAGCTGATCTGGGGTGCGTTTCCCGTACAACTACAGAGGTTAGCTTTTTACTAACAGGATGCATCGTTCAACTAACCAACATGTAAGTTACGACTGTTTCCCAAAACTGTTGTACTTACATAGTACTGTAAGTTTGGACCATGATAGTTTCCAAACTTCAGTAGTCTGGACTAAGGTGGTTAATGACATTTAGTAGCACGTGAACGGGCACCTGCACATACTTCTGTGGCGCATTGCGTTAAGGCCGGCAGATGACAGCCGCCGTTGCACAGCAGTTACCAGTCCCCTGTCCAAGAGTTCGAATCTGGGTTAAGATTTTGACAACAATATTGACATCGTTGTGCAAGCGTACATATGTCTACTGTGTGAGTATGTGTCATACGTATGATTACTGTGAATGTATGTGTGTGTGTGTGTATCTGTTTGTGCACATGTGTGCACATGAAATGGGTTAACATGACCCCTGGAGGCAAACATACGGAAAAAAAATTGTCATCCTAGGCCCTACAGTTCTCAAGATATTCATAGAGAACCGTGTCTGTCCTACCCTCCTTTCGGGGGGTCCAGTCCAGCGGGGGGGCTACAGATCAAAACGAAAAATGACGGTTCCATGCTATCCATGTGGGGGTACATGCCCACCAAGTTTTGTGTACCCCGGTCTTTCAGTGTCCCGGGAATCCTTGTTGGTGTACGTCACTAAGGGCCCGTCCCAATACCTCCCCTACCCCTAGATTTTTGCCCTAACCCTCGTTTTTGCGTGTGCACGTGTAGGGCTAGGGTGTCCCATTACTTTAGGGAGCAAGGGGAAGTGCTATTTTCCCCTTAAAATCAACCCTAAAAATATAGCCAGGACCGATGCAGGCTTAAAACGAAGTGGGAGATGAAACTACCCAGGATACCGTGCAAGCTCACCGAGCCAGCCACATTTTTCATATATTTTCTCAAATAAGCATATTAAAATTTCGAACTTTGTTGGAATATGTTAGTTTGATGCACATCTGATGGACTGTTGAGTTTTGAACACTAATGTTAGAAAATATCTCACGAAGCTATCTGACGATGTTCATGATATCTGCTGAGTGCTTTGAGAGAGTCTGCCCATCAAATAACGTTATATTTCTGATCTGGGTAGTTTCGTCAATATTTAAGGTGTGTGTTCTGGCATTCACATGAACACGTATATCTTTGTTGATTAACCAGACGTAGATAAACCAGCACAGCCCACACAACACTGACCGCTGGAATGGGCATGTTTCTGAAAGAAAATAGTAGCAGGCTACTACCGGTAGACACGTCGGCGCTGCGCGTGACGTAGGTGAGCACGTTTGCTACGCTAATTTGTATATAGTGGTGTCCCAATTCATAGGGAAAGATCATCACCTCCACTTCCCTTGTCGAGGGGGCTTTAATGTTGAGGGCAATCAAAACCAAGTGGAAGTTTTAAGGGGGGAGAAATGGGACGGACCCTAAATGTACAAATAAATTATTTTATTGTAAGGCCCCCCATGAACGAAAGTACACAAAACTTGGCATGCATTCGGAGGGTGTCATAATGATCCTACACTTTTAATTTCGTGCAGTTTTGACCTTGTCAGCCAGAGATATTGTAATGAAAACACCTAATTTTTTGCTTTTTAATTTTTAACTAGGTGGCGCTATACATGAAATAAGTGGTAATGGGATGGGTTGACATGCCCCCTTAAGACCAACATACATAAAAAAGGTGGACCTCCTAGGCCCTACGGTTCTCGAGATATTCACAGAAAACTGTCTCCGGCCACCTACAGGCCAGTTGGTGTATAGTAACATAAATTAATTTATTGTGTGGCCCCCCATGAACGGAATTCCACAAAACTTGGCGTGCATACAGAGGGTGTCATAATGATCCTACACTTCCAATTTCGTGCAGTTTTGACTATGTTAGGTCACAGATACCTTCAATTACAACACCTCATTTTTACTTTTTTGTGTTTAACTAGGTGGCGCTATACATGAAATGAGTGGTTATGGAATGGGTTGACATGGCCCCTTGAGATCAACATACAAAAAAAAAAATGGTCCTCCTAAACCCTACGGTTTTCGAGATATTCACAGAAAACGATGGTTCCATGCTATCCATGTGGGGTTACATGCCCACCAAGTTTCGTGTACCCCGGTCTTTCAGTGTCCCGGGAATCATTGACGGAAATTTGGGCATGTGAAAAAAAAAAAAAAAAAAAAAAAAAAAAAAAAAAAAAAAAAATCTGACTAAACCTATATGACCACCGCTTCGCTGCGCGGCGGTCATAATAACTGGCGTCAGTGACGTCTTTGACATGAAGATCCCTGGAACTATGCTTCTACTAGCATTCTACCACAGGTCGAGAGGTGTAGTTGTAACTACACAACTTTACGATAGTGGTTGCGAATGTTCGTTGCTACTATGGTTTTGGGAAACACTAACGTAGTGTAACAATGCATTGGACTATGTAAGTTCCAAATATGAATGTAATTCTGCGGCATAAAGCAGATGTATTTGTTTATTGTACAGAAAAATAAAAATGACATGTCAAGCAGTCCATTGACTACATTGCAGTCAAGAAGTAGGGCAAATTAATTTATGAAACCCAAACGTGGGTCATAGTTGTCTAAGCCTCTATAGCGTAGCCTGTTAAAAACGTTGCAGAAGCCTACCCAAGGCTACAGGTTAATTCTGAACAGTTATTTCTCTACTGGCTCAATTATCACACCACTGTTTTGATTTGCATAGTTGCGTTAACCCAACACTGACAATAATGTAGACAGCAAATTTCGATTTCCGTTACCACCGTGTAGTCAAGCCTTAAGCCATACCCAAGGAGCCTAAATCGAGGTAAATCGAGCTTTTTCAGAAGGGGCGGCAGGCAGAGCGATGTACAGTGGCAGAGCGACGCACAGTGGCTGAAAGTGGTACTAAAGCTTCACGCCTCGTAATGCGCGACTGAAGTGGCCATTTGAAAGCGAAGAAATGCAAAGTGTTTGGCATGATATTGTCATGACAACTTGACAGATAACGGTGTTTGGCCTGACTCATCTTCTAGGTTTATGAAGTGATGGGCCTGAACAATTGGCTGTCATGACACCATTATAAATAAGACGTGCTCAACATATTGAACGTGCATTGCAGACATACAAAAACCAAATATGCCGTCTCAGGGGGAATCAAACCCCTCAGTCCCTCAAAACACACCTAAGCACAAACACAAGATGAGTCAGGCCAAACACAGTTATATGTGTATGTCTAAATCATGTTACTCCACTCATGATTCAGCTGCACTGCAACGTTTAAATCCTGTTGATGACATACAGAGCTCCACAACCACAACCTGACTCCACAACCTTTCCCCTCCATATATCACATAATTCATACAGACCTATACACCCTCCCATTCACTACGATCATCTACAGCTGGATTACTGACGATACCAGACATCAAGCTCACCACAATGGGAGCAAGACCCTTCTTCTATGCTGCACCTCCTTCTTAGCTCCATCTCACAATATAAAACTGCTCTTTCAAGCTAGCTTATGGACTTTAATGTGCCCTTTTATTAGGGCCCGAGCACCGAAGGGCGCAAGGCCCTATTGTTTTTGTAAGGATTATTATTATTATTTTTAGTGGGTTTGATCCAGCAAGCCCACTATTGTTCTTCTTAAGTTTACTTTATTTATTAGTGGGTTTGATCCAGCAAGACCACTATTGTTCTTCTTAAGTTGGGGGCCAAGCAGCGAAGCTGCGAAGGCACCCATTGTGTTTCTACCTTTTCTTATTATTATTACGCTTCCGCCAATGGAAGTCAATGGCAGCCCATAGAACCGTCTGGTGAAAAGTTGTGAAATTTGGCACACTGATTAGGGACAGTCCCATGATTAATGTCACCAAGTTTCATGATGGCACCTCAAGCACTCTAGCGCCACCAATAGGTCAAAATTGGACGTGCGTTCATGCACGTAACTTTTGACCCGTATGGCCGATTATCAAAAATGAAGTATCGTTGGAATCCTTGGACCAAGCCGAGTTCAACGCATCCTATGACGTCATTTTCCGCCATGATGGATTTTCCGCCATTTTGGATTTCATCAAAAACACTTAAAATGTATCAGGGGTCACATATTTTCTCTGATTCCCACCAAATTTGACACAGATCATCCTCAGACCAAGCCTCATTCAGCTCGTGCTTTTCGTCTTCGGAACTATTACCGTTCTCCCATAACAGCCTATCGAAATTTGCGGCGAAGCCGCCAAACAGGAAGTGAGCTCATATCTCAGCAACCCTTGCAGTTATCAAAACCAAACTTGGTAGGTAGACTTATGACCCCATCAGGAGAACACTTAAGAAATTTGGTGACCTTTGACCTCTAGGGGGCGCTGTAATTAAGAAACATGCTTTTTGGCCTGTAGCTGCAGTTGTGCTTAGAATTAAAACGCACTAGTGGTGTCTGGTAATACTGTTGGAGGTCCTTAGGCCGACCCAAGCCAACTTGTGATGTCATCGTAATTGATTCGGCCGCCATATTGGATTTAATCAAAAACACGTACAAGTTTTCGCAGGTCACAAATTTCATCTGTTCTTCACCAAAATTGGCAGAGACCATCTTCAGACCATGCCTGATGAGTGCATTGCTTTCTGGAACAATTGACAGAAGCATTGACCTGTACCAGCCAATTGAAATTTGCGGCGAAGCCGCCAAACAGGAAGTGATTTCATATCTCAGCAACGCTTTCATATATCAAAACCAAATTTAGTACATGTACCTCAGACCCCATCGGGAGGACGCTCAAGAAATTTGGTGACATTTGATCTCTAAGGGGCACCGTAATTGACAAAAATGCATTTTGGCCAGTAGTTGCTGATGCGCATTATTTTGCAATGGAAGTCAATGGCAGCCCATAGAACCGTCTGGTAAAAAGTTATAAAATTTTGCACACTAATTGGGGACAGTCCAATAATTCATTTCACCAAGTTTCATGCCGGCACCTCAAGCGCTCTAGCGCCACCAACAGGCCAAAGTTGGACTTGTGTTCACAGACGTAACTTTTGACCTGTTGACCTGAATGGCAAAATGAGGTATCATTGGAATCCTTGGGCCAAGCTGAGTTCAACACACCCAATGACGTTAATTTTTGACCACTATGTTTAAATCACAGCAAGTGTGATCATATCTCAGTCAATCTTTTATTTTTGATGAGAAACTGATGACAGCAAGTTCCATCCAGTTCATTCTAATGCGTGCGTGCAAGAGTGGGGCGGGTGGGATGGGCAGGGGGCGGTTGTGGCGGTGGGCTGGCTGGGGGAGGGGGCGGCGACACTCAGCCCTGGTTCAGCTCCACAAAATCAGTTATGTTTTGATGTAAAACTTGACCTTGTAACTCAGCCAATCTTGAGTTGTTTGGCATGGAACTTTCTGTGACTGCTTAAGGCTATATGTCTGATGCAACGGCACTGACTTACATGGCAAATCTGGCCTGCTGAACTACCTGCTTGGCCCCCTTATTGCTGCTTGCAGCTATATTTTTCTTTATTTCTTTATTTATTATTCCCGTTCACCCACTTTTGTACTAACTAATGCTCCTAGACCGTTTGAGCTATCGACGCGGTTCGAACTCCAAAAATTCAGGCCCAAACCGGTGTAGCTTGCTTGTTACTTTCGTGTCGCTGGCCCTAATCGTTTTTGCGGTATTCCCGTTTTTCAGCGTTTTTAGCCCCCATTGAAATGAATGGCGGAATGTTCAGGATTCTAATTTCGATTATGACATCACAGCTCTAATTGCTTAAGATTGCACCTGGCAGAGTTCTAAGCCATCTGGCAATGTCTAATGGGCTGGGCTGGGCTGTCTGTGTATATGAAGGTGTGTGCATGTAACTTTTGATCCGTGTGCCCGATTTTCATAAATGAGGTACCGTTGGAATTCTTGGATGAGCCGAGTTCCATGCCACTGATCAAACCCACTCTTGCAGTTCCTCGGAACCGCAATTCTAGTTTATTATTCCTGTTCACCCACTTTTTGTACGAACTACTGCTCCTAGACCGTTTGAGCTATCGACGCGGTTCGAACTCCAAAAATTCAGGCCCGAACCGGTGTAGCTTGCTTGTGACTTTCGTGTCGCTGGCCCTTCTCGTTTTCGCGGTATTCCCGTTTTTCGGCGTTTTTCGGCCCCATTGAAATGAATGGTGGAATGTTCAGGATTTTAATTTCGATTATGACATCACAGCTCTAATTGCTTAAGATTGCACCTGGCAGAGTTCTAAGCCATCTGGCAATGTCTAATGGGCTGGGCTGTCTGTGTATAGTCAAGTCAAGTCAGTTTTATTTGTATAGCGCATTTAACGTGCACAGAGTGCCACCCAAAGCGCTCCACATATAGGCTAAGACATTGTCATTGACACATACAAAATCATAGACTAACAAAGACAATAGCGGACGGAGCGGCGTAGTCGCCAGCGTACCCGTGACACCAAGACATAGAACTACATTTAAGAAATAACAAGCGCAAAAGATGCCAGATGGAGCGGCATAGTCGCCAGCGTACCTGTGACACCAAGACATACAAGACAAACAACAAACAAATTAATAAATAAAATAAATACAAATTAAAAATAAAATTAGTCCAATTTCCAACCGGCTGAAAATGTCCAAGGGCAATGATGACTCGCGTGAAACTGCGCACAGCTGTGTCTCCACAACCGATGCATGCAACGCCAACAAAGTTCTTTACACTCACTGGCAGTCTGAAAGCATAACAGTCCGAAGTCACTGGAAGCATAACAGTCCGAAGTCATGGGCGATCTTGTAGATCAGCAACTCGGTAGACGTTTAACAGCGACCGTTTGTTGGTCCGTAATGCAGAGTTCTTCAACGTTAACGTAGTCTGCTCAATCCAGACTCCAGGCAGTTGGCATATGAAGGTGTGTGCATGTAACTTTTGACCCGTATGTCCGATTTTCATAAATGAGGTACCGTTCAGCGATGTAAGTTTTGAACCCATTTTTTTGTAAGTTTTGATGTAAGTGATGTAAGTTTTGAACCCATTTTCTAGAAGCCACGTCTCCCTAACATTCCGACATTGAAATTGTATTTTCCAATGAAACAAATAAAGACAAAAATAGCTTTGTTCGTGATTTGTCACTGTCTCCTCAAAGCTCTGGTGCACAGCCACCTGTTCTCAGAGGCTCTAGACTCAGAGATGGTTGATAAACTAATCTAACATATTTTTTGCTAGAACTAGTAGACTACCACAAAGTTGCTGAACATATGTTATTTCAGGTTTGTTTGCAACAATATATAAGTTTAACCAAAGTTCTTAGCTGCTAGCTAGCTAGCAAACATTCCCATTCACTTTCCGTTTTCTGTGCTAACGTTAGCTAGCTAGCTAGCGCTGTTAACAGGGCAAAATGAAATTATTAATTCCGTGTCCGAAAGAGTGTTTCATTGGCATCACACACAAACAATGACTGTAAAATAGTATACAAAATTATATGTATATGTTATTATTGCTTATTCAGAGAAAAGTTTATGTTTTGACACGCCTATTTAGGAGTCCGGAACTAGTGCCATTTCGTTCCATTGGTGAATCGTCTTATGATTCATCTTAGTTAACTATAGAATCTTTGGCTGTACTGCCAGAGTTGATTACTTGCACCTGGCAGAGTTCTAAGCCATCTGGCAATGTCTAATGGGCTGGGCTGGGCTGTAAAGAAATCTTTTTTTGAAGCCAATCTATGTTCATACAGGTCATTAAAATATATATATATATATATATATATATATATATATATATATTTTTTTTTTTTAAAAGTTACTCATCATTGCCCGGCAAGAAGTCCACAATCAATTCAATTGTCTTGCCACGATCTGTGGAGCTTACAGACAACGTTAAATTACTATAGGTTCTGTATGCCATTTAAAGCCGACCTTACGATGAGTTCCTTCATGACGGTGTGTTGCAATGCATTCTGGGTGCTGTGCTGTGATTCGACGGCTCGTCACCTGACCCACTAAACAACGATGCTTGAACTGAACGTCGCACACGTAGAGTAAAAATAAATCGCTACCAAGGCTCCAAATAGCAACACACTTGCACGATAGCATAATGAGGGTATCTACATGTCAACCGAAGCATTGAGAACTGTGTAAGTCTACAGGTAGTTTATTAAAAAGAAAAACACTACCGTTCACATCTCATTCACATATACAGACAGGCGCCATCTTGGGATAACAGAAATCTCTGGGATGTGGCATGAATCTCGCATGAAAGGTTGTTAGCGGAAGAAAGCACTGCATAAGAGAACTGAATGCAACAGGATACAAACGGAAGAGATAGCGGGTTATTCGAATTTGAAGACATCGAATAACAATGTCAGGTCAACGTCAACGATAAGTAAGTTAGGCTAATGTAAATGTTAGCTATTTGCTGTTGTCAAATTCATGCTGTTTGGATAACGTTACTCGGCAGTCTGAATCATAATTACCTTAGCTCTCAGTAAGTTACAGTTTATTATAGTCATGTGATTTACATAAACTAGTAAACAACAGAAATGTTAAACGTGTCAACAAGTTAGATTCTACCCCACAAGCCACAGTGGGAACATTCAAGTACCCCACTAACACAAAACGTTAAGGGAACGTTCGGGAACGTTAGGGTATGGTTCCCTAAAGGTTAGTTCGAACCAAACCAAAAACTAACGGTTAGGGAACTTTCCCTAAGGGTTCTAACGTTCCCTAAACGTTAAGGGAACCAACCAACTAAAACGTTCTCCTGTGGTTGCACAGTACCTTCACACAACGTTCCCGTTTGGTTGTCTTTGGTTGTTCTGAGTGCGGTTTTGAAATGTTTATTTAAATAGGCTCCATTTCAGTTTTTCAGTAACATACAAAATGTTTGCAGTCAGATTTAGATCCACTCAAATGATTGGTCTTATAAAATCTAAGTAAGGTAAACATCGTATCAAGATAATATTTATTTTAGGCTAATATCAATTTTACTAAATAAAAAAATATATACTTTTGTGCTTTTTTTTACCGTATTAGGTGAATGAACTTTAAACAAGAATCTATCAATAGAACACTTTTCACAACTAAGAAAATTCACTTCTTTCATTTCACAATTCACTTCAGTTCAATCAGACAGGCTCTCCCTTACACGTAGGCCTACCCCCACGCCAGTAGGGGGAAGACAGCACCTCTGCTTTCAGGTGATCGATTGAAGTCTTGTCCTGACTTCCGTAAACGGGCTCTGTTTGAATTCCGTGATTCTTGAACATCGCTGGAAGAAGTCTTGGAATGGATTACACTCGTCTCGAATTCGATCTCACGAAAGTAAGTGAAATATGTTACAGTTTCATGATGTAGGCCTAGTGGTTGTAATGCAAGGGTTTGAGGTTTAACCTTAAGTCCTTTCACTTGTAGGGCTTTGTTATATTCCGATTCTGCCAAGTTTGTAATTGACCAGAGCACATTGCTCGTTCGTCTTTGTTTGCTGCTGTTTTGCAGCATTGTATGTCTTGTGTCATCGTGTTAACCTGCTCGCGTTGATGTTACAAATAATAGCACTAGGCTACTGTTTCTTTAATGAGTTTTAGTGTAGGCCTACAGTCAGTCCTTTTAGGCAAGTCACTCGGCAGCAGTGGTGTAGTCTAGTAGGCTAGTGGATACTGTATGTAGCTGGATCTAGGCTACTGTGATCTAGGCTAGTAGTTAGCTGTAATGGGTAGGCTATACTGTGATCGACCCCAAATGTATCCTAGTCTATTTTAAGTGGGTAGGCTATACTGAGATGGTGATGCTTTTTAAGTGGGTATAACCTACTGAACAGTCCTGCATATGTAGGCTACACTAGAGCCATAGAGAAGATAATGTATACATCGGCGGCCATCTTGTAACACAGTTTATCGGATAGACGATTCAAGTGAATAGACCTCTGAATTTTGCCTTCAAAAAGCTGAGATCCGGTAGCCTATCTTGCAATTTTTGCTATGGGAAAATAACATGGGGAGATAATTATTGCACTCTCCCGGGGATGAAGAAGTCTGAAATGCAGACATTTTGCTCAACACACTTTTGTCCTCTGCCTTCGAGTGGTAGGCTAACTGTGATCTTCGGCAGGCCTACGTTAAGACAGCAACTTAGATTTTTGCTACCCCAGACCAAACTTGCAATGTAACTTGTCATAGGTAGTTAGGTTAAATTAACACCCTGATCTCCTTATAGGCAAAGATGGCAGTTTTGGTTCCTTTTTGTAGGCGAACTTCAGAGGTCTGTTGGGAAGCATACAGGAAGGGGCGGAATGTAGGCTATACAGAGCTGCCATAATGGCTTTACAAACTAAGCCCATGCATTTCTATGGATGCTGTGTCTCCCCATTAGAAATTCTCTGGGCTACAATACAAAAATCCAGTCAAAAGCTGGGCCAAATATCCAGTCAAGAAAATCTGGTTGTGTACAGGTGACTGATTGCTGCAATACTATCAATAATAGTTTTCTCTGTATGGAAATACTGCATTGTTCTACTACTGGCTCACAAAAATTTTGTTCTCTTAACATAGATTCATACACCAAAGCTATAGAAAAATGTCAGCGGCTGATGGACACTTCTAGCATTGAAGCGGAAGAAGATGCGAGCGTCCACAAAAGGCAGTGCAGGGTCACGTGATGGTAAGACCTCTTAAATACAGACTACATTATTTACACAATTCAAATATTCTTTTTGCAATCAGTGCAGATTGTATGGTCTTTTATTTCAGATGAATCCGTTCCGCAAGCAAGAAAGCATTCCAGGATGGTGCGTGTGCCTGGAAGCCCTGTCTGTAAGTTAACATTTATACATGTATTTAAGAAACCAGTTGAGTCATATTTCCTACCATGGAACTACTGACATTCATGTTTATTAACCTGGTGCATATCATGTGGCTGTTCTGATGTATTTGTCTCTTCCTGCCTTTTTTTAGGTCAGCAGATGTCACTGCCTCCACCACCTGGATGTGAGTTTTTCTTTTTAGAGATTGTTTAATGTAACAGCATAGGTTTATCTTTTGCAAATGTCATGTGCAAGAAACCTACCATAAATGAACTGACCAATATTCATATTTACTTTCTTTTTAGATGAGTCAACACCACACAGGCAACCAGCTCATTGCCCAGAGCTGGATGGGTCTATTATAACGCCTGCCACTTCATCTTGGGACCCAGTTGAAGGTACATTGTCTTTCAATTTTTCATTTCCAAGTAAATACAATTTCATGACAAGGAACTTGAGAGTAACTAACTTTACTTTTGTTGTAAACAGCACAAGTGACTCATCACACAGAGGGAGGTGGCTTGGCCATGGAGACGGAAATAAGAGGTAAGAAGATTCACTTAATTTGTTCACATATGCAAGTGTATAATGTATTTAACAACTACAACTAACACCATCCATTTTTCCATAGCAATAAGGACAACCATTACCGCATGGCACAGCGAATGGACGCATTTGAGGAGAAGATGGATGAGCTGCTCATGCTCTTAAGGAGCTCCCAGTCACCTCCCTCTGCTCCAGTCGATGACATATTGCTGTTGTCCTGCTCGACAGTCACTGAGCTGCAGGAGAGGAGGAACAAAATGCCCTCCCTCCAGGACTTGTACTCTGGGACCTAAGCGGGCAGAGACCATCACCAAAGACTCCACATATCCTGCACACACACTCTTTAACTTCCTCCCCTCTGGCAAGCGCTACAGATCCCTGCACACAAAAACAACCAGACAAGAACAACTATTTTCCCACTGCCGTCACTCTCCTGAACTGCAGATAAGTGGGGTCATCCCCACTTTGACCGTTCACCTGCACATTACATACTTTATCATTCCAATATGTGTCTTGCACATTACATTTGGACTATTACTTTGCACTGTACATCACACTCCATGTGAACTTTTATTGGTATTATGTCCTATTTGTATAGTTGTTTTGTATATTGTGTTGGTATCTGCCACAATGTATATTGTTGTCTCTATTGTACAGTATGTCTGTCTATTTGTTGAATGTATAGAGCACCTACCAAAGTCAAATTCCTTGTGTTAGTATACTTGGGTAACATGGAGTCTGATGTTTATATATATTTTTAGACCTTTTATATTTTTTTGTATTTTGATTATTTTATATTAAAGTTATAAATCCCATCAATTAATGTTAATTAATTCCGGCAAATATATAATAATGCATTCCTGCTCATGCAGTTTAAAGTAGTTTAAAGTAATAGTAAAATTGGTATGCAAAGGTTGCAATGTTAGGGGAAGGTTCCCTAAAGGCTGCAACGTTTAGGGAAGGGAACGTTCCCTAAATGTTGCTACGTTTAGGGAACGTTATGGGAACGTTCCCTAAAGGTTGCAACGGTTAGGCAACGTTAGGGGAAGGTTTCTAAAGGTTGCAACGGTTAGGGAACGTTAGGGGAAGGTTCTCTAAAGGTTGCAACCTTTAGATAACGTTAGGGGAACGTTTTATATAACCAAGAACTAACGTTCCCGGAACATTCAGCAAACTTACACCACACCAAAACTTACTCAAAAACTAACCTTCGGGGAACGTTTGGGAACCAAAAACCAACGTTCCCGAAACAAAAAACTATGGTTCCCAGAACGTTCTGGGAACCATAAATTGTTAGCTGGGTAAGCGTTTCACATACAAACTATTAATGTTAGCTAACATGCTAAGCATTGAAAATGAATGAGTTAGCAATAGCCACTGCTTTTTATGACCGGACAATGTTGTGCCTAAATGCGTTCATTGAACGAGAGTTACATTACATTACATTACATTACATTACATTACATTACATTTAGCAGACACTTCTTGACCGAAGTGACTTACATATGTCAGCTATATTACAAGGGATCACATTGTCCCCGGAGCAACTTGGGGTTAAGTGCCTTGCTCAAGGGCACAACGGTGGAAGCCGGGAATTGAACCGACAACTTTCAGGCTACTGCACGCTAGCCCAGCTCCTTAACCACTACACTACCACCGCCACAGAGTTCATGAAGTCATTCATATTTTGAGCGAACGTGAACTGAACGTAGGCTAGTGTATTACTGCCTGATGAACGTTACCAGGGACGTTTGATAAAGCTAATTTGTTGTCATCAAACATAGAGGCATAGAATTAAGTTGTGGTATGAGCGTTTATTCAATGCATGCGTGTGCACGTTGGTAGGAAAGCTAAGCTTCAACCTATTGAAAGGCTATTCAATTATGAAACGACATTTAATAGAACAACGTGGATTTATGCTACTTCCATAAAAAACAGAGCACAGACTATATTGTAGCGCCGAGGCTATTTGCCCCCGTGTTGGACTTTCCCCTGTGTTCCCCTGTGTCTTGTTTTCCCGGCGTGTGCGTGTGTCTGTGTCTCCCTCTCCCTCCTGTGTTATAGAATGTGTCAGTGAGTTCTGATATGTTTTGATTGGGGGGAGATGTCCGGGAGGGAATATTTAGGGGTTCGGATAGGTTAGCGATTGATAAGGGGAGGGAATAGAATAGGGGGTTCTAAGACGTCTAGTAAGTTTAGTCAGAGTAGAAGTGAATTACGTGCGAGTGGGTTGTGTTGCGTTGTGTTGTTGGCCGATGCGAGTGAATGACGAGTGATTAAGACGTGATTTATCAGGATCAGTTTGTTGTTTTGTAGTGGACACCTCCTGCTACCCGTACCTTAGCCTGCACATCCTTTACAAAAATAAATTACCAGAGTTTGGAACGATATCTCAGCCTCCCCGTCTCCTAACTACTCTTCGGCATTACAATATAAAACACTGTCTAGCATTAAGTATTAAAAGCTATTATAGTCTTATATATAGTTAAAGGTCTCCAGATCATTGATTTACGCATGATCTGATCCGCCATTTACCATTCACAAAAGCTGGTATTGTGTTTCCTGAATTCTTACATTCAGGCATTCAAATGAAATGTAATTAAATAGCATATATTTATTCTATTAGTGTATGATGCTTGCATGAGGGAAACATCCCAAAACAACGGCACCCATATAATTGCTGTTGTTTTGAGAAGTATTTCTCATGCAAGCATCATGCAACAATGCAAAACAATGAAACTATTGTAGGCCTAATTATATTTTACATTAGTAAAGCAGTACTCTGATGTGCATGCTTTCACAAACGTTTGTGAACAATCTTAGCACTTTAAACATTGACTGTTTTGAAGTGTATGTATAGCAATATAGTAAAAAAATAATAATAATTGTGATATCATTACAATTTGATGGGGGGGTGGGAGGAGGGGGTGGGTTCATGTAGGTGGGCCCTATGACCCCAAAGTATGCCTTGACTGGGCCTCAGGTCAAAGATGTTTGAGAAAGGCTGATGTAGACGACAAAGCAGCAAGGAGGCGTCGTGTGATCATTTAAACAAGTTTTATGACAAGCGGATGAGGGTGGGAAAAATCTTACATTTCTGTGCAAACTTTGCCTGCACTTCAGTCACATTGTCTTTTAAGAAAATGCAGTCCATTTTTCGGTTCCAGTAGCCAACAACCTCAGAACTGACCCTTCAAGCCTGTCAGGAGGCGCTGGCCTTTACCCACAGCCAGAAGAGAGTCAGCAGAAATTTGATTGCCTGCCTGACTTCTTAAAAAATCTTAAACTGGCTGCATTACGTGATTATTTCTGAGATTCTGATACGTTTTTAACCATGACCTATACACAGTTCTGGTTTGAAAATGTATCTCTTAAAATAATCACTTTATGCAGTCAGCTTAAGATGGCTTACTAGCAACTAACTAATTACCCTAGCAACAACCTAGAAACCACCCCTGTAATGTCAACCTAGCGACCACCATAGCAACCAGCATGATTGCCCTAGCCACCAGCATAGCAACCATGTTAATTATGCGTTTTGGCTTATTGGATGTTGCGTTAATGCAGATAACTTTTGATCCATGTGCCCGATTTTCATAAATGAGGTACCGTCGGAATCCTTGGATGAGGCCGAGTTCCATGCTTCTGATCAAACCCACTCTTGCAATTCCTCGGAACCGCAATTCTAGTTATTATTGGGGGCCAAGCAGCGAAGCTGCGAGGCAACCCATAGTGATTCTACGTATTCTTATTGGGGGCCAAGCAGCGAAGCTGCGAATGCACCCATTGTGTTTCTATGATTTCTTCTTATTATTATTTAACATCTTTCTTCCGCCATGGGAGTCTATGGCAGCCCATAGAACCGTCTGGTAAAAAGTTGTGAAATTTGGCACACCAATTGGGGACAGTCCCATGATTCATTTCACCAAGTTTCATGTCGGCTCCTCGAGGGCTCTAGCGCCACCAACAGGCCAAAGTTGGACGTGCGTTCACGCACGTAACTTTTTACCTGTTGATCCGATTTTGAAAAATGAGGTACCGTTGGAATCCTTGGACCAAGCCGAGTTCACCCTCAGAGAATGTCTAATAGGAAGATAATTGGCACTGTCTGGTTACTTCCGGTTTCTGGACTGGTTGCAGTTCCTCCTCAGAGGGCGCTCGCAGGCGAGTGCAGAATGCATTGAGGTCTATGGAGCTTTACCCCTCAATATCGACTTTTCTCTTGATATCATTTTTTGAGTAGTAATTTGAATGTTGCATTCGCTAGGAGAGGCAAAGAAAATACACACTGTTGATTGTTATATTTTTTGAAGTCACGTAAGTCTTCTAAAAAGCCTTTCAAATATGTCAATGACGTCATTCATTAGCACAATGCTAGCATGATATGGGCAACGACCCAACCTGTAAGAAATGAAAAGGACATAAGTACTCGTTCATTCAACTTTAGATCTAAAATCTATATTGAACTTGCATAAACTACAATAAAATCTACGATTCTTCCACAACAAGCAGGTGAAAGAGATACATTTAGCCATCTAGCTCCATAGACCCCCATTCAACCTGCACTCGCCCGCGATCACCCCCAGTGGAATTCTAATGGAACTGCAACCAATGTCGATACAATGAGGCTTAATAGGAAGTGCCAAGGCTCTCCGTAGACGGGCTCTGGCACCCTATGACGTCATTTTCCGCCATGATGGATTTTCCGCCATTTTGGATTTCATCAAAATAACTTAAAACGTATCAGAGGTCACACATTTTGTCCAAACGACACCAAACTTCATAGATATCATCTACAGACCATGCCTCATTAATGCATTGCTTTTTGTCTTCGGAACTAAAACCGTTCGCGCGTAACAGCCAATTACGAAGCCGCCAAACAGGAAGTGAGCTCATATCTCAGCAACGCTTTCATGTATCAAAATCAAACGTAGTACATGCACCTTTGAGCCCATCGGGAGGACACTCAAGAAATCAGGTGACCTTTGACCTCTAGGGGGCTCTGTAATTGACAAAAATGCATTTTGGCCAGTAGTTGCTAACGTGCATTATTCTGCAATGTAAGTCAATGGCAGCCCATAGAACCGTCTGGTAAAAAGTTGTACAATTTTGCACACTGATTGGGGACAGCCCAATAATTAATTTCGTAAAGTTTCATGCCGGCACCTCAAACGCTGTAGCGCCACCAATAGGCCAAAGTTGGACGTGTGTTCACAGACGTAACTTTTGACCCGTTGACCTGAATGTCAAAATGAGGTATCATTGGAATCCTTGGGCCAAGCCGAGTTCAACACACCCCATGACGTCAATTTTTGAACCTCTGTGTTTAAATCACAGCAAGTGTGATCATATCTCAGTCAATCTTTTATTTTTGATGTGAAACTGATGACAGCAAGTTCCATCTACTGTAGTTCATTCTAATGTGTGCATGCAAGGGTGGGACGGGGTGGGATGGGCAGGGGCGGTTGCGGCGGTGGGCTGGCTGGGGGAGGGGGCGGCGACACTCAGCCCTGGTTCAGCCCCACAAAATCCGTTATGTTTTGATGTGAAACTTGACCTTGTAACTCAGCCAATCTTGGGTTGTATGCAGGCTTGGAATTTCACCATTCTGGGGGCAAGGCCACTTGGCCTTCAGTTGGGCATATTTGGTGGGGGGCACAAAGGCCACATGTCAGGGCACCAAGGCCAAAGTTAACTATAGCATATAAAAATGATCAAAGTTGTATTTAGCCTATTCACTGCAGTAGACCTGCATCACTGTATGAAACATGACAAAAACATGAAAAATGACATATTACATAGAACTGTAAATCTTCTGATCATCTAATAATTACAGATATCTAGGCTACATATAACAGTTATTTTATATTTGGCCTGCTATGAAATCATGTATTGAACAATTTAAGCACAGCTCAGCTTTAAGAAACTCAAATAGCCTAGATGCATGCTTAGCATTTTGTGATCATTAAGGCTACTTTCACAAACTGTTAGTCAGCTGTCCTCTGATTTACCAATATCTAGGCGATATTTGTAACATTTATTTTGTATTTGGCCCATTATGAAATCATGTTGAACAATTTAAACACATTGTAAAACTTAAAGCCCAAATTTGGAGACATCCATGCATGTCGAAATTTACTGCAAATTCGAAACTGGATTACTCTGGAACAGCTAACTGTACAGGGGACTGTTTTACACCTTTGTGTTCGGTAAGGTCTGCTGTTTATTCTTATATTTGGTTTGTCATGTGTTAAAAGAAGGGTTCGTGAAGTACTCCACCGATATGAATGGGTAGGGAGATCATGGACGCAAAACCTTCAGTAGAATGTATGATTAAATTGAATTATATTATTTACTTTTATCGCGAACCGTTCAACACAGCAATTATCGGCTAACATTGTTTAAAAGCTGAGAAAAAGCTCTTTCATGTGATACTTGTGATGTCTGTGTGATGAGTAGGCTACTTCGCGAGTAGTTAAACTGAGAAGAATGGGTGAATTTGGACGCACTTTCTTTCTTGCACTGTCACTTTCTCCACTGCGTAAAAGACTAAATTAATTTGCGCTGTGAATGCTAAGATTATTTTGACAGGCCACAGGCTAAATAAAAATCGCTATTAGTAGGATGCAAAGCAGAATATTAAAAGAAGGGGGCACCAAGGCCACCGTGGCCTGTAAACCTCTGATTTTCAAAGGGGCATCACGGCCAACGCAAGGGGCCATGGCCGTCGTGGCCGCCGTGAAATTCCTACCCTGGTTGTATGGCATGGAACTTGCTGTGACTGCTTAACGCTATATGTCTGATGCAACGGCATTGACTTACATGGCAAATCTTGCCTGCTGAACTCTCTGCTTGGCCCCCTCATTGCTGCTTGCAGCTATATTTAGGGGTCCGAGCAGCGTAGCTGCAGGACCCCTATTGTTTCTGTACCGTTCATTTTTGGCCAAAATTCTGTAAAAGTCATACTGCTGCCTAAACCGTAACTCCAAAACTCTTCAAATTTTCAGGTATGGTTACCAGTACCCCCCTCTGCCCATAACCCAAAATTTGGGGTACTGCACCCAAAGGTGGCGCTGTTGGAAAAAAAAGTTAATTATGCTAATTTCTCCTTACCAGATTGACCTAGACTCAAAATTCTTTCATAATATTAATCTCTAAACTCAGATGCATCTTTTTGGCCCTGGTCTTATGGTCTAAAAATGTTTACTTTTGACACAATTTCATGGAAAAGCCAAACATTATAAAAAGTTTCACACTCTTCAAAAATAATTAAATCTTCACCAAAATTGTCACAGACAATGTTTAGACCAAGCCTCACAAAAGTTATCGATCAGAATTTTGATATTTTGTTCCATTTCAGAGATATAGGCCAATAAAGTTAGACCACTTAGGCCATTTTTCCTAGATCACCTATATTCCTATAAACCGTAAGTCCTAGAAACTTCACATTTTCAAGTATTGTTACCAGTACCCCCCACTACCCATAACCCAAAATTTGGGGTACTGCACCCAAATGAGGCGCTCTTGTCAAAAATGCTTATTTCTCCTTACCAGATTGACCTAGACTCAAAATTCTTTCATCATATTAATCTCTACATTCAGATGCATCTTTTTCACCCTGGTCTTATGCTCTAAAAATGTTTACTTTTGCCACAATTTCAGAGAAAAGCCAAACATCATAAAAAGTTTCACATACTTCAAAAATTGTTGTCAATGTTTAGACAAAGCCTCACAAAAGTTATCAAAAGAATTTGGATGTTTTTCCATTTCAGAGATATAGACCAATAAAGTTCGACCACTCAGCCCATTTCTCCTATATCACCTATATTCCTATATGAGTAATTTTTTTTCCTTGGAGAACAACCATACAACCATCATTATGTGGATACCATTAACAGTGCACATTTTCCGACCTGTACTCTTTTTTATAAAGCCCTTAATTCTATTGTCAAATGTATGCTAGGAATTTTCTTGATGTTGTGTGTTTGCCAACACACCTTTTCACCATGTGAATGTGACTGCCAAATATGTATGATTGTCAGTGGCTCAGTGGGATAATGCCTAGTGCTGATGTTTGTTAGGTTGAGAGTTCGAATCCCTGGTAGTGCTTTAGGCTCTAGCTCGAATACTATTGGTTATTGAAGATTCACATCATTGAACAGCACCTGAATGACATCAGGCAATCAACATACACAGTCATTAGTTGCCAAGAATCAGAATGCCGAGACACTCTGACATTTAGGGGAACTTCTTTGTTCACTATTTTTCCTTCATCATTAAGTCTATCATATTTATATTTCATCCATTAATGTTCTTCTCTACAAATGTCTAATTGCCCCAGAATTTCAAAAAGATTTCAGGTGTACTGTTTTAGGAAAGCCCTTCATTTTATTGTCAAATGTATGCTTGGAGTTTTTCTTGTGTTTACCAACACACATTTTCACATGTGAATGTGACTGCCCAATGTGTATGATTGTTAGTGGCTCAGTGGGATAATGCCTTGTACTGGTGTTTCTTAGGTTGAGTGTTCGAATCCCCATTAGAACTTCAGGATCAAGCTGCACATGCTATTGGTTATTGAAGATTGAACAGCACCTGAATGACATCAGGCAATCAACATACACAGTCATTAGTTGCCAAGAATCAGAACACAAGACACTCTGACATTTAGGGGAACTTCTTTGTTCATTATTTTTCCTTCATCATTAAGTCTATCATATTTATATTTCATCCATTAGTGTTCTTCTCTACAAATGTCTAATTACCCCAGAATTTCAAAAAGATTTCAGGTGTACTCTTTCAGGAAAGCCCTTCATTTTATTGTCAAATGTATGCTTGGAGTTTTTCTTGTGTGTTTACCAACACACATTTTCACATGTGAATGTGACTGCCCAATGTGTATGATTGTTAGTGGCTCAGTGGGATAATGCCTTGTACTGGTGTTTCTTAGGTTGAGTGTTCGAATTCCCATTAGAACTTCAGGATCAAGCTGCACATGCTATTGGTTACTGAAGATTCACACCATTGAATAGCACCTGAATGACATCAGGCAATCAACATTCACACTCATCAGTTGTCAAGAATCACAATGCCGAGACACTCTATGACATTCAGGGGAACTTCTTTGTTTACTATTTTTCCTTCATCATAAAGTCTATCATATTTATATTTCATCCATTAGTATTCTTCTCTACAAATGTCTTATTGCCCCAGAATTTCAAAAAGTTTTCAGGTGTACTCTTTTAGGAAAGCCCTTCATTTTATTGTCAAATGTATGCTTAGAGTTTTTCTTGTTGTGTGTTTACCAATACACATTTTCACCATGTGAATGTGACTGGCCAACATGTAGGATTGACAGTGGCTCAGTGAGATAATGCCTTGTACTGGTGATCCTTAGGTTGAGAGTTCAAATCCCACTTGAAGCATTAGTGTTAGAATACTGTTGGGTTGTGGATGTTAGCATACTACAATAGAATGCTGTTGGGTTGTGGAGGTTAACACACTATTACATTACAGCTACTTGTCAATATGGACTTGTAGTGTAACTGTATAATTATAGGCTGTTTTTCTTATTGACTCCGACACAGCTGTAGCCTATAATTATTTGTTATTCTTATAATATTTGTCATTTCTTATACATATTTAGTCGGCAAGTGTGTTGTTCCACTTGACAGAACAACTCTGTATCGGTTAAGGATGTCACGCATGAAACAATGCTGCAGAAACACGAAAATACGACTTTGAGTTTAGTAGGCTATAATTTTCAGTTCCTGTTTATCTATTGCACGATGGGTAATAATTTAAAGGAATCGTGTTGCAGTCTTGTAAATAGTGACCCTGCAAGATCCCTAGTCATTGCAAAATCATAGTCTGTGACTTAAAACTCTACTACTTGTCTTTAGATGTGAGAGGGTCTGAGACTGTAATCTTTCAAAAATCTTTTCCAAATCTTTGCAAATCTTTCCAAAGTCTGTCAGTGTAAGGAGGGCTTGTGGTGAAAGTGCTGTGGAGAAATTGCAGGATCTAACCTAACCACACCCAGTTTACCTGCTGGGAAACCCTGTAGCTCCGGAGCAGGGGCTCAGACCAGGATAAATTGTTTGCTCGCCCTCAGTTCACTCTTTTGTTCATCTCAACCCAGCACTCCAGTGTGTCCTGCTTTGTGTGCGTCTTTGAGTTAACGTAAGTCATCACTTTAATGACCCTCACTATGACTTTTGTGATGTTTATCAGTTTGTAGAGTAGCTCTGCCATCATGTGTAAAGTTAAGGTCTTTGTTTGTTGGTTAGGTGATGTTGGTTGACTTGGGATGTCAAGTATTGTTTAGTTGTACCTTATATAGCCATATGATTTTAGTTTATTGTTCAAATGTCAATTGGTTTGTTTGTGAGTTGGGATCTGTACTGATTTACCCCATTTCACTGATTACTCCATTTTCTGTTTGTTTCCTCTTTGATGCAGCACACATACAAGTAAAGAACAAAAGAACAGATGAATTGAAACTCAAATAAAGTTCACTTGTGTTGCACCGAAACCTGCCATCTCCGTGTCATCACTTCATACCATTGAGCCTTCTGACCGAGGCTCTGCCTGCTCGCCACACACTCACTCTACCTCGACCCACATCGCCCCCTACAGTTCCTTCAGCTGGGTTGTGGAGGTTAGCATACTAGAATAGAATACTGTTAAGAATACTGTTGGGTTGTGGAGGTTAGCACACTATAACGTTACAGCTACTTGTCAGGACTTGTCGTGCATGGCAAGTATAACTGCATAATTATAGGCTGTTCATCTTATTGACTCCAACACAGAACCCACCCCCACCCCCCTTCACCTACCACCACAAATACAATTCCATTCTGTGGGAAACACTGCCTTCCATTAACAGATAGCATAGTCCTGTAGAATAGAGTATTGTTAGAATACTATTGAGTTGTGGAGATTAGCGCACTAGAATACTACTGTTAGAATACTGTTGGGTTGTGGAGGTTAGCACACTAGAATAGGGTATTGTTAGAATACTATTAGGTTGTGGAGGTTAGCACACTATAACGTTACAGCACAGGGTAATCCTAATTTTATGCATCAAATTTATTCCAATCCAACTCAAAAGTTTTGAACAACACAAAGTGAAGGTTTTATCCAGATCAAAATCAAGAATAGATTATGTGATCTAATCCAATTTCAGGATCCTTGTTTCCCTTTGAACAAGCCATTTTCAAGATTTGATCCAATCCGATAGCCGAAATCCGGTAACGGAAATCCGATAACCGAAATCCAATCGCGTTTCTTTTGAACAATTGGGCCCAAACAATCAAAGCATATGTAAAACTAAAAAGCTATGCTACCTCATGTTCGTTTTGCTCGGACCCCGTAAATCACCGCTTGCGGTTATATTTATTATTATTATTATACTTCCGCCATTGGAGTCTATGGCAGCCCATAGAACGCCTGGCTAAAAAGTGCAGATTTTTTGGCAGAAAGTTTCGGGACACTCCACTGACCACTCACGCTCATTTACGGATCTCTAAACCCAGCCGTCTAGCGCCACCAACAGGTCAAAGTTTGGCCGAAAGTTGAAAAGCTGGGTTGAAAGGTATTTGCAAGTCATTATTATTATGAAATTTAGCGCCCTGATTCAGGACCGTCCCATGATCACTCTCACCAATTTACAGAACTCTATGCCGAACACTCTAGCGCCACCAATGGGTCGAATCTGGACTCACATTCACGCATGTAACAATTGAACAGTGTGTTCGATTTTCACAAATCAAGCAGCGTTGGAATCCCTAGACTGACTTGAGTTGAATAACCCCTACTACGTCACTTTCCGCCATACTGGACCTCCGCCATATTGGATTTAGTCCAAACTCTACGAAAAGTTTCAGCGGTTACAAATTTCTTCCGATTTTCACGAAACTTGGTAGAGATGACCTTCTGCCCGAGCCGCACAAACGATACTTGTCAGATTTTTCAATTTCATTTTTATTTGCCCGTGACAGCCAATCAAATATTGTGACAAAGCCGCCAAACAGGAAGTGGACAAACATCTAGGTGACGCTTTGAGTTAACATAACAAAACTCGAGACCATTAGTCAGGACACTGTGCCAATCACTCACACCAATTTTCATGCATATACATTGAACACACTAGCGCCACCACCAGTTTAATGCTGGACATGCGTTCATGCGCGTGATCCTTGACTCTTTTGTCTGATTTTCACAATTGAGGTAGCGTCTGAATCCTTGGACCATCCCGAGTTCATCGACCCCTATCCCGTCACTTTCCGCCATATTGGACCACCGCCATATTGGATTTGGTCCAAACTCTACGGAAAGTTTCAGCGGTCACAAATTTCATATTATTTTCAGGGAACTTTGTGGAGATGATCTTCAGACCGAGCCGCACAAACGATACTTGTCAGATTTTTCAAATTCCACTTTATTGGCCCATGGCAGCCAATCAAATATGGCCATGAAGCCGCAAAACAGGAAGTGGGCTAACATCTCGGAGACGCTTTAATGTATGAAGTCCGAACTGGGTACAGGGACTTCGTATCTGATTGTGAGGACACAGCAGGAAATTGGCATCATTTGGCCTCTATAGAGGGCGCTGTAATACAGGAAGTGAGCTCGAATCTCAGCAACACTTCGCTGTATGAAGTCCAAACTTGGTACAGGGACATATTAGCTGATTGTGAGGACATGAAGGAAAGTGGTCTCATTTGGCCTCTAGGGGTGCTGTAATAAAGAAAGTGAGCTCACATCTCAGCAACACTTTGGTGTATGAAGTCCAAACTTGGTAGAGGGACATGGTAGCTGATTGTGAGAACGCACAAAGACATTGGTGTAATTTGGCCTCTTGCTGTAAGTGCTTGCTCATGCCATGGCAACGCCATTTCTGTTATAGCGCTCTGCTAGGCCCCCGCATTGCTGCTTGCAGCTATATTTATTATTGTTATTCTACTTTTTCGCTTTCCTGTTTTTGAGGTGGTTAACATGGTCGAAAACTCTTGAAATTTGGCACACACGTCAGATGTCACACATCGCAGTTAGGTACAAGAGCTTGACCCCGGGCGTGGCCCAGGGACTCACTAGCGCCCCCTTACGCCCCCTTAGGTGACTGATCCCGTGGTGGGCATATACTTTAAGCTACACACACCAAATTTGGTAGGTGTCTGTCTCCCCAAGATGAACAACTTTTGTATGTACAATGCATTAGCCACGCCCAACAGGAAGTGAGGTATTTGGGATTTTGTGCAGACTAATATGTGATGAAATATGTGCTGTATTGTGATCCCAAAAAGGTGCTTCCCATGGGTGAAAACACATGAAATTTGGCACACACATCAAGTGGTACATTGAATAGACAGGGACAAACGCTTGGCACCAGGCGTTGCCCAGGAACTCCATAGCGCCCCCTTATGTCACTGTGACTTGTGGTTGGCATATAGTTTTAGATACACACACCAAATTTGGGGGTGTATGTAACTCCCAAAAACAAACAACTTAACATGTCATTAGCCACGCCCACAGGAAGTGAGGTAATTGAGATTTTGTGCATTGTGGACATGATCAATTTTAACATACTCCTCCTAGACGGTTGATCCGATTCATGTCAAAGTTGGTATACATGACTCCAAGATGTTTCTGATTCTAAATTGTGAAGCTTTTTTTTATATGTTGTAATTTGACGAAATGGCGAAATTATTAATGGCGAATTTGGCAAACAGTATGCCAAGATGTTGCTGATGTTAAATTGTGAAGGGATTTTTGATATGTTGTAATATATTATGGTTTTAATATCTCACCACATAAACAGGAAATGTGTCATAAAGTCACAGTGCTTTGAATGAATGGTCTGAAACTTCTCAGGTTAATGATTATGATGATATCCAGACACCCAATGGGCCTGCCTGGCATAGCGCCACCACCTGGCCAAGCGGGAAATGTGGCAAAGAAATTTTGTGTGCCAGAAAATAAAATACAAAAAAAAAATGGCACACGCGTCAAATATGTACATTTCACAAACGCACCACGTCGGGGCTTTGTTGGATTCCGAAATATCACGGGTTGCGGCCCGCAGGTGCTCTGGCCCGCCATTGCTGCTTGCGGCTATATTTACTATTATGATTTAAATTTTGTGTGTTTGATGTTATTGTGCTTTACTCTGTAAGGTGACCTAGGGTGCTTTGAACGGCACTGCAGGGTTCCTACACATTTTCCATTTCAAAATTCCATACTTTTTCCATACTCAAATTTCAAAACTTCTAGGTAGATTTTTCTGAACATATTTTCAACATTGTGGCCACTTCTGGTTTGGGATAACAGTAAAAAAACAAAAAGGTATTCATTCATTTAGTCGGGTCATTTTTCTACGAGCTAGCTGGCAGTTTGTACAGGCAGTCACTCAATCCAGCTGTCGTCAACTTCAGACTGTAACACTTTTGCCATTCTATCCAGCGCATCATAGTTTTCAATAAATAAATACAACCACAAGGTTTTGTTTTCACTAAGCGGAGACTGTGCTTTATGTTAAAAGGAAATGTTGTTACCGCAATGTCAGGAATTTGACCTCAAAGATACAAAAAAAAAGTAGGGGCCCTAAAATTATGGAAAAAGTCTAAAGTCTACCTAAAACTATTTTTTTTTATTTGTGGCAAAATCTATTTGATTCTGATTATGACAAAGATCCTCCTAAGCATGAACATTAGTCGATCAGTTGAACGCCCTTACATGCCACACAATAGCTTTGGCTAATGCCTGAGACACGTTCATTGACTGAGAGCCCTAATTTCAGCAATGGGGAAAGTGCAAAGTCAATGTTTATTATTTAAATAAATTATTTTAAAGTTAATACAATATAATATAATATAATATAATATAATATAATATAATATGCTACTACAGAGGGTTCCCGTTAAAAATTGACACTTCATTCACGATAATGGTGATTCACGCAGCTGGGTGACATGTAAGTACAACTGCAGCCGCTTGGGGGCAGCATAGTCCGCTGTGGCGTTCAACGGTCGAACTGGACGGCGCATTCGACAGCAAGGGCTGTGATTGGCCGAGTTTTCAGTGCGTTTCTCTGTTTTTAGCAGCCCCTGCAACATGCTAATCCACTGTAGCCTAAGCTTTGTACATAATGTTAAACATAGTTTTGGATTCAGTGGCAAGATTTCTTGATTGTATAGTGCCTGTCTCTCAGTAATGTTTTAAAATGAGAGCTTCGTCAGCTGGCAGTAGGCTACTTTGTCGGTAGTCATGAGAAGTTCGCTTGCTAACAGAACATAAAAATGCTGCCCAGAAACCTTGTGAATAGTTCTGACACTAACGAGGTTGAAATATAGCCGTTGCCTACAGCATCTCCTTAACAGTAAAGTTAACAAAATGACAGCATTCATATGACAAAGGAAAACGAATCCGGTCACTCAAGACTGTGCCGCAGCCGTGGGGCAGAAGACGCTTGGTGGCCGTCCACAACGTTATAAACTTAACCTAAATAGTCGGCTGCTGTAAGCTACAATCGGATTTTATTGTATACCCCTGTTGTCTCAATGATGATAACATCTCATTTCCGATTATATTTCAAAGTGTGCCGTTCATTTGCATTATTAACATAACATCGTATTTTGTCATTTTTGGCGAAGACATGCATTCCGTTAGGGATATTGAACATATTTAACATTCTCTAACCATCGTGATTTCGAATTGGTGCAGTTGTCAGCACAAAAACTCATTTTATTCTTTTGCTCTTTTGCATTGCTCTATGCTGTTCTATGGTGCTTTCTGCCTCTTGGTTGCGCACGCATGTTTTCGTGGCGTTTCATAGAAATCCATATATAATGAGCGCATAAAACGACTTGTTGACGTTTTGGGACATTAATCTACATGTAGGCTACGTTAAGCTTTAAGGATTGTATGTCCTTAATTTATTTATATAGGCCTATTGCAGCCAAGTGTCGGAAAAATGCATAGCCTACAACACAGAACCCGCTTCTCGCATTAGTCACTGACAGTAGACACGCTTCCAGCCTAATGACTTTCACACATTTTGAATGATTTACAGCAGGGGTCTCAAACACCCGGCCCGCGGGCCAAATCCGGCCCGCGTCCTGCCCAATTCCGGCCCGCGACGAATGACAAAATAATAATGTAATCCGGCCCTTGAGGCTATTAATTGCGACAAACAACGATACTGCTTAAAATAGACGATAGATCCAGGTACGGTGACAAATCTCATTTGTAGGCCTACTCTACTCTTCAAACCCAAAATCGCTGCGCAAAGTTTTCAGGAAATACTTGTATTACACGCGAGAAACACAAAGACGTGCATATGTAATGACGCGGAAGCGATGCAGGCCATAGTGTTGCAGAAATTGAAGCAGAAATTAAGCAGAAATAGGCCTAAACCAAATGTTGAAAAACGTTCACGTGTGATGAAGTCTTAGGTTAGCTATGTTATTCACCTATTCTAATTCTGAAGAAGAATATCCTTTTGGAGATTATGATCGATCGTCTATGACAGTGATAGTCACGGTGCGTCTCTGAATGGAGGTGCGTGTATACAACGGTGTCCACTAAGCATACCATGCTTGTTTCGACCCTCTGCCCAACATAGCTTGGAGGTTGCAGTGGTAATCGTGATAATAGTGTCCGTAATGGATGTGGTACAGACAGCAGGGCTAGTAGAAATAGGGCTCTAAAGAACTACAAAGTCACCCGCAATATGATGCGAACTTCTGGGTACTGCAGATTACCCGCGATAGGAACTGTTTGACCAGAATACTTTATTGTAGGCCTATATTGTAGTAATCTATTACTAAACCACAACATCTTAGGTGTTGGTATACATCTTAGGTGTTTTTCTGTTAATTTGTTATGTGGGTAATATGAAAAAAGGAAAGTAAACCTGCTTAAATATGTTCATCCAGTATTTACTGAAAGGTGCATAATTTGAGGTGCTTGCCATCCAGTGACAAATTAGATGGGTAAATTTACCCCCTTCATAAACTTTTGTTTTACTCAAAGATTTTTACATTTACAGTAGGACTTTATCTCTGACCACTTTCAAGCCATGGCCTTTTGACATTTTGATATAAAAATCCAATGGTGTTGGCAATGGCTTTCTTAACCCTGATGCCTAGTTTACCAGGTTTAAAAAAGTTATGAGAGGAAATATTTTTATTTGGTGTGAAACACACACACATACCTGTTTTTATGTTTTTCATTTATTTTATAATTTGTATTAATATTTATTTTATCATTATTTTATTTATAAGCTAAGGTTGCTAGCACAGGTGTCTAAAACTAGATAAAAACACTTGCACTTTCTGTTTGCAGTTTTCTGTGGTATTTGAAAAAAAGAACATTGCATTTCAGAAATAGCAGGCCCTCCAATCAGATGACGTTGGCAGAATTGGCCCCCAGCTCATTTGAGTTTGAGACCCCTGATTTACAGTATGCCTAGACACATTAGCGCTCCACGTGTAGAGACTGTGCAGAATACAATGTGTGAATGATGCTCAATGATTTGCCAATAGCCTATAATAGTCTTCTGCTGAGTTGCATGTACTGTATAGCCTACAGTTTTACTGTACATTTTTTCAGCCTTTATTGGTTAAATGACCATTTTTATTACGCAAATATTTCTTAACTTCAAAAACTCAGTGTCTAAAACTCGGTGTCATTCAGACTCAACCCTCTTGACGTTTGGTGATTAATTGACAGCTGTTTTGGGACACGTTAAACTTTCTTTATAATGAGCGCATAAAACGACTTATTGTTTGGGACATTAAGCTACGTTAAGCTTTTTCATGTTAAGGATTGTATGTCCTTAATTTATTTATATATTTAGGCTACTTGCGCAAACCCTGGATACTTTTATTGCCACACAACAATATTGGTGGTATTTGTTACATTAGCTTCAAACAGCACCGCTTCAGAAAGCTGCACTGCTTGTGAAAGAAGGGGGTGGGGGAGGGGAGCTTGCAGCCAAGTGTCGGAAAAATGCATAGCCTACAACACAGAACCCGCTTCTCGCATTAGTCACTGACAGTAGACACGCTTCCAGCCTAATGACTTTCACACATTTTGAATGATTTACAGTAGGCCTAGACACATTAGCGCTCCACGTGTAGAGACTGTGCAGAATACAATGTGTGAATATATCGTTTCATCGAAGCCCAGACTATAACTCTATGGGGTTCAGATCCGGCGACTCTGCCGGTGTTGGCACCCAGTTGATCCCCTCACTCTGAATGCAGGCTCTGACACTGGTAGCGGTGTGTTTTGGATCATTGTCTTGGAAGAATCTATGTGTAGACATGAGGAAACGCTCTCTCAAGTATGGACCGGCAACTTTTTTGATGATCTCTTCCGCGTAAAACTGTTGATCCATAATACCATCAAAAATGAGGAGTGGGCCCGGGCCACAACGCGAAATTCCACCCCAGACGTGCAGTTTGACTGGGTGCTTAACTCTAGGTTTTGCCATGCCCCTAAAGTTTGTCTTTCTCCAGCACTGCAATGCAAAACGTTCCAATGCCACTGTTGACTCATCGGTGAAGAGAACATCATCAAACTTTTCACCAGCAGTCTTCCATTCTTGCGCTTGACGTAGACGCAATTCTTTGTTTTTTTCCCGGGTCATTGGGATAAATCTGGGCTTCCCCAAAGTGCCAGCCAAGAGCCCGGACTGCCTTTCTCACTGGTTGAATGCGTGATGTTGGTCCCGAAGACCACGCTAAGATTCACCAACAGAGCTACGGCCAAGTGGGCAGATACGGATGCCTGCTCTTCAGGTCCATCGTCACAGAGGAACACTATAAAGCCTGGAGCAAAACCACCAACTGGGATGGAGCGAAGGGCAAGCGAGCACTGCCGCAAAATGTGAAAAACTTTGTGGTCTCAACACTACAACGAAAGTTCCCTGCTATGGGGAGGAGTGAACTGAAGGACTGCATCAATAAGATCAACGAATTCCTCCGCACAACACGCAGATCTTCCCAGGGATTCAACGTGCTTTAAATTTAGACTGTAGAATGTAGAATGTAGACTGTTCATTATTTCAATAAATACGTTTTCTCTGAAGCACTTTCCCGACTTCGTCTTTCTATAGGCTAAGCATATCATGGAGATAAAGTAGAAAACTGTATTTAACTAAACAAATGTAACTAAGTAAACTGATTGTTTACTCTACAGTAGGCTATGTTCCCCCTCTCAGGCTGTACAGTAGGCCTATTGAAAGTAGGCTAATGAGCTCAATAGACACGTTAGCGCTTCCATTAGGAAACTTTCGTTGCAGACTTTCACAACTGATTGTTTAGCCTACAGTAGCCTACTGTAGGCCTACTCTACAGTAGCCTAGGCTATATGTTATGTTCCCCCTCTCAGGCTGTTCAGTAGGCCTATTGAAAGTAGACTAATGAGCTTAGACACATTAGCGCTTCCAGCCTAATGACTTTCACACATGAATGATTTACAGTAGACACATTAGCGCTCCACGCAGTGGCGTAACTAGGCCTAGTAGGTGCAGCAAGTGCAGTCGCACCAGGGCCTGTGACCTCCGTCGCTACCCCCGCAATGCAATTGCTGGAAAATTCTATACCGGTCCTTTCTGACTACCTGCGTGCCTTTGACCAGGCCAAGGCTACAGCGCAGACACTCGCAAATAAATGGGGGTTCAGAGTACATTTGAAAATGTGAAGAGTGAAGCGTCACTTTGACGAACTATCGGAAGATAAACGCTTAACCGATGCAGAGAGATACTTCAAAGTGCAGGTATTTAATGCAACTCTGGACATCATAATCAGTCAGCTCTCCCAAAGATGTGCGATTGTAGCAGGTAGACCTTCTCTGCCTGCTATTTCCCCATAGCACCTGCAAGTACTAATGAAGGGGGCGGGGCATAGGCATTTGATCAATCTGGCACCAGTGGAGTGCTACTTAAGAGGGGCAGCAGCCAGTAGCAAGGGAGACTCCACTGGTGTAGCCACTGTCTGCTACCGTCAGGTATGCGGTCTCCCCATAAACATTTGTGGTTTTATGTTATGTATATTGTGGTGTGTTCTTTGTTTAATCTTCTGTGTTCTGTTTTTTTAGGCAGCACAGTCATGCTGATGGGGAACATGGGTCGTGCTGCTGTCTTGTCTTGTCTTGGTTTTGCTTTGGTTATTTTATGTTTGTTTTTTGTGTTGCCTGTCTTGTCCTTCTGTTTGTAACTTTTATGTTTATTTAGTAGGGAGGTGGCTCTGAGGGGGGCTACTCTGAGCATACGTGTGGTGTGGTTTTGTGTATTGCTTATCGCTTTGCAGTGTGCCTTTGCTGTGTAATAGGTGAGCTTTTCTTAATGCTTGCATGTAAAACATTTGTGTGTACGTCCATAGTTGCCACCCTCAGATCTCCACTTCCCAACTTTTGTGTATTAATAAATCCTTTGTTTTCCTGGAATCATGTCTCCATGGTGTAATTACGAACCTGAAAGAGCGGTCTTGGTTTAGAGGTACGATCTCTTAAAGATTCCCTGATGCACTAGGCCTCAGGGTGGCGTAGTCAGGCTACTGTGATTGGCCCCTTGGCCCTTCCAAAGTATTACCCTGTTACACAAGCATGCGGGAAACTTGTTATGTGTTTGAGTCTTTACGTCCTATGATCCTTCAACTCGCAGGTGATGATGAATTGCTTGAAAAGGCAGTACGTTTGTCAGACCATTATAGCATGGACATTGCACCGACATTCCCAACACAACTCCTCTCATTTAGGTCTTGCTTTAAAGCAGAGATTTCACAGAAGTCAACTATTTTTCAACTTGCCAAAAGGCTGGTGGTAGATTATGACAGTGTAACATCCACATTCGGGGAAGTGTGTACTGCTCTCATGTTGTTTCTACATTGCCTATGACTGTGGCAACAGCTGAGCGATCTTTTTCCAAATGTTCAACAATTGCTGGTGTACAGGCTATAATCAATTAGCTAAATCATTTGTCCAGCTGTTTAAACATTTTTTCGTGTTACATTCAAACGCAAAAGGTGCTTTGATATATTTTGTTTAAACGTCGGCAAGCAGGCATGCTGCGGTTGCAATGAATGAGGATAATTGGTTTTATCTGCGGTGTTATTTTTTGCATTTTGAATATGACTCGCTCCAGCACGTCTACTTTTTTGCACGGTGCTTTCTTAAAGGAGCTGCACCATCTTACAACAATTGCATCTACATTTTCATATTAGAATGTTTTGTCAAGTGTAAGCTTAAACTACCGTGATCAAATTAAGTTTCCGTGCCCCCGCTGAAAGTCTCTTATGCTCTTATTGTTACACTATCAAATCTATAAGTAACCGTGACAAATAGGGTATAAGATATATAAACTCACGCTATTGTATTATCATATATGTTTGGTAATAAGTCAAGTCGCATCAAAAATAGTAGTGGCAGAACTCCAAAGTGACACCTTGTGGTTGTTTGTGTCAACTGCCGTTTGTGCCATTTCGGCTGAGAAAATGGGGATCGTGATTCCTGAAGGAACACGTCCAAACTTAACGGGGACCCACTGTATGTTGCAGAAGCCTGTGACATGGGCGCCATAAGACCTAGACACATTTTGCCATTTTAGATCGATAGCGCCCGGAAAACTCACACTTGCCCATTGTTGGATAATTTTTGTTGAGGAAGCTCTGTGTTGGAAGGTTCACTCACATTTTTAGTTCTCCGTAGACATAGCATAGCCTACATATGATAGAGACGAGTTCACTGCTGGCAGGGGCCTCAGAAATCACCTTATGGCCTCTTTACACCAAACAACTTTGACAAGATTTGGAAAAGATTCTTGAAAGATTGGAGTCTTTTGAGTAAAGCTTGAATGGGGGGCATTAGTTAAAAACTACAATCTTTCAAGAATATTTCCCAAATCTTGTCAAAGTTGTTTGTTGTAAGGTGGTCATTAGACAGTATTTTTGGTTTGCAATAACGGTTTATCAGATAATGCAGTATCCATTTCTTGGTAACTTTTACACAAGTGCACAATGGTGTAGGGCACTTGCATAGACTAGGGATTCTCAATTTGGTTTTGGTGCCATGGTCCCCTTGTGGGAGAGACATTTTTCTGAGGACCCCCATCTAATTGTATCTTGACAATGTGGAATGACAGTTACAGTGAGCATTACTTGAAATTGGCCGGCTTCACGCATGATTCGCACGTGACCTCACGCTAAATCATAAACAATGAAAAATGCATTAGGATGCACCAGGATGCTTGAAGTGACAGTATAGTGAGGGTCATTCAAATAATTTCAAAAATGTAAAAATGTTCAACAAGTAAATGTCAACTACTTAACTAGTTACACTGATGATGCAAAGTTTGCTAGCAAGTAAGCTAATATGGAAAGTTCGCTAGCAAGTTGAGAGAGAGTTTGGGGAATGTGTTGCATTTGGGCGCATATCGCCATCTAGCGTGGCAGAGTAAAACCTACTTGGGTCTATGACTGTTTCTCAAACTTTTTCAGACGAAGGACCACTTAACTAACCAATAAAAAAGAAACCACCTAGCTAAAAAAAAAAAAAAAAGATTAGACTTACTTCAACAGTATATTAGCCTACACAATAGGCCTACTCACTGAACCACCTTGCTTATTGTCTTTGCACTTTGCTTATTGTATTGAGGATTCAAATGATTTAAACTGGCATATCTTACATAGAGAGTGTTGTAGAACTGTTTGGATTTACATACAAGTTGGTTCAATATTGCAAACAACTCATCTATATTATATTTTAACATGTCTGCTCGTGGACCACTTGGGATAGCTTGCGGACCACCAGTGATCCCCGGACCACACTTTGAGAAACACTGGTCTACGAAGATTATGACAGTGGTCTAGTCAAATCTTTTACTGTCTATGGTCGAATCCCAGCCGAGCTATAACTGTAGCTAGACTTACCTGTGCATGTAAACACACTGACTGACAAAAAAATCAGAATGAGTAATTATAACAGACGAGTAGCCCTGTGGACACACAATATTGTTGGAAAATTGAGATGTGTGAAACACTATTTGACTGAAATGGTAATCAGAAATAATTTATTATATAAAAAAGACTAAAATGTTTTGACTAAAACTGACTAAGACTAAGATACCTTTAGTTTTCTTTTGACTAAAACGACGAGACTTTTAGTCGACTAAAACTTCGTCACAAGACTAAGACTAAATTAAAAATAGGTGACAAAATTAACACTAGGGAGAGGCCAAAAACCAAACAGAGCAACGAAAGAGACAGAGTGACGGGAACACACAATTTGCAACAGTTTACTGTCTGGTTGTAGGGAACCAGGAAGAATTAAACACTTTTTAATTAAACAGGCTATTTTCGTAGGCTACCACACTGAAAGCTAATATTTTGTCACTAGCAACCTATATCTTCCGTCTGTCAAACACAATTGCATTTTCAGCTCTGAACAAAACCTTTCACGTTCAAATGGGCATTTTATTTCATTCGTCCTTTCTGGCCGGCCAGGACATATAAAGCAGGCATGGGGGACGAAAGACTGAAACGTTCAACGCAATTATGCCGGAATTGTTTCAAGGCAAACATTGAAGTGTAGCGTAATGCAGCTAGTGGTCTGTAAATCATTTCCTTCCCATAAAAACTCTCAATGTTGCAATGTGTTTAGGCTAGCCTAGGCCTATTTCATTTTTTGAGCATTCTGAGTTTCTGCTTGAAACTGTGTAGCCTTAAAGATAAAGAAGATGACCAGATATGGCAAAGATTAACATGATGTAATACATTTCACGCAGCTGCGTGAATCGGAAAGCGCGAATGGAGTGGCCTCTTAAAAATGGGACCCACTGTAGTTATTTTAATATATTGATCAGGAGGTATGAAATGAATTGATTTTGAATTTCAGTTCCTACCCATCTAATCCTATTCAATTGGATTTGATCCTATTCGTATAGACCTCTGAAGTCCGCCTACAAAAAAAAACTGTCATCTTTGCCAATGCCCATTGCCCATATAAGGAAATCCTGGTACTTGCAATTTTTCCTATGGGAACATATCATGGGAATGAATAATTGCACCTGTTAAACTCCTGCAATGACGAAGAAGTCTAAAAAATTCAGTCTATTATTCCACTTCTTGCTCTGATTGGTTAGGTCTATACAATTGTGTGCAGAGGCATTTTTTCCCTGTATCCGTTGAAACACTCTCCATAATTACAGTACATCCCAATGATGCAGTACCAGACTCAAATTCTGAATAGAATTGAGTATGGCTATGTCAGGCTAGTCTTTTACATTTATACACATAGAATTACTTTATAGATCCTTAAAGGTATCTCACCTTTTCTCTGATTGGTCACTACATGGAACGTTCGGGAGGGTTTCAGACTCCCATGGCTCCTGGGTTTCAGGTGACCCTGTCACAACTGGTATGGTAATCCAGGAAGGACAGGACTGATGATGAACAGATGTACAAAAGATGGGTTTAGACATCACCTACCATTTCATTGAACTTAAATTTGATTGATTGGCAGTGACAGAAAAACTACACATAGGTTCTTACAGTAGCATTGACTGGGATCTTACCTTTCTGTCTTTGCTTGGGTTTAAGCCATTATTGAATGTGCTAGGGATACATGAGTAAGAGTATAGTATGAGTAGACATAAGCACAATTTACAACACATAAGAGAGGTTTGTCAATAACTATGTTTTCTAAGCAGACACTTATCCAATGTGACGTACATCAATAACAATAAACAGCATATTAGCATTAGAAACAATCTTAATACATTCAAAATAAATAAAGACTACAGACTACGACAATAATAATAATAAAAACAATAATTAGGGCTGTCAACGTTAACATGTTAATTGCGATGCGATTAAGGACCAAGGGCCAAAGATTTTTAATTTTACACCGTTACTTGTTGTTATCAACAACTCTCTTTGGCCGTTACTATTGTTACTATCACTTCCTGTAAATGTTTCCACCAACAAAGAACCACAGACAACAAAAGTCTTTATTAGTGATCTTCGTGTTAATTGAAGTCTGACACAGCAGACGCTCATTAGTTAGTTAGTTTGTTTATTGTCCCCTTAAGGATATTTCTTTTCACAATTTCATGGACGTGTCATGTCTCACTTTACATTTTTACAGGCAGTGAAGTATATCACATGACATAAAACAACATCAAACATGACATCAAACATAGACAACAGACATTTAAGAAGAACACATACATACAGACACAAAACATACATCACTGGTTCAGGTGCATATACTTCTGGGTAAACTTTATGAAGGTATATGTGGTGCACTTGTGGAGCAAAAAGAGTTGTCTGTCGAGTGCCCGCCCCCTAGCTCTACAGATACAAATTCTATGGCTCTGGCTACGGGTACGAATCAGTTTTGCACCAAACATCTCAGTTACGTGTGGAGCAAAAGTGAGAGCTACAGAAAACAGGATTTGAGACTCCTAGCGGCATATTCAAGCAGTTGTCATTATTGACCAGATGATTAAATATTCTACAGATGTGCAACGCTTGTTGCTTTAATTCACATAAAAGTTTACAAATGTACACATTTTGTTCATGTTCTCACATTTTTAAATACAGGTGTGCAAATGTGTTTTGCACCAAATATACTGAGGTGATAGTAGCAAAAATGTGAGGACGTTTTTAATTTGTGGTGTGTTGCATGGGTTTTGTGCACTTGCACCGAAGGATTTGTGAACTGCTGTGTTGTATTTGTAGGATAAAACAAAAATCTCTGTATTGGTTATCTGAATGAGTTTGTTGTTGTTTTTAGTAGAATCGGTTGTACAGTGAGTCCGAGGCATTTGAAATGGTCTATTGTCTCTATTGTTTCTTTGTTACTGATGATGGGGTGATGGGGTTGTGGGGTGCCAAAGACAATTTCTTTTGTTTTGCTGACATTAAGGTGCAGGTGAGATGGTGCTGTTTCTGGATCAGGTGTCTTTGAATGGTGTTGAATACGGAGCTGAAATCCGCAAACAGGATACTAGCAGCCGTGCCTGGGGAATCCAGGTGTTACAGGAGTAAGTGCAGTAGGCAGGCCACAGCATCCTCGGTACCCTTCTTGGCCTTGTAGGATTACAGGGGGTCCAGTTGTTGACAGACGTGTGGCAGGATGGTGTGTAGCAGCAGCTAGCACCAGGATGTGATGGTGATGGGGCGAAAGTCATTAAGTTCTTTGAGTCAAGGTTTTTTTGGGCACTGGGATTATTGTAGCTGTTTTCCAGGGGGTGGAAATTGTACATTGATGGTAGATTTCACAGAAGAGTGGATGGATTATTGGAGAGAGTTCTGTGGTGCAGCTCTTGAGTGCCCTTGCTGGAATCCCGTCGTGCCTGACTTACAACTCAGCTGTCGCCTGACATCCTCCTCTGAGAAGAGAGCTGGTTCGTTGGAGTTCAGCAGGGGGTGTGCGTCCAGTTGTCTACAACACTCTTCTGTGAAGTCCTCCTGATCAAAGCAGTTGAAAAAGGTGTTTAGTTGATGTCCCTCTGGAAGGCTTGTCTGGTGTTCATTGTGCTGAATTTTTGTTCTAGACTGTTTTTTAATTTTGCTTTCAAAACCTAATTTTTGACTGCCCGGTTGTCCTTGAGCTTGAGCTGGGCTTTTCCTTCAGGCTTTGTCTTATCTGTGGTGTAATCGATGGATTGATAGTAGGGACGTATGGACACAGTTGGCATTTCAAGATCGGGTGTACATGATGGCATCTTATGATGGACTGTGATATTGGTACAACATCTGTAATTGATGTAAAGACATACACCTCCTCCCCGCATCTTCCCTGATTGAGCCGTTCTGTCGGCATCGGGCACGTAACAGATCCATTTTGTTGCGGAGGGACCGGACATTTGCCAGGATGATGGAGGGGAGAGGTGGTTTGAAGGGATGTCTTCTTATCCTGATTTGGATTCCCCCCGTTTGCCCCTTTTTCTGGGTCTGAGCTCCTAGGGTAAGGCAATGTTAGATGGTGGAGAGTCCCAGAGTGATAATAAGTTTTCTTGGCTATAGGTGAGTAACTTTCCATCTATAACAGGTCGCACTATGAGGCCATCGCAGATCAACAGTAGCATTGCAATCACTACGATGTTTTTGCCATGGTTGGACAAACAAGTAACACAAGACGGGACAGGAAAAACTTAAACAAAGACAAGCCGTGACGATCGGACGAGACGCATACAGAACTTGTGTTGTCACAGCAGAGCATGCACCAAGGACCTTTTAAAACAAATAAAACATTTAGAGGACCACTGTGGTCAAGAGGAGGAATAAGGATTCATCAATGGAGGGGATGTGCAGGTAATACTCCTATAAATACCTTGGGGTGCATGGTGATGACAGACTGGAGTGGTCTAAGAACACTGAGGGCCGTACTAGGGATTAAGATAATCAATTTTAGAATTAGAAGGCTTTGTTTGCAACTTCGCATCCAGCATGATTTTTGTACTACTGCTTGACTGCGACTACCAGAATTATGAGTTGCGAAGTTTATTGTGATTAGTATTTTGAGGAGAATAGCCACATGAAAGTTATACTTTCCAATTTTATAAACTAACAAAATTTGTTGAAAAGTAATTTGGTGTTTTCTAACCAATTATAGTCCGCTGGTGCAAGGCTGCAAGCAGAGACTGCTAGTGCAAGTCTCCTGTAATAACAAAGCCATAAATAGTAAGCTTCACTTGAAGTTAACTCTTATGTATCTCTTCATTAGGGGCAGGCCTCTATATCTATCTTGTTTTATAACAGAATAGAGTACTTTTTAAGCCCTTTATGTAAATTAATAGTTGTGCTTTACCGTCATACTGCACACACACACACACCTGCGTGTTTTATGACAGTAAACTGTCTGCCTACATTTTTCTTAACAGGTCTATATTTCCACCTATGTTCACGGTTAAAACACACAAAATATTGACATAAACAAAATAAAACATTCCCTGGGAATCAGGAAATGGTCTTTTCGGGAATCCCGTTTGCCAGGATTAAACCTTAATTATTACACAAGGTCTCCTCTGCATTGTATCTTGAATGTTATTCTTCATGTTTGCTCTGGATAAAAATGTCTGCTAAACGAATTGCTAGGTTACGGGGACGCTGGCGAGACTGACGCCGCTCCGTCTGGCTTGTTTTTGTTTGAGTTTTTCAATTTTTCGCAATTTAATTTTATTTATTTTTTCTGACAAAGTTTGTCACACGCTTAAACTACGTTTCGGCTATCTAATGTTATAATTTTCTTGAATTTTACCCCATCGTGGGTTTTGTTTTTTGGAGGACTAACACCTGACCTGGACTGACTGGGCTGGTTGCGCTGTGTTCCACTGTCTGTTGTTGAGCTTGAGGCTGTTTTTGGGACTTTGGCTACACGGTGTCTCTCTCCCTCTCCATCCCATCCTGTCGGCGGATTTGACGCTGAGTTTGTTGACCAGCTGCTAGGTTAGTCGGTTGACTAGACCTTCCAGGGAGATTGAGGCTTTGTGCTGTGTTGCTTTAGCTGCTGCGCCTCCACAAACAAGACCTACAGTGTCTGTCTCTTGGACATTTGTACTAGCCTACATGGGATTTCTCTACACCGCTGAGCAGCTCCAACAACTTGCCTCCTCAAATGCCAGCACTTCCATCAATGAAGCTGTGCTCCACCTTTGCCAGGCTACGGGGATCCTTCGGAGGAAGCGTTACATGCACAGAGGGTCGCGTCGCTCCTTTACCATCTATCAACAAACAATGGAGGATGCTATCCCGACTCTGCAGTCCCGGTGTGGCTCTCCTGTGTGGTCCACTCCTGTAGGCAACTCTGCTTCAACACCTCATCACCATACAGACTATGCCTGTTACCGCTACTGCTGCTGCTGCTGCTGTTGCTACTGCTCCCGTCACTGCTGCCACTGATTCCACTTGTGCGGGCTCTGGTGGAGAGGCTAATCTCTGCCGGGTAAATCTCTCTAACTGCGGCCCCTTCCAAGAACGTCATGAACAGGACTCTTCTTTGGTTAAGTTTGCTGTCTTAAATGCTCGCTCTGTTTTCAACAAAGCATTTATTCTGAATGACCGTTTTACGTCCCACCATCTAGACTTTCTGTTTATCACCGAGTCTTGGCTCTCTGGTGATGACATCATTGCACTTGGTGACCTTGAGTTTTTTAAACTCACCTAGGGTCTCTGGTCATGGTCTAATTACAGTGTTTAAGAACAGTTTTAAATGTAGAATTGTACCAACTGATCTGTTTTCTACTTTTGAACTACAGCTGTTTAAGATCAATGCATCTGTACTTTGTGCCTTAGTCTACCGTCCACCAAAAATTAATTGTAATTTCATTCAAGAATTTGCTGAACTTCTATCTTTTATGGCCTCTCGTGCTGATAAGTTATTAATCTTGGGGGACTTTAACATCCCATCTAAACCTTTGGTCAATGAGTTTTTAGGCCTTGTGGACTCTTTTAACCTTGTGCAGTCAGTTATGGCCCCAACACATCAGAAGGGTCACACATTAGACCTAGTTGTCCTCTGGTTTCTCAGTTTCCAAAGTTAAATTAGTTGATACTGGTGTGTCTGACCATTTTATGATTTTATTTGAATCTTCACTGTTTTGTCCCCCCCCTCCACCCCCCTCATCCTACTCCCTTGTCAGAGCTATTAATTCCACCACAGCCTCACAGTTCACTAATACTTTTATGCTCTCTCTCTTTCACCTGCTGTCTTAGATTCTCTTTCCACCTGCACCGACACTGAGGATCTACTTACTCTTTTTAATACATCTTGCCTTGCCACTCTTGATTCTGTAGCTCCTTTAAAACAAAAGCGGTGTAAATCCAATAGGTCAACTACTCCTTGGCTAAATTCCACTACCTGTTCGCTCAGAAAGGCTTGTAGGAAAGCAGAGCGAAAATGGAAAAAAGATAAACTACAGGTCTCCTATGATATATTTAGAGATTCTCTTAAGGCTCTGTCAAAGCAGCAAAGGCAGCTTTCTATTATTCACAAAAATGCTCACAGACCAAAAGTGTTGTTTAACACAATTAATAAAATCATAAATCCTCCTACTACAATGTCCTCTCTTCCTGCTACAACAGAAACCTGTGAGATGTTTCTCAATTTCTTTATTGACAAAATTGACAACATAAAGTCTCATATCACACCCTCAATTTCTTATCCTGCTTTGTATCAGTCTGTAGTTTGCCGCCTCCAACAATTCCAACCAGTCTCTTCCTCACAGTTGTCAGACTTGGTCTCTCATATTAAGCCCTCTTCTTGCCACTCTGATATTCTTCCATCTCACCTTTTCAAAGAAGCTTTTGCGGCTATTTGCCCTTTTATCTTGAGCATCATTAATAGCTCCCTGGCTAATGGAGTAGTACCCTCTGGCTTTAAACACGCTATTGTGCAACCTCTCCTGAAAAAACCTTCCCTTGATCCCATTGATTTGAAAAATTATAGGCCCATTTCTAAACTGCCCTTTCTCTCTAAGATCTTAGAAAAAGTTGTTCTGTCACAAGTCTCTTCCTATTTAAACACCTCTAATATCCTTGACAAGTTTCAATCTGGTTTTAGACTACTTCATAGTACAGAGTCTGCCTTACTTAAGGTCCATAATGATCTATTGCTCTCTGTTGACTCTGGCTCTTGTGCCCTATTGGTCCTGTTAGATCTTAGTGCTGCTTTTGACACCATTGACCACAAGATCCTTTGAAAACGCCTGGGTGTTGAAGTTGGTCTGCAAGGCACTGTATTAAATTGGTTCAGATCTTACTTAACTGATAGATCTTTTTCAGTGCATTTAGGCAATGCTTCTTCGTCATCTGCTCCCATTAAGTGTGGTGTCCCCCAGGGTTCTATTTTAGGGCCTCTATTATTTTCTTTATACATGCTTCCCCTGGGCTCCATTTTCAATCAATTCAATATTTGTTATCACTGCTATGCAGATGATACCCAATTTTATATGCCGGTGGCCCCTGAAAATTCCTGCTCATTGACAAACTTTTTTCTTTGTCTTAATGACATTAAGAATTGGATGGCTAACAACTTTTTACAGCTAAATGACCGCAAAACTGAAGTAATCATTTTTGGACCACCAAATTCTGTCAACAATGTAAGCAAGTCTCTTGGCCCTCTGTCTGTTAACCATCACACAGTGTGGTCAAGAACCTAGGTGTTTTCCTAGACTCTTCTCTGACTTTTAATAAGCAAGTCAACAGCGTTGTTAAGGGAAGTTTTTACCAACTTAGGACAATAGCAAAGCTCAAGTCTTCTCTCTCCTACAGTGATTTAGAAATCCGTATACATGCCTTTATTTCCTCTAGGCTTGATTATTGCAACTCACTGTATGTAGGTGTAACTAAATCTACTCTAAACAGACTCTAGCTGGTCCAAAATGCTGCAGCCAGATTACTGACTGGATCTAAGAAACGTGACCACATTTCACCTGTGTTGGCTAAACTGCACTGGCTTCCTGTGGAACAAAGAATTAATTTTAAAATTCTTCTGTTTGTTTTCAAAGCTTTACATGGTTTAGCACCTCAGTATTTATGTGATCTTTTTACCTCTTCGATCATCTTCCCAGTGTCTTCTTTGTGTTCCTTCTGCCTCTCTTAAATCCAAAGGTGACAGAGCTTTCTCTGTCTATGCTCCCCAGCTTTGGAATAGCCTTTCTGATGTTGTGAAATCCTGCCCCACTTTTAGTAGTTTTAAATCCAACCTAAAAGACCTACCTCTTCTCCCTAGCTTTTAACACTCCCTGACTCCCTCACCTCTCCCTTTTTTTTTTTAATATGTTTATATGTATGTATATGTATTATTGTTATTATTATTATTTTTATTAATATTATTATTTTATGTAAAGCACTTTGGTGCAATGCTATTGCTTTGAAATGTGCTATATAAATAAATTTGACTTGACTTGACTTGAATGAATGCAAATGTAAATGTAGAATGGTCAGAGGCAAAGGGAACCGCTACTATTAGATACAAAGAGCATTAAGAGGAGAGTGAATCTGGTATGTGACGGCACAGTAAACAACCAGAGATTAAATAAAACCACTCATGTTAGCAGTGGCGTAGCCAGAATCTTTTAACAGGGTGGACTTTTGAGAAGTAGGATGGGCCACTATTTTTCACATTAAAATTTCTGCCAAACATCCGTAAACATCCTTTTAATGCTTCTTTACAGTAGTAGCCTAAGGTGACATCTAACCACTTGAAAAAAAAAACTAATACATAGCCTATTTGTGACCTAAGTTCATTCATACATTTATTTCCCAAAGACGTTTCATGCTTGCATTTGAATTGCACTTCAGGGGTTCTAATATGGAACCGAGCTAGTGAGCAGAGCTGAGCGGTGCGAATAATTCACTCCACTTCAAAATCCTCCTGCTCCAGTGAAATTGCTCCACGCTCGCTCAAATTTAAAAGAGGGAGAAATAATCTACAAGCCGAATTGTCACCTTAGAAAACTTAAATCCCAAAGAACTAAGAGCAATGGCAATGTCACTCATAGAACATGTATTGTAAAAGATAGCCTAATGCAACACCGAGAGTGCAACAACGAACAAGCTTGGCAACCTCAATACACATAAGCCTAAATCTAAAGGGATCAGTGGGATTAATTGCCTAAATAATACAGGTTTAGCATCCAAGTTTTACTTCAGCCTTACTTAAAGCATAGGCTATTCAAATTGCTCACGTTTTTCTTTGCTCTCCGTAGCACACTCATGTTTCCGCGAAATGTGTCTTCTTAAATTCCAAAATAAATCTCACTGGAACAGTGTCACCACATAGTTGTTCTTGCTCTACATTGTTAGTATCTAGTTGTTTTGTAGGAATAGTACACTTGGAAGCCCTATGACGTTCAGTTTCCTTTCTAAAATATTTAGCGACTTCATCCCCAACGAACTTACTGTAACGTCGGCACGCTGGACTATGTGCTACGGACTCTGTGTGCTGGGACAATGCATTCTGGGATACAGGGGAGAATTCTGGGGGTTGTTTGTGTATGTTAATGCCTTTATTTACTGTTTTAATGTCCGTGTTTTGGTGTAGCGTGTTACCCTTTTAGGTCTTCCTCGTGTGTGATCCTTTTTGTGTGGGGGGCTGCGTCCACCCCTGTATGTGAAGAGTGTGTGTGTGTGTTTGACCTGCCTAGTGTGTGCTGATTTCGTGGTCTGTGTCCCTGCTCCTGATTCTAAATGCTAGCTTTCGAATCAAGTTCTGGCTAAGCCTAATCCGCTACATTACTATGGCTATGGCTAATATCTCAGTTTTGAAATGTAACGGTCTTGGTTTCATTATGCAGACATGAATTCTGGGTGGATTTGGGCATGTCTCAGACTCGTGATGTGAGCAGTATCGGCGCGAAATTGGAGCGGAACAGAGCGGCCGCTTCAACCTCTAAATTAAAAAGCGCTCCGCGCTCCAACAAAATTCCATCTGCTCTGCTCCTCGCTCGCTCATGCTCCGCACACTAGCTCTGATATGGAATGACTACACTAAATATGGAATAATTACACAAAAATATAAATCTTTGCAATTTCTATTTAAATTCAATTGGTGTGTATAAGATGGACTATACATCTGTACAATTAATATTGGACAAAATAACATGATTATTCAATTTCTATGGATTCCTGTGAATATTTTAAGACCCAATATGCTATATCTAGCATATTGCTAAGGATATACACTGCAGCTAGAAGGTAGGGAAGGCGGAGGAGGGCATTTTTTTTACAACATTTAAGTGAGACATAGTTAGATTAAACTGACAATGTAAAGCACTACACATATTTTACATGAAAAAAGATTGTCATGTATTGATTCCCAAGAGTCCAAGCTTTCAAATGATGTATAATATGACTATGCTACATAACAATCTAATGTATAAAAATGATTTAGAATGAATTTTCCAATATGACAATGCATCTTGTCATAGAGCAAAGAACATTAACCCTTTCTTCTCTGTTACATTGCTCTGGAACCGTTCATCGCAGTGAGATGAAACCTTTATTGCGTGACAGAGCACACTTGTCTGTACGATCAAGTATGAAAATTTAAAAAAAAATCATGACATTAAATCAAATTGCATCATATTAACAGTCTATACTTCTCTGCATATCACCTGCGCACCCATTACTCTTGTTTGATATCGATCCTTCTGGCTTATAAAAACAGACGATATGACTGCAAAATAATAACGTCATGTACACAAGCCAATGCTGCACACCAATTACTCTCGTTTGAATTACTCGCGGACCCGTGATCGGATAGATATGCCACGCATGTCAGATGAGAGAGGAGACACAGAGCTATCATTTGATACCAAGTACATCCTTCTGGGTTATAAAACAGACGAAGTAACAGCAAAATAATAACTTCATATAGCTGGACTTACCCCACGTTTTTGTGGCAAAGCATGTTTATAATCCAACGCTACCGTGTGTTTCTCTATGGCAAAGCATGTTCATAATCCGGTTTTGAGATCCTAGCAAATTCCTGCATGGCATCCAATTCAAGGCTCACATTGCATCCCAATTTGTTCAACAAAAAAACACCTTTTTGCCTTTACCTTGTTCATGGCAATGCAGTAATAAGTTGAGAATCATTATGAGTGCCTACACCATAGCCACACGCAGGTTAACACGCAAACTCGGGTCAAGTCAGGTCAGATCAGTTCGTATCACAGATATGGACCGCAGAAAGGTAATTTTTCATCACTAAATAAAAAATGGCATTTATTTTCGTAAATCACACACCACATATTTCTGTAAATTGCTCAGCCCCAGAGTATCCCTCCAACATGGCAATTATATTGCCTGATTCTGGACAGTCTGCCCTACACACACATGAAATGCACGTAGAGCTATGAGCTTGCTGTGGTGAGATACATGTCGAAATATAAGAATTTTTATAATACGCTTTTTGTATTTTAATTCTTTAAAAATCAAAATAAAATCAATGCTATTACTAATACATTAAATTATGGCAGATCTGAATAGCCTAGACTCTGCTGAAAAAAACAATATATAATATGTGTGTGTGGCACTTACAATGACCAGAATAAATCCTTATGAATAAAGGTAGTGAAAATGCCCTAAAAACAGCTTAGGGTTCTAAGGGTTAAAGCTTTTCTTCAGGAAACACTTATCGGAACTCCCCCTATTACCGTCGGTCCCGTATTTCCGCCGTCTTGCGTGTATGTGTCACTTAGTCCACACGGAGACGCTTTTTAGGTTAAACGCAGAGGTTTTGCTTCGTCTTGGCCGAGTGTCCAAACGAATCCTGTAAACGCACTGCCCAAAACCGCACTTTTCTGAAACTTGGCCAAGCTTGTTCGTTGTTGCACTGTCGGTGTTGCATTAGGCTATCTTTTACAATACATGTTCTATGAGTGACATTGCCATTGCTCTTAGTTCTTTGGGATTTAAGTTTTCTAAGGTGACAATTCGGCTTGTAGATTATTTCTCCCTCTTTTAAATTTGAGCGAGCGTGGAGCAATTTCACTGGATAATTGGGGGTGTTACGATATCAAGTAGCCTGACGAGCCAGACCCACATTAATATATAATCGGTTGTCTTTCAAATTCCCTCTGCGCACTATGAGTCTCATGCGTTTTCCCACCAGCGGAGCTAGTTGGCTAGTAACTTTTGCCAACTTATAAAAAGCTTAACTCGTGTCACGCTGTTCGCCAACAGCAACATCCATCTTCTTTGTTTTCAAGTAGCAGGGAATTCAAGCCCAAACCCTTGCAACTCTGCCATCAATCATTATGTTAAGCCCGCCTTACGTCTCTATACACCATTTGATTGGCGGATTGACGGAGAGTTGCTAGACTAGCCCTGGCAAGGGTGAGTCTAGATTTCTAGGCTACTTATCAAGTCAATGACATGACCAGTGACAAGTTCCTGGGCCTGCACATCACTAATTCACGGATTGGGATAAATGCAGAGACCAAATTTCCCTCACGGGATCAAAAGAGTATATATACTTATACTTATATAAAAAGGCTCAGCAGACGCTGTACTTCATCAGGTCCCTGAAAAAAGCCGGCCTGAGCTGTTGGCCACTCATCCAGGCCTACAGGGCTGGTAGAGAGTGTCCTCACAAGGGACATTACTATGTGATATGGTAACACCATAGTAAAGGAGATGAAGGCTCTCCAGAGGATAATTAAACAGCTAAGAGGATCATAGGGACACAGTTCCACTCCAAGGACACCCTATATCAAATCCATTCTCCAGGATCCACATCACCCCAGTCACTCTCGGTGGAGAAGCTCTGTCGTGGGCTGAGACACCGTTGACCGGAGAGCATAAAAGTGAATAGAACATCACTTTCAAAACAGCTTCTACCCAGCAGCAATCACACTATCTGGTTTGAAATACCCTGCCCCACCTCAGACTCTGACACATTGAGACAGTGCACGCGCACGCACACCGTATCTTTCTGTGCAATTCGTATCCTTGCCTGGCACAAGTTTGCACGTTTGCACTTCTGTATTTATTGTACTTATTGTTATTTATTAATATGTAGACTTTTTTATATGCTGATTTTTAAAAGAAGCCCTATGCAACAATTCTTGCAAAAATGACCTTAATTATGCAGGTTGTGAGTAGTTTTGATGGTTCTACAACACTTTCTGGGTTGTTTGGAGGGTGCTTCGTCTCCCCCTATTGCTTCTCCGAATATGCAACTTTCTGAACCCGGACCGGGTAAATCCGGATGTGACTCAGCGGAAGTATCCAATGGCACCTCCAAAAAGTAGTCAGATTGTAGTTTATAAGAAGACTGCAAAACGGACGCCGACTTGGCTGTGTTGCTGTTGAAATTGTAGCCTACCCTTGGGTGAACTTCGTTTTTGTAATGTGGTTTGATAGTCTCTTGAACAATGAGTTTGCTCGACCGTTTTATTGTGAGCCCTGTATGTGTTTAGCTTGGTTTCTTGATGGCTAGCTCGCTAGCTAGTGGGGGTTTAGCGTAGCAGTCACTTGCTACCGAAGCTGCAGGGGGAGCTATGTCATGAAAAATGCGAGCCCAAATCCGGCGAAAAGCCAGAAACAGCGAAGGAATAACCAGACCTGCATAGGGCTTCTTTAATAATGAGTGTTTTTTTTATTGACTGATTGATCCGTAACTCAATGCCCCTGTGACTTGTACTTGAGCAAATAGATCAAAATAAACACTTGACTTGACTTGAAGACAATGGTGCATAACAAGGCACCATCCTGTAAAACTGATCTGTTAACTGCTATTCACCAAAGATGAAACTTGATTAATGAATACTGTTCTACATTAGTGAAGTCTAGTCTTTTTCTTCAGGGTTGAGTACATTCAGCGTCAAGCCCAATTCCACTTATTTAGGAAGAAAGGCAACATCTCTCAGTACTCTGTGAGATGAAAACTAATGGAGAGACAGATGTATCCACAAGAGGGGACTCAATGTCTTGTTTTCTGGGATTAAACAGGAATTAGCAAGGAAAACCTTGGACTAATAAATGCATTTATAACAAGGCTAGGTCATGTTAAATGTTTCATGTGTTATGTTTCATTAATATCATTTCAAGAAAATTGGAAGAAGAAACAGATCACAACAGCTCCATAAAGCACAGAGTATGTCTGTCCTTACTCATAGATCTACACATAGAATAATAGTGGGATAAAATTCCAATACTCACTTTTGAACTTTCTTAGAGGCTGCAAAAATAATGAAATACACAATTATAGGACTTTACAAGCAAATGCGCCAAAGTAATATCAAAAAATATGTTTTATTGTAATCATTTTACAAATATGCCTCCCAGAGAAACCGGTAATCTGGGCATGTCTCTCTCCTTGTCACTCACCCATATTCTGAATGGTCCTCCGTGAGTACCGTCGACTGGGCCTACGCTCAAAAGAGGCTGATCTCCGAGCTTTATTGGCCTTAGTAGTCTGATATTCAGTTTTTCCGCTACAAAACACAAGGCATATCAATTTTATTTATGATTATGGTTATAAGATTTGGCAGACACATTTGTCCAAAGCGACATACAAATACAAAAACAAAATAATACTTAAATTTAACAGGGAACAATTTAAAATGTTGGTCAGATTACATTAAGGAGAACAGCAATAACAAACAACAATGTCAATTCAATCAATACCCTAATGAAATAAACAATGAAAATGAAGGAAAATAATAATGTCCATTCAATCAATAATATAATATTCTGTTATATAATATCAGACCTGCCAACCTTGAAGACATTTTATGAGTACAACCCCCCACACAGGTCCCCCGCACGCACCCACAAGTATGCTCCACTTTTGCCCACCAGTCAGTGAAAAACCTACGAGATACCTAACACCATAATACATAATATACTTTCTCCAATCAAGATTTATTAGTTACTCCATAACCATATACAAGTAGACCATAAATGTTATACAATTACTGCAATCACTCCTAACATTGAATTGAAAACAAACTGTTGTACTGGAGGCATAGCCCATGGAAACTTCTTTCACCTGAAAATCTGTAAACTGAAAAGTAAACTTAGGACATTTTTTGTAAATAAATAAATCAAAACAATAAAACAAAACCTGCAAAACCAGCAGTTATCAATATCAAAATCAGTTTGCATCTGTTTTTTCAGGTTTAAACATCTGCATTGTTTAACTTAAAAGTTGCAGATTTGGCTTTTTTAAGTAGTGCGTCAGTGAAAGTCTCTTTGTAACAAGTGCTGCCTTTGGAGGCAATCATGACTTTTCTTGTCACCAGAGAGCTAAGCATCTGTGCTCAGGCTAGCACGAAATTGTGTTTTGTTTTTAGTGACCAAGCTGAAAATCCTTTCACAGTCTGCATTGCTGTGAAAAATCACACACACACCCCAAGCATGTCTGTGGAGGGGTTTACAAAGTTTCTTCCCTCCTGATTCCATCACACCTAATTATGACCGCCGCTAGCGAAGCGGTCATATAGGGATTGTCAACGTTCCCCCCCCCAGTCATCTACTTCCTGAATTTTTGGTCAACGATACCCGGGACACCGAACCACCGGGGCACATGAAATTTGGTGGGTATGTAGCCCCACTAGACTTTTACGGAAAAATTTCGCTTCGTCCCCGGGGGCCACTCCCCCCCCCCCCCCCGTGCTGGGCCCCCCGAACCGCAAAAAAAGCAGTTTTTCCTAAATAACTACCTGAACCGTGGCACTGAGGATGAAGAATCTTTTATGGTATGCTGGTCTCAAGGGCCCACATCAACCTGGCCCATAATCACTCATTTGTGATTTGCACCCCCCCGGTAAAAAATGAAAATGCAATATTATTCTGCTTTAATTGCCCCTATCTTCAAGTAAGATGTTCAGAACTGCACCAAATTGTATGTGTATGATTGACCTGGCATTCTCTGGGGGTATGCCAAGTTTCGTAGAATTTCATCCATGGGGGGGGGGGTCTAAAAAAAATTAGGTTATGTGTACATTTAGTGACTGTACACTCATTGGCCTGTAGATGGCGGTGCACACATATATACATGCACACACACACACACAGGCACCCACATACTATCGGTATTAGAACGGCCGATACATAATTACAAATTCAGTAGGATTAAAAGAAAGCCAAAATAAATAATCATCATGGCTGCATTTCCAGTATTGGTGATAAGTAGTCGTTTGTCCACTAGATGGCGCATCGTTGCAGTGAGACGTAATTTTGTTGGAAGTTAAAAGTGGGTTGGAAAAACAATGGACGCTTCCTACAAGGACTGTAGTTTACCGCAGAGAACGTCTAATAAGGATAGGACGATAAGGATAGATCCCATTTCTTCTTTAAGCCGAATTAAATCTGAGAATGTTTATCGGACATTCTTGGTTTTTACTGCAGGAATGTTAATCTTATAATATCAATAAGGACCTAGGTAATGTTACCGTTAGCGTTGGTTGAGTGATGGAGGCCAATTTGATTGATTGCATTTGTAGAAAACTATAAATGCTGTTATACCAAGCAAATTGATAGCAGCACTGTAATTGTATCTTTCGACTGTCATTTGTTGCACGTGCTACAAAATCATTCTGTGCAATGGAAGATTTACCAACGTTACACCGGTCTGATACAGTTTTGCCTATACTTGCGTGAGACGGAGACGCCTGTTTATTTTGTTTTAAGTGCGTGCAGGGTGTGAGAGGGGAATCGATGTGCTTTGATTCCAGCTTGGTAGTTGTAGTCTGTGAAATTAAAAAGCACGTGTGTGTGAAGTATCCAAACAATGACACCTTCATTTCATTATGGCTGCTTTAGCAACACACCTTAAGCTACTGTGTAGTGGGTCCCATTTAGAAGTGGCTACTTCATTCGCGCTTTCCTTGACTCATGGAGCTGCGTGAATTGTATTACAACTTTTCTCCACGATATGGCAGTTTAAGTCCGCTTGATACTGTAAGGCGTAAGCCATTGGTTTCCAAAGGAGATTTTATTTGTGTCGCCAGCATAGCCTATTGACAATTTGTTGTAAATAGGCCTACCTTATAAGCCTACCTGTAGCTTAGGGAAGCTAACAGCTTTCTATTTTGTTTTGATCTAGTTTGTTAGTTACAGTTTTGTCATAACTCCCTGATGCATTTTTGAATTTAGAATAGCCAGAGCGTGGATATCTCGATCGGAAAATTAAACAATATCGGGTGCCTATGGACTAGGCTGGGTGAGCCTGATCTGCCCGCTATTTATTTTTTGATTTCTTAAAAGATTGAGCTTGGTCTGATGAAAGCCAGACTAGCCATGGACCTCAGTTACACAATGCAAGGGAACATGAATCAGCCTATATTTGCACGAACAATAACGGACAACAGCTCTTCAACTTTGGCCCGTTAAAATGTGTATGAACAGTCTAGCGACGCATTTCATCAAGGCCCATTTGGACATGTCAGTTATTTGCACCACTGGTTAGATGTAAAACAGCATTTCGTTTCAGACTACTGTTACTTAATTTGTGCATTAACAATAACGTTTCAGACTACTGTTACTTAATTTGTGCATTGACAATAAAGTATTACATGAACTAAAGATGACTAAAATCTTATGTAGAAGAAGAAACATCCATCCATCCAAAAATGACCTTTGTTTTTGATAGCTGTTGAAAACGGCATGGAACTGACAGAGATGTTTTTGTTTCTAAATAAATAAATAAATAAATAACATTATGCTGATACCTTTTGCTTTTCCCAAATACAATGTAGCCTACAGGTGTAAGTGACCTTTCATCAATCCAGTTGCAATGGATGAACTGTGATGAACTGCCCTACTTGTGATTGTTTAGAGATTTTAAAGGTTTTATAACAATGCTACATCTTCTTTGGCTATTCTACAATCTATTCACCTTTTCAGCACCAGTAGGCTACTTTCTGTGCAGCCGCACACACACACTTAGGCATGCCAAACAAGCATACACAAAAGTGAGCAGCGGTCATATTTTGTAACGCTATGCGGTACATCTAGTTCTCTCCAAGCTTCATCAGCCCATTTGGTAAGAATACCATCATTCAAGGTGGTGGACTGAAAGAGCCGAAACTCCTCCTCTACTTCATCCACTGTAACACCATTTCCCAACAAGCAGGGGAACTTGTCTATGAAGTATGTCAGTGAGGAGAATTTAGCTGTTTGCCGTCTGCTTATATCAGCTACGGCAGCATGACGCAGCAATTCGTCACCATAGAATTTAGGGAATTTAGTTTTTTTAGTACTCAACAGCTGCTGTGAAATATTTCCTTACATCCCTGAAGAGAGCTCCAAGGGGTAAGTTTGCTTGACTTTTGATAAATGTATGTGTGTCATGTCCAATTGACAGCTCATCATCAGGCAGCTGATGTTCAATGGATTTGTAGAGAGTGGGTTGGCATCCTCTCTTTAGGTCTTCCATCATTTCGACAACACAGGTTTGCAGAAGGCCAAAAGCATTTTTTGCAACTGTAGTTCCAAAATTTGCAGCAATATGGTCACACATGGCTCTTCTTTCTGCAGGTTCTGATTTGCGGTTTCAAATAAAGGTATAGCTCTCTAAAAAAAGAGCATACAGCTTGGACTGTGGGTCAGTCAAGAAAGCATACACCCTCTGTGGTTTTGTGACCTCTGTTCTATCTTCTTTTCCTTTTTTGTTTTATTTTTGGACAGATCCCTCTGTTTTTTGCTGATTTCTTTTTGTTGAAAAACAAATTGGTTTAGGTCAAACCCCTTGGGTGGTTGAGGTGACTGCTGTGTAGTGCTTGGTCCTGCCTGCAGCTGTTTGGGTATAGGTCCTACCTGCAGCTGTGTGGATGTAGACCCTGCCTGCAGTTGTTTTGGTGTCGACCCTGCCTCTATCCGCTTGTGTGTAGACCCTGCATGCAGCTGTTTCGAGGAAAGTGTATTCAATATAGCTGCTGTCTTAGTTAGAGCACAGCCGTACTGCTGGGCAATTTAACTATCTGGAAACATCTTCTTAAATAATGGTCCAGCATGGTCAGCTATAGACACTGGCACATTGTGCTCAGCTATAAAGTTTGAGAAATGTGTTTCTGCCCTGATGGTCCGTAGATCTTGATCTCCAAAAAACTTTGTGGTGATCTTAGGGACTAAGGCCATGACACTTTCCAATTTCTTGTGCTGTGTTCCTTCCACATGGCGTCTGCAATCTGAAAATGTAGGTGAAGAAGGGGGAGATTATGATATTCCTGCATGTTGTTACAAATATTATGACTTATGTTACATCATACACACACACACACACACACACACACACACACATGCGCACAATTCATTCAAAGGAAAACTAGATACATGTAATATTATGTTACATGTTATATTCAAATACATCACTACTTCCTAGATTACAATAAATTATTAATATGTAGAGGAATGGAGTGGATGAATGGCTGTACGTGTAGTGAAACTACACAAATGTTTTCTGATATCCTGTCCAATATTTTGTGTCCATATATTTGTGTTAGTCTAACAAAGTCTAATAAATAGGCCTAAGTACTTCTGTGTTGAGTCAGACCAGGTTAAAACATAGCCTTCTTCTGATTACTGAAGGGAAATGAAATGGTTTACTCATAACGCAACTTTAAATAGGCCTAAAACAACTAATAAATAATATGGGTCAGATATTTTCAGATAGGCTTTTAAAAGGTTGACATGGGTGACATTGCATTATCACATTGGCCTAGAGAATAGCTCTATTGTATGCTATGCATCATTAACTGAGATCGTCACAGCTAGACTCCCTAATGATGTCAAGGTAATTTTTAATGTTCATGGCGGGTGTGATAGGTTAGCCTATTGATACTATGAACGTTTTTTTCATATCATCCTTTTATTTTTAATATCATTATGTTTCAGGGGGTGGTGGTATTTGTGTGTGGGACCGTGTTCGTTACCTGTTGCCCCTTGGTGACTGATGTCGATGTCTGTCTTGCACACAGTGCAGAACGTGTGATGAGGTAGCCTGGACACGTGGTGGCAAGGCCATCTCTCCCGATAGCTGTTGAGAAATCGTTGTGGATTCCGAAACTTTTTTGAGGCGGTTCAGCCATTGCATGCAAGCCTACTACAGTTATCGGCCAGCCTAGCTCGCTTGAGCCACTGAATTGAACTGAACGTGCGAAGCATTTGGCTAGGAGGGGCAGGTGGGTGGAGGGTTAAAATGCAGCGCTCTGATTGGCCGAAAGCTTTTCACTCCACGCACTTACACGCTGTCTATGTTTACACGCTGTGGCTCAGCGGCAGAATCAACGTCAGATACAGGCGGCTAAAAGAGAATAGAAAATGAAACTGGCGAAATGCGAGATGCAACAAAATGCGTACCTAGAGAGCAGCGAATCGTACAAGTGTACTTAAGCGTGCCGAGTACGAAAAATGTGTACATGTTGGCAGGTCTGTTTTTTGTTGTTGTTTTTTTTACAATGTGCTCAACCAAAATAAACAGACTTAGAGAGAAAAGTAAATACAGGTGGTGCATGAGCCAAGAATAGGAAAACAGCAGAATCTGTATGGAAAACAGTAGGATCCTAATGTGTACACCTATGCAAACTTGATATATATGATAATTCTAGTTGTACTGTTCCCATTATCTCAGTGCAATACATCTAAACAAGCAGTAGGGTTAGCATGCTAACCCCTGTGCAAAAAGACTTTAACCAGGCTAGAAGGTCCAAGCAAGGTCCACCCACCACAGTCTTACAAAACCCTGTGGGATGTGTTAAATAAATGGTCAATGGATTGTAGATCCACAGACACATTGACAATGATGGCAAAAGGTTGCCATTCAAAGAAGCAAATCAGCACATTGGGAGCAACATGGGGTTCAGTATCTTGCTCAAGGAGACTTCAGCATCTTATATAATACTGTTTTTGACCCACCTGTAGCGAAATCGAGAACCCATACGTATAAAGCCAGAGCGGGTGGTGCCTTTCTGGACAGGTCCCCTCAGGCGGAAAAATGCATGATGTTCAACAGCACACTTCCACAGGTGCTTACAAGCCTTGGGATGATCCATACGGAACAGAAATGTATGTTCCTGTTCTTTTCCCTTCAAAAGAAATATTTCAATGAGTAAATTGGAGAAAATTAAACAGGGTTTCTCATTAACCTAAACAAATGATTAGTTGCATGCAAACCACAATTAAGTGTAGAATTGTAATTGTATGGTTATCATTATTAATTCCAATACATCTGAAAGGCAACATGCTCAGGTAATTGTTATGACAATAAACTCTTCATTCAGTAATCCCACTTACAGTAAGTAAGTTACTTATAGACACAGCTAAACCCCAATATACTATGGTTTGGCTGAATTCCCTATTGAGTCACGTTCTTTAGAATGTAAATTAACTTTTGATATTAGCACACCTGTGAAGTTATTCCAGCTTTTTGACCATATTGAACTAGCAATTTGTTTGACCTGTGGCTGTCCCAATAAGATTAATGGAGAACTCCAGCCGTTTTTAACCCATAACCCTGTTGATCGAGGTTACCGAGTGCTGTCAGTAGAAAAAATAACGAGACATTTTGGCACAATATTGACCTAGTATCAGAACGGCAGCTACAGCGAACCAATGGGGGCAATCAAACTGAAACTGAAACTTAAGGGTGATTGCCCCCATAGGTTCGCTTTAGCTGCCGTAGGCTACCGTTCACTGTTTAAAACAACTAAAAGAAATCACTGACTCAATTTCCAGCAGAATTCTATATATATAAAAACAAATGACAGACATAATGTGTTGCTCTACTGAGGGAATTCATTTCATAAAATTATTACAATATATCTTGCATTACCTGTTCATCATCCTCTACCACTACAAGAGTCAACTTGTTTTTCTTGAAATCCAGACGAGTTATCTTGGGCCTAACGTAACGCATCAGCAAACACACACACACACAGGGAAAAAGTTGTAGATAATTACGCTGAAGATGAAACAAACTCATATTGCTTTCTTCATTTCAATTTCAATTAAAATCACTTGTACTCAAATTGAACATAGAAGATAATAATAAAAACAATGGTAATAATACCATTATTATTATTAATAATAATAATAATAATAAAAATAAAAATCATAATTATAATCATCGTCGTCATCACCATCACCAATCAAATGCTTTTGTCCTGACTTAACTGAACCAACCTATAAATTCCCTGCTGCAAAAGGGTGCACTGTCATTCTTATAGTTGATTTTATAATAACCTGATCCAAAATACAGCTATAAGCAATTAACCAATCCCTTGCCCAGCCCATCAAATGTGGATAAACTAGCTGCACTCTAACAACTTCATCTTATAATTATTGAGTTGCGTTAGAAGTTATGACTTTGTCAGAGATTTGAAGACTTGAAAACAATGTCAAAACAATATGCATGGGATTAATGCACACACTGGCACCAACTTCAGGTCAACATTGGGAGGTCACAATATTTGAAAGCTGTTTTATGGCAATATATTTTTCACATCCAGTCAGGGACGTTGGAAGTATTTTCTGAGTGTGGGTCCAGATAATATAAGTGGGGGTCCAGGGGTTCCTACCCCAGGAAAAATGAGAAATTCTGGCTGTTAAACACACTATTTTAATGCAGTTTGGGAGGGACAGAAATACCTTAACGGAGCAAGCAGGGCCCGTCTTCTGTTTAGCTCAGCTAGGTGACATTGGCAACATTGGCTACCTGCATATGGTTATCACCTCACTGCTTTACACTACCCTACATGGAGACATATTTCATGTTTATAATGGAGATGTTAGCAAACCTACAGCTTTTGGTTAACAGAGATGCGATCATCTCCCTCATTCATTTCTTTGCCATAGGCTATTTTGCCATCTGTTGGGCTTAGAACTAGTCGCGATTTCCATTTTTTTTGTGCAGTAGATTAGTCTATCCAATCGCTATACTGCTTTCATGGACAGTTACAGGAATCCATTTCATTCTTTGTTTTAAATGCACAATCAGATTTCGCAGGAAGTAACGTTTGTTTGTGTTTATGTTTAAATTTATTAGCAGACGCTTTTGTGCAAAAAAAAAAAAAAACATGCATAATATTTTAAATAAGGACCAAACAAAACACGCCAGAGAGCCGGGCTGTACGTTAACTTTTTTTGCAAGTAGCACTGGTGCTACAGAGGTTAAAAGTTTTGTAGCACCAGCCACAAATTCTGTGGCATCGATATAAAACCTCTAAAATCTCTAAAAACAATTACAAGTAGGGCAGTTCATCACAGTTCATCAATTGTGGTTGGGATCTAGGCCTACTGCAACTGGATTGATAAAAGGTCATGTAGTTGCATCTCACCTGGCTACATTGTGTTTGAGATGAACAAAAGCTATCAGCATGATATGTTATTTGGTTGTGTTTTTGTAAAAACAAAAAAACAATCCCTGACAGTTCCATGCAGTTAGACTTTTCAATGGGTATCAGGAAGACAGGTCATGCCATTGATTTTTTGTTAATTTTTCTTATTCATGCATTGGAAGTCAGTTAATTTATTTTTTAATAAGTAGAAGATATGCTGAAGATTTTATTCCACTAAGATTTAATTCACGTTTAGTTCATATTTCTTAGTTTTTAGATTAGAGTATCCCTACATTCAACCTTATTGTCATTGCACGAGTGAAATACCGTAATTACATCTAACCAGTGGTGCAAATGAGTAGGCTAACTGACATGTCAAACAGTGCACCCATGAAATGCATCCCTAGACTGTTCCATACACATAGGATACAGTAGGTAGCCTACTAAAGATAGCTGAAGGTCTGTGGCTAACGCAGTCGTAATTAAAGTGTCGTAAAGGTTTTTTCTGAGCCGATCTTGTATAGGTTATTAAGCACTACTAAGCGAGACTGTTGCGCATGAAGTGGGCTCATATTTGACAGATAGAAGCGAACGTCCTGGTGGACTTTTTTTTTAGTTTTAGATCTGAATGGTGTTGTTTGATACTAAGTTGTTCGTTTTAAACTGAACTAAAAATGTAAAGCATCAAGGCGATTGCCACAAACTTCTACCTCTGCTTGCCTAATCTAATCACCTCAGCCCGGCCCGGTCGGAAGATACTTTCGCTTTAGGCTAAACATAACTATCACTGTATGTGTGCTACCTCTTTACATTGGATATTCAATGTTTAAAACTATGATGCTTTGGCTTAGCACCGCAAAAATGGGGGAAGGGTATCCTCTCAAATGGCAAACTACTAATAACAATAATATAACTAATAATAAATATAATAATATAATATTTGGATGAATATTACTGATTCAGAGCAAATTATGGAATGTAGGTGGGTACACACACAGTTTACTCAGTAATTAGGCATTGCTATGTAACAATGTACACTAAATGAGACTAGTTAGCTGTACTCACCAAAAAAATAGGCCTATCTTGGCTTCACCCTCAAATACCAGAACCCCAGTGGGGGTAAGCCCTAAACTGTATTCATTGCCATCTCGAGCCTGAAATGAGAAGAACAAGCACATGTAAAGATAGAAAAATATTTGCAAAAATAATTACAAAATAACTCATAGAATCCACAAATTTGAGTTTGCCATTACAGAGGGATGTAGGGCCCATGCACTACAATACAAGTCTTAGCCAGGGCAAATTAATAAGCGGGGCAGAGATATGACAATCGTTTCATGGGAAACTGAAAGGTGTGTTCAAATGTGTCCGTGTTGGCATTCACAACCAGTCTGAGAAGGTAGAACTCCATGAACACACGTGAATGGTCAAAGAAGAAAATCCAGCCTCACACAAGTATTTGGATGGGAATGGCAACAATGTCTTCAATGCCATTGAGGCAAGTTCTAGGTATTCTCCTTCAACTTTAATCCAGAAGGATGGGACAGATTGGGATGTGAATAAAGTCTAATCCTCCATCGTTTTTTTAATTCCAGTAGTTTATCCTCTTGTACATGTAACCGAGGTCGTAATTCGTCCGCCGCTCACTGCCCTCGAACCCGCAGACCTCCACACACACACACCGGCATGGGAGTCGAACGCTCTAACCACTGAGCTAAAAGCCCAGGCTTCCAACTCAGTGGTTAGAAGCGTTCTTAAGGTTAGGGGTGTGAGGATTTACATGAGCAACTAGCATGCTAGCTCAGTTCAACTCCGTTACATACATGTGAGAGATGAATCGGGTGATGGTTCGGTAATGATAGGATCGCACATCCACTCCTTCCCGATCCTCAGGTCCTTCACAGAGGGGATATCTCTTTCAAACTCGACTAACATTCTGCTCAGGTGATCTTGCATGAAAGCAGTCAGGTGCATGAATCCATTCCCTCCCGTGTGCTCATTGTATGTCTAGAACATGTCACAGACACCTCTTTCCACTCCTTTTGTCCAAGAATCCAATTTTGCTTTCAAAGCAAGTCAAGTCAAGTCAATTTATTTTTATAGCACATTTAAAAGCAACAGCATTGCACCAAAGTGTTTTACATAAAAATAAGAAAATATTAAATAAAGAAAGAAAATAACACACGTAAAATCTCAAAGATAACAACAGATGGCCCTTGTATTAATATTAATGAACATAAAAACAAAAATGAAAGAAAATGACAATGAGTTAAAATAACACAGAGAGGGAAAAAAAGAAAATTTGGGGGAGAGGTGAAGGGGTCAGGGAGTGTTAAAAGCTAGGTCTTTAGGTTGGATTTAAAGCTACTGATAGTGGGGCAGGATTTGACATCATCAAGAAGGCTATTCCAGAGCTGGGGAGCATAGACAGAGAAAGCGCAGTCACCTTTAGATTTAAGGAATGCAGAAGGAGCACAAAGAAGACACTGGGAAGATGATCGAAGAGGTCTAGAAGGACAGTAAGGATTTAAACCTACATATAGTGAGTTGCAGTAATCAAGGCATGAGGAAATAAAGGCATGGAAAGAATTTCTAAATCACTGAAAGAGAGAAAAGACGCAAGCTTTGCTATCATTCTTAGCTGGAAAAAGCTTCCCTTGTCAAAACTATTCACTTGCTTATTAAAAGTTAAAGGAGTCTAGGAAAACACCTAGGTTCTTAACAACACTGTGATGATTAACAGACAGAGGGCCAAGAGCCTTGCTTACAGTGTTGACAGTGCTTGGTGGTCCAAAAATGATCTCTTCTGGGTAACACTTTATTATAAGGTGCCATAATAAATAGCAAACTAGTCATTACCTAACCCTTTGTTAATATTTGTAAATTGTTACTAAAATATCTATTTGGCACAAGTTAATAGTTTTTCATCAATCCATTAATTAAATATTATTTGTTTGCATAGAATAATAGAGAATCTTTGAATCTTTGCATATGGAATTAATTTGCATTGACTTTTTAAGTCATCTATTTTTCGTTTAACATTTTGAGGTTACGACTTGAAACCTAGATTTAGTAGGTTTCTTAAAGGCACACAAGGCAATGTTTTTAGAGATGGCTGAGAGACGCTCCATTCACCCGGTAATTAGCCATTTAATCATAATTATTGGAATTTACTGGCATCTACAGTAACATGCAGATTTTATGCAAACAACGAATATTTAATTAATGATGAAAAAACGATTAACTTGGGCCAAATAGATAGGTGTTAATTAATATTACTACGCTAAGTCGAAGTACTCCCAAGTGCTATTGCGCCACACATTGTAGTTCTCCTGTTTTTTCGCTTGGAAAATCGCCACGTTTCATGTTGTGTGACCTTACACATTTTTATCAACTACTCGTGCAACTGTATTTAAGTAGGGTAAAGGAGGATGTTTTTGATTACTGCTATCTTCCTCCCTCTATGGCTACGTCTGAGCCCGCTAGCATAGCAACATGCTAACACATTCGCGCCGCGCACCAGAGCGTTTGAGTGCACATACCGACACGGGAGAGGTATGACTCAACTCGTGAAAGTTAAGGTAAGAACATATATTACTACTGACATTGGGTGGCGTGTTCCTTTAAAGGGATGATGAATGGAGCCATTTTTTCTGAGAGAATCTTGCCATCCACCAGGATAATGAGGATGAGACATGGCTAAACCTTCCAGCAGGACAATGATCCAAAGCATTCCACAAAGGAAACTCTCAATTGGTTTCAGAGAAGGGAAGCAAGGCCCTGACTTAAATCCAATGTTAAAGTTACCCAAGATCAGCAAATTCTTAAATGAAATTACAATTACTTTTTGGTGGAAAACTAAGGCACAAAGTACAGAAGCATTCATCTTAAACAGCTGTAGTTTAAAAGTAAAAAACAAACACTGTAATTAGACCACCACCAAGACCAAAGATCCCAGTTGAGTTTAAGAAACTACACTGAGGAGGGCAAAGGTCACCAAGTGCAATGACATCAACGCCAGAGAGCCAAGACTCGGTGATAAACAAAAAGTCTAGATGGTGGGACGTAAATCGGTCATTCAGAATAAATGCTTTATTGGAAACAGAGCGAGCACTTAAAATAGCAAACCCAACCAAGGAAGAGTCCTGCTCATGACGTCCTTGCAAGAAGCCACAGCTGAAAAGGTTTACCTGGCAGGGATTAGCCTCCCCACCGGAGTCCGCACAGATAGAGTCAGTGGCAGCGGTGACAGGGGCAGCAGCAGCAGTAGCATAGGTGGCAACAGGCATAGTCCATATGGTGATGTGTTGTGGAGGAATTTCTTGCGGGTGCAGAGTTGCCTACAGGAGTGGACCACCCAGGAGAGACTGCAGAGTTAGGATGGCATCCTCCATCGCTCGATGGATGGTAAAGGAGCGACGCAACCCACTGTGCATGTAGCGCTTCCTCCGAAAGATCCCTGTAACCTGGCAAAGGTGGAGCACATCTTCGTCGATGGAAGTGGTGGCATTTGAGGAGGCATGCTGTCGGAGTTTCTCTGTGTACAAGACACAGACTTTACATTGCAGGTGTGGAGTATGGAGGCACAGCAGTGCAGGCAAACACAGCACAAATCCTCAATCTCCCTGGATGGGCTAGTCAACCGACTAACCTAGCAGCTGGTCAGCAAACTCTGCCGATAGGATGGAAAGGGAGAGAGACACTGTGCAGTCAAAAGTCCAAACAACAACAGCCACAAGCTCAGCAGCAGACAGTGGAGCGCAGCGCAACTTGCAGCAGTGAGTAGCCTTCAACTCAGTCCAGGCCAGGTGTTAGTCCTCCAAAAATAAAACCGACGTTGGGGTAAAGTGCAAGAAAATTATAGCAATAGATAGCCCAAAACGTAGTTTTAACATGCAACAAACTTTTTGAGAAAAAAATAAATTCAATTAAATTTACGAAAACTTGAAAAACTCAAACAAAAACAGCCTAGCATAGATCATTGAATCGGATTAGATCATTAGCATCTCGCCTGCTAGCATCACGCTTAAAAGTGACTAAGATTTCTGGTAATTTTCCTATTTCAAGGACCAGTATGTAGGAAATAATGGCAAATAAATTGTAACCATTCCGGGTTGTACTGCAGATAACCTTTATTTTCTTTATTATTTTTTTTTAATTAATGAAAACGATTAATGTGTTCATTTTGACCAGTTTTGAACACAAATTGAACAGTTTGACAGTTCTTAATAGTAAAACTAGAGCTTCTTGATTAAGGCAAAAATCATAATCCCGATTATTTTTGGTCAATATTGAAATCACAACCTTAAAAAAAATTACAGTGAATTAAATTGAATTTAAAATACAATTCAACTGTAAAACAAATAAAAACACAGATTATGTTTACAAAAGTTACCACTGCAAAGGAAAGGAATGTGCTGTATTTATAACTCAAGACAAAACAAGTGCATTGTTGCAAAACAGAATGCAGCGAAATAATCGTTATGTTTCGATTCTGTTGTTTTCATAATCGTTGGAAGACATAACTGACTATCAATCGATTAATTGAACAGCCCTGGTCTGAATTATGTAGCCTATACACTCAATCAGTGGCGGACGGTAGCTTATGTGACGGGACCATCAGTAAGGATAGGATTCATACAACCGGCATACAAACATCCTTTCTCCATCTAAATGTTTCACAGCGGAGTCACCAAGAAAGAAAAAAATCATAGCACTGAGGCAAGTGGTAACTCGGCTTATTGACACAAATCAATTACAACAACAATTATTAATCAAGCTGTGTGGCTCAGGAAATTAAAAAAAAAATGCGTTTTCCAGGCTAGCACAGCAGAAAACTGGAACAGTCACTCGAACATGCATGCACTTCTCACCTTTACTCTGTGCATGTCCACACCATACATTTCTAGCCATTTTGCCTTATTCAGATAGTTAATCTCAGCTTGTGATGGCATCTGTCCCCTGTTGGAAAAGAAAATGCAAATGAGGTTGTGATTGAGCAAACTTTTTTGTTTAGGATAAAACGGTCTTTGTGTTGGGAGCAAATTGTATCTACTAAAGTTGCACAAATTTGAATTCCAAACTGTAAGAGAGTGAGGTCTTGGCCTCACTCACTTAAATCATTCAGAAATATTTAACTTGTGTCAATTTTTTTTTTCAAAATTGTAAAATGCAAACCTCTCTCATCTGCAAATCTTGTAAACCTATATATATAGGGGTGGAACCGTACCTGTATTCATATTGAACCGAAACGGTATGGGCGTCACGGTTCGGTGCATGAATTTACACAGAGAATACACAGTATAAAAATAAATAAAACTTGTGTGCGAATTAATTCATGTAATGCGGAACTACGGTTAGGGATTAGTATATATATATATATATATATATACACACACACACACACACACACACACACACATATATACATACACACATAATTGCAAAAGGATAATAGACAACATCAAATGTTGAAACTGAGACATCTGACTACTTCATAGTAAATACTGGTTATCTGCACATTTTCCAAGTGCAAATTTAAAAAATTTTAAGACCTTTTCAAGACATCTAAATGGAAAAATTAAGACTATACTGTACCACGGCAAAAAAGATACAACTTAAAACTGTTTTATGCAATAGTTTTTTTTTCTACTAATTTTAACACCCACCCCATTTGGGATGTCTACAGAAGTTACCAAATATATTTTGGTGAAAGAAAATAATTGTGTGTGAATTACCTTCACAGCTATTTAATGCCCAATTTTAGGGTCTGGACTGCTTGCTTTTGAAGCTGACTTCTGATATCTGGCTGTACTGCTGGCTGAGGCTGACTGTTCTTCACCTGTGTCTGTAGTAGCCTAGGCTACTTGCCAAACATGTGTACTGGACTGGATTCCCTTATTTTTTCAAAGGTAGACTAAGCTATTTAAATATTGTAATAGGCCTACTAATAGGCCTACTAACTTAGGCATCTATTGTCCCATATGCAGCACAGAAAATCAAAGGTAATACATTTTGCATACCAGTTGTATTTAAACCAACCAAAGCTTGACTGAAACATTGTAAACCATTGACTTGTTTTAAAAAAAATGTATGGGAAAAGTTAAACCCCTCCTCGCATGTTCCTGCTGAAAAACTGCTGGTTTCATCTCAATCACGCACGTAATATGAACTCCCTTACAGATGCGTTTTTTTTTTTCATGTAGCCTGTCGCCGACATTCTTTCGCCGCCAACTTTTGCGAAGTACTGGGAAAGGCTGGCAAGCAAGCTGCAGACCGATATTACAGGTAGCCTACCTGAGGTAGTAGGTGAGGTAGTCGGGCTAATGTAACTTAGACAGATATTTACTTAGGCTAAGCCAGCAAAACACGCTGGAGAGATGCAAACAGATACACTTAATGTGTATTTCCTCCCGATTGAGAAAACGTTTGTTTTCTTTTTCTGTCGGTCCATGGTTCCTTCATAAATTGCGCAGCAAATTATCAGATGAGTGACCGAAGCACCACGCATAATTTGAACAGCAGTCTTTGCGTCCATAGTTTGTGAAACGATGCTGCGTCCGAGCAAAGATTCTAGAAGCCCAGCGCAACTCCAAAAAGGAGGACAAATGAGCGTCCGGCTTGAGGCTGCGCTGGATAGGACTTTTAAACTGTCCGGCCTAAATCCGAACGTATGGCCACCCTATCGCTAACTGGCTTACCCAGCTCTTTCTACCGCTACCGGTCGTGTAGGCTACCTAGGCCTACGTATCTCTCACGCCTCGACTATACCACGAAAACGTAAGGCATATTTGGGGGCCAAGCAGCTAAGCTGCGAGGCAACCCATAGTGATTCTATTTGTTGGGGGCCAAGCAGCGAAGCTGCGAGGCAACCCATAGTGATTCTATTTGTTCTTCTTCTTCTTATTATTATTATAACGAAACGCTATTTTGCCGTTGAACCATACAGTAAAAGGTTGGGAAATTTGGCACATTGATTCAGTACAGTCATATGTTTAATTTATCAAAGTCTCAAGTCTGCACTTCGAGTGCTCTAGCGCCAACAGCGTTTCAAATTTTTTATTACATCTATGCACTTAACGTTTGAACGGTACACCAAATTTTGAACATTAAGGTATATTTGGAATCCTTGGATGAGACCGAACTCAACGCAGATGTCAATTTATGATGCAAAGGCAAAGCCGCCAAACAGGAAGTGAAGTGATCTTCGCAAGGCTTTCGCGTATCAACACCAAACTCAGTACAGGGTCTCAGGACCCAATCAGGAGGACGCTCAAGAAATGTGGTAAATTTTGACCTACTCGACTATGTGGCGCTATAATCACAGGAAGTGGGCTCATATTTCAGCAATGCTTTCACATATTGAAACCAAACTTAGTATATGGACTTTGGACCTCATCCTGAGGACAGACACTAATTTTAGCAACCTTTGACCACTAGGGGTGCTATAATTATCAACACTTTCTCGTATCGACACCAAACTTGGTATGTGGACTCGTGACTACAACCTGACTATGCACAATACATTTGGTGATGTTTGAGGTATGCATATGTGTGGGGGGTTATTGGGGTGTGTGGGAGAGGAAGATTATCTGTGTATATGTGTGTGTGTGGGACGGGTGGTTAATTGGGTGTGTGTATAATGTAGCAACATTGGGTTGCCATGACAACTCCTGCTCAACTGCTTGGCCCCCACATTGCTGCTTGCAGCTATATTTGGGGGCCAAGCAGCGAAGCTGCGAGGCAACCCATAGTGATTCTACGTATTCTTATTATTATTATTGGGGGCCAAGCAGCGAAGCTGCGAGGCAACCCATAGTGATTCTATGTGTTATTATTATAACGAAACGCTCATTTGCCATTGAACCATACAGTAAAAAGTTGGGAAATTTGGCACATTGATTCGGTATAGTCATATGATTAATTTCACTAAGTTTCATGTCAAGTGATCTAGCGCCCCCAATGTGTCAGATTTTGCATTACATCTATGCGCTTAAAGTTTCAACCATTCAAATTGAGGTATACTTGGAATCCTTGGATGAGGCCAAACTCAACGCACCCCAAGACGTCAACGCACCCCAAGACGTTTCCGCTTAGTTGGATCTTCCGCCATATTGTATTTCATCAAAAACACTTAAAAGTAATCAAAGGTCATAAAGTTTGTCCGATTTTCACGAAACTTGACGCAGATGATCTTCAGACCATGACTCACAAATGCATTGCTTTTTGGAGCCATATTCAAAACCCGGCGCCCGTCATGACCAATCAAGTTTGGCGGCAAAGCCGCCAAACAGGAAGTGAAGTAATATCTCAGCAATGCTTTCATGTATCAAAACCAAACTCAGTGCCTGGGGTCAAGACCCAATAAGGTGGAGGCTCAATAAATTTGATGACTTTTGAACAATAGGTGGCGCTATAATTAGCAAAATTAAGTTTTGGCTTGCAATGAGTGATGTGTTTGGAATGAAAACTTACTAGTGGTGTCTGTTAATGTTAATGTTAATGTACTAGTGGTGTCTGTGGGAGATCCTAAGACCGACAGATGTGAATTTGTGATGTCAACGTAATTGATCCGGCTGCCATATTGGATTTAATCAAAAACACCTAAAAGTTTTCAAAGGTCACAAAGTTTATCCGATTTTCACGAAACTTGACGGAGATGATCATCAGACCATGACTCATAAACGCATTGCTTTTTGGAGACATATTCAAAACCTGTTGCCTGTGACGACCAATCACGTTTGGCGGCAAAGCCGCCAAACAGTAAGTGAAGTGATCTCAGCAAGGCGTTCGCGTATCAACACCAAACTCAGTACAGGGTCTCAGGACCCAATAAGGAGGAGGCTCAATAAATTTGATGACTTTTGACCTATAGGTGGCGCTATAATCACAAGAAGTGGGCTCATATTTCAGCAATGCTTTCACATATTGAAAATAAACTTAGTATATGGACTTGGGACCTCATCCTGAGGACAGACAATAATTTTAGCAACCTTTGACCACTAGGGGTGCTATAAGTTGCAACACTTTCTCGTATCAACAACAAACTTGGTATGTGGACTCGTGACTACAACCTGAGGACGCACAATAAATTTGGTGACTTTTGACCACTAGGGGTGCTATAATTATCAACACTTTCTCGTATCGACACCAAACTTGGTATGTGGACTCGTGACCACAACCTGACTACGCACAATAAATTTGAGGTATGCATATGTGTGGGGGGTTATTGGGGTGTGTGGGAGAGGAGGTTTATCTGTGTATATGTGTGTGTATGGGACAGGGGGTTAATTGGGTGTGTGTATAATGTAACAACGTTGGGTTGCCATGACAACTCCTGCTCAACTGCTTGGCCCCCACATTGCTGCTTGCAACTATATTTGGGGGCCAAGCAGCGAAGCTGCGAGGCAACCCATAGTGATTCTATGTTTTCTTCCCTATTATTGGGGGCCAAGCAGCGAAGCCCCATTGTGTTTCTATGATTTCTTACTATTATTATTGGGGGCCAAGCAGCGTAGCTGCAGGGCAACCATTAGTGATTCTATGTTTTCTTCCCTATTATTGGGGGCCAAGCAGCGAAGCTGCAGGGCAACCCATAGTGATTCTATGTTTTCTTCCCTATTATTATTATTACGCTTCCGCCATGGGAGTCTATGGCAGCCCATAGAACCGTATGGTAAAAAGTTGTGAAATTAGGCACACCGATTGGGGACAGGCCCATGATTAATTTCACCAAGTTTCATGTCGGCTCCTCGAGGGCTCTAGCGCCACCAACAGGCCAAAGTTGGACGTGCGTTCACGCACGTAACTTTTGACCTGTTGATCCGATTTTGAAAAATGAGGTATCGTTGGAATCCTTGGACCAAGCCGAGTTCAATCCAAGCCGGATTTTCCGCCATTTTGGATTTCATCAAAATCACTTAAAACGTATCAGAGGTCACACATTTTGTCCGATCGACACCAAACTTCATAGATATCATCTACAGACCATGCCTCATTAATGCATTGCTTTTTGTTTTCGGAACTAAAACCGTTCGCGCGTAACAGCCAATCGAAATTTGCGGCGACGCCGCCAAACAGGAAGTGAGCTCATATCTCAGCAACCCATTCATCTATCATAACCAAACTTAGTCCATGGACTCAGGACCCAATCAGGGGGACGCTCAAGAAATCTGGTGACCTTTGACCTCTAGGGGGCGCTGTAATTAAGAAACATGCCTTTTGGCCTGTAGCAGCAGTTGTGCTTAGAATTAAAACGCACTAGTGGTGTCTGGTACTACTGTTGGAGGTCCTTAGGCCGACCCAAGCCAACTTGTGATGTCATCGTAATTGATTCAGCCGCCATATTGGATTTAATCAAACACACGTACGAATTTTCGCAGGTCACAAATTTCAGCGGATCCTCACCAAAATTGGCAGAGAACATCTTCAGACCATGCCTTATCAGTGCATCGCTTTTTGGAACGATTGACAGAAGCATTCGGCTGTAACAGCCAATCAAAACTTGCGGCGAAGCCGCCAAACAGGAATTGAGCTCATATCTCAGCAACCCTGCCATGTATCATAACCAAACTTACTACAAAGGTTCAGGACCCCATTAGGAGGACGCTCAAAAAATGTGTTGACCTTTGACCTGTAGGGGGTGCTGCAATTAGCAATATTGCATTTTGATCTGTAGTTGCGATGTGTTTTATCGATCTTTTATTTTTGGATGTGAAACAGATGACAACATATTCCATCCAGTTCATTCTAATGCGTGCGTGGTAGGGCGGGGCGGGACGGGCAGGGGTGATTAGGTGGGGGGGCTGGCTGGCGGAGGCGGTGGCAATACTCAGCCCTGTTTCAGCCCTAAAAAATCAGTTATGTTTGATGTGACACTTGTTGAAAGTGTTGATCGCGAGTGTCTGCTGAGTTCTATCTTGTCGCCGTGGCTACTCTGGCCTATACTGCTTGCAGCTATATTTGGGGGCCAAGCAGCGAAGCTGCGAAGGCACCCATTGTGTTTCTATTGTTTCTTATTGGGGGCCAAGCAGCGAAGCTGCGAAGGCACCCATTGTGTTTCTAGCTTTTCCTATTATTATTGGGGGCCAAGCAGCGAAGCTGCGAGGCAACCCATAGTGATTCTACGTATTCTTATTGGGGGCCAAGCAGCGAAGCTGCGAGGCAACCCATAGTGATTCTACGTATTCTTATTATTATTGGGGGCCAAGCAGCGAAGCTGCGAGGCAACCCATAGTGATTCTACGTATTCTTATTATTATTGGGGGCCAAGCAGCGAAGCTGCGAGGCAACCCATAGTGATTCTACGTATTCTTCTTCTTATTATTATTATTATAACAAAACGCTAATTTGCCATTAAACCATACAGTAAAAAGTTGGGATATTCGGCACATTGATTCGGTTCAGTCATATCTTTAATTAATCAAAGTTTCAAGTCTGCACTTTGAGTGCTCTAGCGCCACCAACATTTCAAATTTTGTATTACATCTATGCACATAACGTTTGAACGGTACACCACATTTTGAACATTAAGGTATATTTGGAATCCTTGGATGAGACCGAACTCAACGCAGATGTGAATTTATGAGGTAAACGTAATTGATCAGGCTGCCATATTGGATTTAATCAAAAACACCTAAAAGGCATCAAAGTTGGCAAAATTTGTCCGATTTTCACGAAACTTGACGCAGATGATCTTCAGACCATGACTCATAAATGCATTGCTTTTAGGAGCCATATTCAAAACCCGTCGCTCGTCACGACCAATCAAGTTTGGCAGCGAAACCGCCAAACAGGAAGTGAAGTGATCTCAGCAAGGCTTTCGCGTATCAACACCAAACTCAGTATAGGGTCTCAGGACCCAATTACGAGGAGGCTCAATAAATTTGGTGACTTTTGACCTATAGGTGGTGCTATAATTACCAAAATTACGTTTTAGCCTGTAACGGGTCATGTGTTTGGAATTAAAGCATATTAGTGATATCTGTTAATACCTTGAGAGGTCCTTAGGCCGCCACATGCGAACATGTGACGTCAACATAAATGATCCAACCGCCATATTGGATGTCATCAAAAACACTTAAAAGGCATCAAAGGTCACAAAATTTGTCCGATTTTCACGAAAAGACCATGACTCATAAATGCATTGCTTTTTGGAGCCATATTGATAACCTGTTGCCCGTGGTGACCAACCAATGTTGCCCGTGGTGACCTTGCTGAGATATCACTTCACTTCCTGAAAGCCGCCAAACAGGAAGTGAAGTGATATCTCAGCAAGGCTTTCGCGTATCAACACCAAACTCTGTACATGGTCTCAGGACCCAATTAGGAAGAAGCTCAATAAATTTGATGACCTTTGACCACTATGTGGCGCTATTATCACAGGAAGTGGGCTCATATTTCAGCAAAGCTTTCACGTATTGAAACCAAACTTAGTATATGGACTTGGGACCTTATCCTGAGGACACAAAATAAATTTGGTGACCTTCAACCACTAGGGTGGCGCTAGAGTAACACAAGATTAGGTCATATCTCAGCAATGCTTTGTTGTATCAAAACCAAACTTGGTTCATAGACTTGTGACCACATCTTGAGGATGCACAATCAATTTTGCGACCTTTGACCACTAGGGGTGCTATAATTTGCAACACTTTCTCGTATAGACACCAAACTTGGTATGTGGACTTGTGACCACATCCTGAGGATGCACAATCAATTTTGCAACCTTTGACAACTAGGGGTGCTATAATTTGCAACACTTTCTCGTATCGACACCAAACTTGGTACATAGACTCGGGAACACATCCTGAAAGTGCACAATATATTTAGTGACTTTTGATCACTAGGGGCGCTATAATTATCAACACTTACTTGTATTGACACCAAACCTGATATGTGGACTCGTGACTACAACCGGAGGACGCACAATACATTTGGTGATGTTTGAGGTGTGCGTGTCTGTGGGGAGCCATTGGGGTGTGTGGTGGAGGAAGTTTATCTGTGTATGTGTGTGTTTGGGACGGGGGGGTTAATTGGGTGTGTGTATAATGTAGCAACATTGGGTTGCCATGACAACTCCTGCTCAACTGCTTGGCCCCCACATTGCTGCTTGCAGCTATATTTTTACATATTCTTACCATTTTCACACTTTTAACGACCCGTGAAAACATCTTCACTCTGCAACCACTACACTTCCTTCAGTAGCCTTATAGTCACTATACATTTCCGTTTGAAAAAATACACGAAACCAGATAAAGACATTTCACTCGCGGTCCCATACACAAATTTAATACATCCTTTTCGAAAATTCAAGACATTCCAGAAAATTTAAGACTTTTCTAGGCCTTAAAAACCGAAAGTTGCATTTAAGACTTTTTAAGGACCCGCGGGAACCCTGAAATATCATTTTAAATTTGAGGCCATCAAGACATCTCAAAAAAGTTAGGACGGGGGCAACAAAAGGCTGGAAATGGTTTATAAATGCTAAAAAACACAAAGAGAAACATATAATCCCTTGTCAGTCAGTACATGGACAGTAAATGACTAGTCTAAGGGTGTTTTCACACTTGGTCCCTTTCTGCCCTCTAAAGAAACAAAGATTGATGATTTAGCATTTCTGTGCATATGTGAACACTCCAAACAAACTCAGACCCTTCTAAAGCAAACTGTAACAGGACCCCCTCAGGAGGTAGTCCCGGGACGGTTTGCTTTGAAGTCTGTGGTGCGTTTTGCCTAATCTGTGAAAAAAAAATAAAAAAAAACACAAAGCACCCCGGGTTCACTTTCACTTTCTGCATTGTAGCCCATTTTATTCTCCTTGACTTGCCATTGTCAAGAGAAAAGGGATGTTGTTTATTATAAAAACTATTATCATTAGGCTTATAACAAAACATGATACAGACATTAGTAATTTGGCTACAGCCAAACAAGTGTGTTCTGACATTAGGCTAATGAATATCTTTTCATCCAAGCTATTGGTCACTGACAATGTTGAAATCAGCTAACTTTGAATTGCATTGCTCACCATTTTTCATTACTGCATCTATTATCTCTCTGTCAAACTCTTCTTGCATGTGATAAACATACGAGAGAAGTTGTAGCACAGTTAACAGGCTGCTGTTCAGTTATCATTTTGGACATGAGCTACAGGTTGTTGGGCATAGCAACAGTACCCAGGTGGGGCTAGCCTACCACTCTGAATTAGAAAGTGTGACTGGCTGGCGTGTTGACTGACAGTTCAAGAGGACCTTTGTATAACTTATATCTGAATTAATTCTGTAAATATATAATAATAATAATAATAATGATAATATATCTATATAGTTAAGAACAAAATTATTCATACCCCTGGCAAATATTGATTTAACGTTGATATGTTTGTTCTGACTGAAAATGACACTACCACATGCCAAAAGGTTGTAAGACAATATGGTAGAAACATGGAATCAAAAAAATAAGTGTTTATCTTTTTTTAAATTTTTATGAAAAATGGCGTGTCCACAATTATTCATACCCTTTTAAAATAATCACTGGAAACATCTTTATTTGCAATCAGAGCCGCTCCATGTCTCCACAATGATTGTAGACTGCACTTTTTTAGCTGCAATCTGGGTTTTGAGGCAGGAACGATTATTTGCCCTCACTCTGGCCTTGTACTCACTTTGTTGACGGATTGAGGTCTGGACTCTGGCTGGGCCACTCTAAAATATGACATTGTTCTCTGTTAACCATTTCTTGACTTGTTTGGCTGTATGTTTTGGATCATTGTATGGTTTAATGGTCCAATGATGCCTATTGGAGCAGGTCTCTTTGCACACTGCCTGATCTTTTCCTCCAGAATCTCAGTGTAGCCTCTTGCTTTAGTGTTAAAGTTTACTTTGAGAAGGTCACCAGGTCCCCCTGGTTGAAAAACATCCCAAAAGAATACTTTCAGTGTTTCCCCTACAGTGTATTTAACAGCGGCGCAGTGCCGCCGCTGGATTTTCAGCGCCGCTGCAATATAATATCACGAGATTCACTTAACACACTGTAAAAGCACAACGGCCAACGTCATCTCGAAATTGTTTTCTGAAAGTCTTGAGTAAGTTAAGTGCATCAAATCCGCACTTAGCCTCTCATTATTCAGGACATATATGCGGCATGATGTGTCAGGTGATTACAAGCCCAAAGACAAGTCTGCAGCCCATATGGCTAGCCTACGTTCTGAACACGGTTACATTGTTTAGCTATCCGACTGATGGGGTCTTGCTCCGCCACAGTGTAGCCTATGGTGTCATCGTTCACTTGTAGGTTACACAATAAATAGCCTACTTATAGGCCTGGTGACAATAAAAAATGATATTAGTTATATTTCATCACGAAGCTGTTTGTATGCCGTGAATTCGCTTGTAGCCTATGCCATATGTTAAGCTTGAGCAATTCCTCTGATCCAAAGCCTGCTTTGACACATTGACACTAATGTGAAACATGCATCCTCCTCTCCTAGCCTACATACATAAAGGAAACCAATTCATGATTACCGAAATGAATTTAACATGGGGGGGAAAAAGTTTGTTGCGATTTAGCCTACTGTTGTGATGCGGTTCTTTCTGCCGATTGGATTTACGTCCGGTGTCGTCAACTCTGAGAACTCTTGCTCCGGCTGACAATTTTATCCAGAGAGCTGATTTCCCAAAGATGAGCCTCCATCAACATTCAACGACAAATTATTAAAACGTAAGTAATGCAATAGAGTAAGCCTAGACTTGTAACGTTAGCGTAGGGCTACATGTAATGTTTGCATGGGAAAGCTAGGCGAACACAGTCTAGGCCTGTTTAAACTTTCTGATAGTTAAAGGAAATATGAGCATATGTTGGCATATACGTATAGCCTAAATTCTGTCCACTTAGCTATAATAGGCTATCACAAACAGACCTTTTCTACGTTTGCGGCATTAGACATAGGAGCCTACATTCTCTTATCAGAAAGACGTGTTCTCATAACTTCAGCGTTCTCTTGACGGTGAGACGAACGGTCGCACTTCAGTCAAGTAGCCTTGGTCCTTTTCGAGTTAATTGTGAGTGAGTTGTATGGTAACTGTGGGAGTGATGTAGAAGAAAAGTGAGTATTTACTTTTTTATACGTGGGTTTGTTGTTTTGGGACTGAGAAATAGACTACAAGGAGAGCATCTGGCTACGTGCATGCGTGTCAGCATTAATGGCCCCCCAACAATTAAATTCAATTACCAAAGAGCCTTAGAGATGTTCTTTGAAAAGCCCAGAAAAATTAAGTGCTCGCAGATTGGGTGTGGCCTTTGCCATTAAGACAAATTTAAATAAATTGTAAATAATCTTTTTCTGGGTTGTGCCATTTCATTTTTCTTCTATCATTTTTAACCAATAATGTAAAAGAAAGCTGAAAATGTCCACAAAAGAAACACGAAGGTATGATATAAAAAAAAAAAAAAAAAAAAAAATGCGCAACAACCCCCCCCCCCAGTAATAGCACCGCTGCTGGAAAAATTTCTAGGGGAAACACTGACTTTAATGCTTCTTTTTTATGCCAATCTCAGGCCATGTCCCTGGGTCAAAAAAAAAAATCGGCGAAAGCTAAATTCTTTGTCCAGGTGTGTCCTTATAAAGGTTTAGTGGAGTTGTGCATGTTTGGAGAAGAGTGATCCATGATCAGCATCCAAGATTACATTACATTACATTTAGCAGACACTTCTTGACCAAAGTGACTCACATATGTCAGCTATGTTACAAGGGATCACATTGTCCCCGGAGCAACTTGGGGTTAAGTGCCTTGCTCAAGGGCACAACGGTGGAAGCCGGGAATTGAACTGACAACTTTCAGGCTACTGCACGCTAGCCCAGCTCCTTAACCACTACACTACCACCGCCCTAGATGACCAAGTGATCCATTTTGAGATGGAGTGAACATTTCAACCACCAAAACACCATCCCCAAAGTGGAGAATATCTATAAAAAATCTATTAGTTTTAGGTGCTTTTCAGAAAATAGGACCTGGTGAACTTCTCAAAGTAAACGGTAACACTAAACAAGGGGCAAATTGAGAATTTTGGAGGAGAAGATCAGGATGTCTGCCGAGAGACCTGCCCCAATAGGCGGCATTGGACCATTAAACCACACAATGATCCAAAACATACAGCTAAACAAGGCAAAAAATGGTAAACCATTAAAAGAATATATTAAAGATCTCCTAGTCACATATAACCCACCCAGACCGCTACGATCACAGAATACTGGCCTTCTTGTAATTCCAAGAATCTCAAAAACTACAGTAGGAGGCTCTCAGCTATCGCGCACCCCTCCTCTGGAATAATCTCCCTTCCTCAATTCGTCTAGCAGACACCCTCCCTATTTTTAAGTCTAGACTTAAAACATACCTCTTTATTGCCTCCCATAGTTAGGTATGGTGCGGTGTGGAACTTCACCCACCTCAGGGATTTTTGGAATGGACCATTCTGCTGAGTCCTCGTGTGACTGGCACCTCAGTCACGCGTGCGATGGTGGTCACTGACCACACAGTGGGCATCGCTTTCAAATGGCCACTTCAGTCGCGCATTACGAGGCGTGAAGCTGCGTGAAGCTTTAGTACCACTTTTAGCCACTGTGCGTCGCTCTGCCACTGTACATCGCTGTCAGTAGCCTGACTGCCGCCCCTTCTAAAAAGCAGGAGGCTAGGCTACCTTTAAACGTAATTGTTACCGAGAGGAATCCCAGCCTACGATTTCAATAACAAAATAAATCGTAATTAAAACATTACCTCGATTAAGGCTACTTGGGTATGGCTTAAGGCTTGACTACACGGTGGTAGCGAAAATCGAAATCTGCTTTTGATGCCTACCGGTGCCGCTCCACAAAACGAAAAAATATCTTAATTTGCTGTCTATGTTATTGTCAGTGTTGGGGGTAACGCAACTACGCAAATCAACAGTGTCTTAATTTGCCCTACTTCTTGACTGCAATGTAGTCAATTGACTGCTTGACATGTCATTTTTATTTTTCTGTACAATAAACAAATACATCTGCTTTATGCCGCAGAATTACATTCATATTTGGCTGACTGCAGACGCGCCACTTCCCTCCCCATATTCCAAGATTATGATAGCCTATACAAAAAGCACTTCATACCATCATAAAAAAATCATTAAAACGAATAGCTATTTGCAATTTGACAAAACACTGGTCCTCATTCTGCGAATGCAAGGACGATATACCTGTTGCATTTAGTTAGATGTCCGAGTCACGCATAATGTTTGAAAACCACTGGCTCGTAATCACAATAATTTAACACAGACAGTTGGATAGCCTACTTCATCATGTCCCCATGCCTACATTTTTGTGAGTAGCATAGAGATCGTTAAAAACAATAAAGTATGGCTCTCCGTTTTGGACATCGAAAACTTATATTTTTAATAGACTACCGTCGAAGATGCTGACTTGCAAAAGCCTCGGGATAACACGTTATCTCCACTATCATCAGTCATGCCCCTTGATCAAAGTGGGGAATGATATAAAAGTTTGAGAACCACTGGCTTAACAAGTTACCTGCAGTCCAGAACACAGAATCTGTTGCAATATTCTGATGATCGGCGATGATATCGGCAAATGTTTGTTTTCCAAAGTAAGAATTTCACTTCACCATGCACCTTCGACAATGAATAGCTCATTACACTTGTTACTGTTAAACGTAGGCCTACCTGGTATCATTACAAACATTATTCTGTGTCCTAAAACTGGCATATTTTATGGCATTGTGTCATGTAGTTCGTTGCAAAATCTAGAGAAATGTGTGAGGTGGTCAGCGGGGGACAATTGAGACACACATTGGATTGTGTTATTACTTGAACATTCCACGCTATCCACAGCTGTGGTAGGCCTATCAGGGGCAGGAGGATTACTGTTAGCGCAGGCTTTATATAAAATTCTTCAACAGAAGGCCTCGAATGTTGTCTTGTTTGTGGAGCGCTTTGCTTCGCTTCTGTAATCTCGGCTTCATTGAAAATGAGGGCTTCCCTCAATGACCCTCCGAGAATAAATAAAGGTTGAATGAATGAATGAATGAATGAATGAATGCCCAAAATAAAGGCCTGTGGTTTGCACAGCCTACAGTAAATAACAGACCCGCCAGAATGTGCGTTATGATGCTTTTTTACGAGCAAGATGTTTTTGGTACCCTACGCACACTGCATGTTCTTAAATAACAATGATCATCAGTAATATTCGACCATTCATTTGGGTAAATGGGCAAGCATGACCACCTTGATTGGCTGATTGGCTGATGATTTTAACGCGGCCATGATTCCAAACACCTCCTTTGCGATGATGAGTGACAGGTGACAGGTCTCAGAATGCGCGCGCTACACAAGGACGGAAGATGATGAATACCTGGGGCCGTAGGCTATTCACAAAGGTTTTTATGTTACTACTAGGAGTAGGCTACTCCTAAATCGCACTTAAAGATTTTAGCTTGGAGTTTTCTCAAAGCCTTTCAGACAACTCCTAAACTAGGAGTGAGTCTTCGTGGCTATGGATGACGTCATTACTCATGCACAAGCTTGACTGAAGTGACCACCTTGATTGGCTGACGATTGTAACGCGGGAATTCCAAACACCTCTCTTCCGATGATGAGTGACAGGTGACAGGTCGGAGAATGCGTGCGCTACACAAATAGTGCGAAGGACGGAAGATGATTAATAACTGAATAAAAAGGCCTAGCCTAAATGAATAAAGAGTAAGGCAAAACAAATAGCCTAGTAGCCTAATGAAACATAGGCCTATGGATTGATTTAGTAGCCTACCTTTGCAACATTATTAAATTAATCGGTCACCAATATGCCTAGGCTACGTTTGCAAAGAGGAGAACATTTTAATTTAATTTAAAATGAAACGTTACATTTCATTTACATGTTAACAATGAGTAGTTTTGGTTGTTGTTGGTGGCGTTATTGCATCCCTTTTATAAATGCAAAATTGTTCCCTCGCGATTGGAAGCTCCTGTTGCGCATAGGCTACGCATTTCAAAACATCGCAACTAAAATGCCACAAAAAGCTGTTTATGAATAGGTCTTAGTGAGTTAGGAGTCCTCTCGACTTAAGCTGTCCCAGACTTAGGTGCTACTTTTAGGTCTAAAATGCTTCGTGAATTACTTTTTGTGAAAAAATTAGGAGTCCTAAAGTTAGGAGTGAAACGCCAATTATTTTTAGGAGTTGCTCCTAAATTCGCCAGTTAGGAGCTACTTTTAGCCTTAAAATTCTTTGTGAATACGGCCCTGAATAAAAAGGCCTAGCCTAAATGAATCAAGGCAAAACAGCCTAGTAGCCTAATGAAACATACGGATTGATGTAGTATCTTTGTAACATTATTAAATTATTCTGTTACTATGCCTACGTTTGCAAAAGAGAACATTTTAATTTGATTCACAATAATGTTACATTTTATTTACATGTTGACAATGATTAGCCTAGTTTTGGTTGTTGTTGGCGGCGTTATTGCATGTTAGTTATGCCTACAATGCAAAATTGCTTCCTCACGATTGGAAGCTCCTGTAGCTGCATAGGATTTCAAAACACGGCAAAATGCCACAGATTTGTGAATAGGTCTGTGAGTAAGGAGTCCTCTTGACTTCTTTTAAGCTGTCAGAGGTGGGAAGGTGTGATTTGTTGGGGGCAGGGCGGATTAACTGGGCACAAATGTCTGATGGCCCCCCTTCCCCCCAGCCAACGTGAATCGGGTGGTTAGTTAATAGGCCTATCGTGAAGATTTTTCCTGCCATCTAAGGCACGAGCGCATCTGTGAGGCCAAGCCTCACCAAGTAGCTCGTTTGTTTACAACTAACATTCCATTTAATTAAACTGCTTTATAGGCTATGCCGAAATAGTTTTCAACATTTTGAATATTAGTGTCGGGTGAATTGAAATGTTCTCAAAGTAGCCTTATGGCTGAAAGCTGCTTGGGATCCCCCCCGTCAAGCAATATAACCATACAAACGCGCTTCCTGCACTCATCGTTTCAAAAGGAGTAATTTTGGCTTTGTCAGAACTGAAGAGCTGTGGACGGCACGGCAAAGTATGCCCAATGAAAATAAATTAACGCAACGCAACACAACACAGATCCCGCTTCTCTCGCGTCAATTACTGACAGTAACCTAGAATAAATGCATGGGGAAAAACACTTCCCCATAACAAAGACATCGTAAAACACTGAAAGTTAATATTTTGTCACTAGCAACATACATCTGTCCTTTGTTAAATGTATTATGTTCCAAGTAGCCTATGCGTAATTCTGCTTCATAAAGTTGAACAAATACATTTGCTTATTTCACAGAAAAATATAAATAGCCAGTTAGGGTCTACAGTGCAGAGTTGGTAAGTTATGGTAGGCCAACTTGCAGTGAACATACAAACAGGGGAAATTCTTTCTCTTGTAGCTGAGTAGCCTCAGGTGCGCACGTAGACATAAGGCCGAACATGCAAGCGCCAATGAATCGTGCTCTCACGACAATCACGCTGTTAAACTTAAAATAGGTTAACATCACTCTAAGTTCGCCTTCAAGCAAGGAAAACGATGATTTGAAGACATCTGTTTCGTTGGAAGGGCAAGGGGTAGCAACAGGGCAACACAGAGACAGGCCCGATGGCAGGGCTGTTATGAGAGTATTAAAAATATGGGATATTCTACGGGAAAACATTAAAACGGCAAGACAGCGGGGGAAAGTTAAAATACATAAACACGGAAAAAGTTGGCATGCATTGTTTCGGTCCCCGTGCACAGGGATTATTTGTCATATTATTAATCACATATGATTATTTGTGAAATTGTGCAAACAGGCGCAACACATTGGAAAAGGAAGGACTGGTAGCATGCAAGCTCACGGGAAAGATTGATTTAAGAACGTTATCACAGTGTGTGGCTGTGGCGCAGGCGGAAGACGGCGACAATTGGCAGGGGAGGGTCATGTCTTTTTTAACAATTCTGTCGGAGGGTCATTGAACAATTTCTAGCAGTCAAGAGAGGGTCATGCAACTTGCAACTGAAGCACTCAAAATTCCTCCGGTGACCCCTTCAATAAATAACGAACAGTCCCTAGATTGCTGCTGGGCTATACGTCTTGGTTCATGTCTGTTAACAACTCATTGCCGCCAAACGCATAGCCTATCTCGCGATTGCATCCATTACAAACAAACATGCAATGTGAACGTCTGGGATTGGGTTAAGCACTAAATGCTCTACTGAATAAGCACGAAGTCAAACCTTTAAATGAAAAACACTCTTTAATAATGAAAAAAATAAATAGACCGCTAATGAAGTAAACTTGTGACCATCCAAAATCGTTTATCGCTTAACTCCGTGATAACAGGACGTAACAGGAAGGCATTTGGCTGAGCAACGGAGGTTATTATGCTCTATATCTTGTCCAAATGATGTCTGTCTATCATCGTTGCACTTGGAGAAAACCAGAATGTTTAATTTGTCCTGCGTTTTAATTTGTCCTGCGTTTTTTCTACGGCTGCAAACGGGATTCACTCGCAGTTAACCAAATATTTCTTTATAGGGCAGGGCAGGCATATTTCTGGCTATTAAATTATTCACAAAGTCTGCTAAACTCTGTAGTGAAGTCTGTGTAGGATTTTCCAGGCTCCATTTCTTTTTACGAGACACCCTGCTCACTTGAGCCATCTACCGGTTGTTTGGGTTGTTGCAACGTCTCACTGGAAAAATACAAATTAAAGTTGCGTGATACCGTGTGATCCCACGTGCGGACCGCGAGTAAAGCTGGCCAAGTCGAAGCACTGCCCACTGTACATACCTGCGCTGGTGTCGACAACCCCTCACCATGCCTTAGTTGCCACTATAGCATAGTGCTGTCATGGACTTTTTATGTGCCACGCTGTACAACCCCCCCCCCCCCCCCCCCTCTCCTCTCTCCCCTTCACTCTCTCAACTTTCCCTCTCTTTCCTATTCTCACTATGGTATACTGTAACAATATATAGTACCGCTGATTACTTATTGACATTAACCATTTTGATTTTCAGTAATACTACATCTCTCTTTCTTCCCCCTTACTGTACCTCACTTGTGAGGTATATAAATCACCAGTCATCAGCCATCCGTGTGCTTGGCCTTCCTCTCACCCATCTCACCTGAAGTCCCATCCTTGACTGTCCTATTACTGTCCCCCTATCTGGATTCCTGGCCCGCACAGCCTAGCGACCCATCACCTGGCTATGACAACTCTGCCCGGATTCCTGGCCCGTCTGCCCACCCACCACATGCCCCTTGACAACTCCTTTCCCCTGGACAATTCCAACGCTGGACTATTTGAACTTTCGGTCACTAAATCAGGATTAATGCATTATCATACCGGATACATATCCCACCTCTTGTAACTTTCAACTCAGGTGCTTTAAACACCATGTCCTATTCTCTACACCTGACTATCATATGCATTTGTCATGTACACAGACCTTACTGTCCTGTATTTGACCCTAGGCAGATGGGTCAGGCCCTTGAGTCGTGGATCTTCCTATATGTTCTTCCTTGAGTCGTGGTTTCTTCCTATATGTATCTCCAATTCTAGGGAGTTTTTCCTCACCCCTGTTACCCACGGGCCTTCTTTTCTTTTCTTCCTTTCTTTTTTTCTCTGATTGTCTACACTCTGTAAAGCGCCATGATAGATGTGTAATGTTTTGGCGCTCTATAAGCACAATAAATTGAAATTGAAATTAAACCGAGAACAATACCAACATTTTAGAGTGGCCCATTCAGACCTCAATCCGTCAAAAAGGTGAGTACAAGGCCAGAGGGATGGCAAATAATCGCTCTTGACTTAAAACCCAGATTGCTGTTAAAAAGGTGCCGCCTAGAATCATTGTGGAGACATGGAGAGGCTTGGTAGGTATTATAATAACCATTTTTAGAGCTGTGAATGCAAATAAAAAGATGTTTCCATTGATTATTTAAAAAGGGTATGAAGAATTTTGGCAACGCCATTTTTCATAAAAATGTTAAAGATGAAAATGGTTCTTTTTTTGATTCCATGTTTCTACCACATTGTCTTACAACCTTTTGACATGTGGTAGCGTCATTTTCAGTCAGAACAAACATATCCATAAAGAGAATAAATAATGTATATATGGGCTAATCTACTGAATTCGTGCAAATTTTGAGTTTGAAAGTTTAAAGTTTGAATTTTTCCCCCCAAAATTTTTCATTCACATGCATTGTATAACACCTAAGGTACACATTTCTAATACTTGGACATTTTAATTTTTATATTGTCTTTTTATACGTTTTTTAAAGTTTAAGTAATTAAGTTTTATAATACTGTATAGGATATATCAGTGGTTCTCAAACTTTTGACTATTGTGACTATTAGTGCTCTTTTGTTCTGTCGGCCAATCAGCTGTATGCTAGAAGTAACCTCATGGCTACTTACTGAACCAGCATGGTGTTTGTTTACAATTGGAATGGAGATGGACAAAGCACAGCGGATTGCAGATGAGCTAAATCTGATGATGAAGGCGACTGCATTACATTGGAGAACATCCCTAATCTAGAGCTGACCTTAGATAATTACAACGAGGAAGAATCTCTCGGTCTGGCAGCAGAGGAGCTAGATCGTAAGGGACTGTTTGTTATTAATAAACGGGGCCACCGGAGGAAAATAGGGGCGGGTCATGTCTTTTTATTCTTTGTTGAGGGGAGGGTCACCTAACTTTTTTTTGTCTAGGAGGGGGGGGGGGGGACAGTTGATTTCTGTCGCAATAACGTTCTCTTTCGTTCCATAGCTCTGTCAACATTGAACAATGAAAATAAGGGAGATTTCCCGGGTTTCTCACGCAAAATACGGAAAATGTCAACATTCGTCCCCATTAACGTTGGAAGGGTTGGAGCAACAAAGTAGCCTACTTTATTCACGCCTATAACAGCCTATATCCATTTGGTTAACTTTATCCAGCCCTAAAAATGCTAAATTTAACTTTGGTTTACTTGTAGTTTACCGTGTATCCTAACTTTAAACAGTGTACATGCTTAACATAAAGCATACTTGTGCTTCATTCATCCACACATCCAGCTCCTAATATTTTGACAAGCATTTCTACCAATTGACCTTGTTCCTGCCCATCTCTAGCTTTGCTGTCTCCATCCTTTCTGTTTTTGTTGTTTGCAAAAAAATATATAGTAGGCCCTATTTATTGGTAACCAGCAACAAGTGCAATTTAATCGCTGTCATTCTCTCTCCTGCCAACAAAAATGTGTTACGTTCCAAGTAGCAGTGCGTAATTCTGCTTCATAAAGTTGAACAAATACATTGGTCATATAAATAGCCAGTTTATGGTCTACAGTGTAGAGTTGGTAAGTTATGGTAGGCCAACTTGGAGTGAATATACCGGGGGAAATTTGTTGTCTACTTGTAGCTGAGCCTGGCAGGTGCGCACGTAGACATAGCCTAGGGCCTAACACTGCAAGCGCCAATGAATCGTGCTCTCACGACAACCACGTCGTTAACTTAAATAGGCCTAGGTTAACATCACTTTGGAGTTTGCATTCAAGCAAGCAAAACGATTATTTGAATACATCTGTTTCACTGGAAGGGCAAGGGGTAACAACAGGACAACACAGACAGGCCAGAATGCAGGACTAATGTTATGAGAGTATTACAGTAATATGTGATATTCTACGGGAAAATATTAAAATGGCAGCGGGGAAAAGTTAAAATGATAAACCCGGAAAAAGTTGTCATGTTAGGTATTTTTCGGTCCCTGCGATTATTTGTGAAATTGTGCAAACGGCCTTTTCAAGTCATTTGAGAAGGAAGGAGTGTAGCAAACTCCCAAATTGACGCTCGTCTCAGAAATTGAGTTTTGGATAATGTTCAGCTTCGGCAGCTTTACAATGACTGAGGAAGCCTAGAGACGAGTCCATAGCAACAAGTTCATGTGTTAAATTTGTTATTACCCAGTGTGCTTTGTTGAATGGTCTCAATGTTTTATTGTTTTATTTCATGTGAATACTTACTAGAGGAGTAACTTATTTCAAGTAGGCTAATGCAGTTGCAGGAAGTGTGTATTTAGTTTCCATGCTTATTGTGTTGTGTAGTACTAATGTTAGTGAGTAAATCTACTGAAATGGCCACCATCTTGGTGAAGTGTGATGTGTAAGATTAGAAAGCAGAGGTTGAGTTTAGAACGGTAGCTGCAATGTGTTTCCATAGCGTTTAAAAGTGAGAGTGGAAGGTATCGACATTTGGTCGGGGAGGGTCATGTCTTTTTTGATAATGCTGCTGGAAGGGGCCTTGCATCGTGTGTGCATTCAAATGAACAGGGTTTGCAAACGTGATCTCATGTTTGTTTAGTTCGCGTTTTAGACTATGTTATCCATTGCTAAATCTGCTAAATCCATTGCCAACCTGGTGCCTTGCACTGGGTGTTAATTCAAAATAACATGGTTTGCAAACGTGATCTCATGTTTGTTTTACTTTATCCATTGCTACTAGCTGGTTCTTTAACCCATTACAGATAGTTTCGATGGGTCATTAGCATCATATGCACTGCAGGCTGACAGATCAGTGACCGTGACAGGGGGGAGGGTTGATCTTAATGTCATGTAAATGAGGACCATTGTGTTCCCATCCAATGGACTGAGGGAGAAAGTAGTCAAATTGAAAAGCCTGATTTCTCAGCTTGTAGCTTTGAGATGTGTATACTTTAAAATGGCTACAACTTATTCAAATATTATCAGATCTCCATGAGTGAGACATCATTGGATAGCTTTGAAACTACACTTTTCAGAAAATTATGTGAATAACTCAAAATGTCTCTAGGGAGACATGTGCCTGGTTTTGCCATGCCTGGTCACATATGTGGTGTGTACCTTACAGAAATAAATGCCATTTTTTTATTTAGTGATTTAATGACCTTGCTCCATATCTGTGACACAAACTCATCTGACCTGACTTGACCAGAGTTTACGTGTTATAGCCTGTGTGTGCCTATGGTGTCTGCACTCATGATTCTCTACAACTTTTTACTGCATTGCCACGAACAAAGTAAAGGCAAAAAAGGTGTTTCTTTGCCGAACAAATTGGGATGCAATATGAGCCTTGAATTGGATGCCATGCAGGAATTTGGTAGGATCTCAAAACCGGATTATGAACATGCTTTGCCATAGAGAAACACACAATAGCGTTGGATTATAAACATGCTTTGCTACAAAAACAGACAAAAACGTGAGGTAAGTCGAGCTATATGAAGATATTATTTTGCTGTCACTTCGTATGTTTTATAACCCAGATGGATGTACTTGGTATCAAATGATAGCTCCGTGTCTCCTCTTTCATCTGACATGCGTGGCATAGCTATCCGATCACAGGTCCGCGAGTAATTCAAACGCGAGTAATGGGTGTGCAGCATTGGTTTTTGTACATGACGTTATTATTTTGTAGTCACTTTGTCTGATTTCATAAGCCAGAAGGATCAACATACTTGCTATTAATGGATAGCCCTGTGTCTCCTCTTTCATCTGATATGCTTGCCATATCTATGCGTTCACGGGTTCGCGAGTAATTCAAGCGAGAGTAATGAGTGCGCAGGTGAACGCAGAGAAGTAAAGACTGTAAATATGGTGCAATTTTGTATAAATTTCATGATTTTTTTATTTTCATACTATACGTACAGGGGTCAGTGACAGATAAGGGTTGGTAAGATGAGAAAATTAAAAATATGTTTAAACCTTTAAAACAAACCATGCCTGAGGTTTGCTAAAGTGTATACTTTATATTTCTGTTGTATTCATATTATTTAATATGACGTGCATACTATTTTTTAACAAAAGATATAACTAACAGCTTGTTAAATTGTCAAATGGTGTAACCACAAAAATGACAAATATCTAATATTTCACACCTCCTAGAGTTCATGCAATTGCTCTCATAAAATTATTAGTTTATTTTGTAATATCCTATGAGAATGTTTTATTATATTTATTTCTAAATTTAAATTATATGGGTTTTTCATTGTACTGAGCAAGACCATATGCTGTAAACATCTTGTTTTATGTCTATTCTTTGACCATTTGAGTAAAAATGGTTTAAACAACCATTATTACAGTAAAGTAGAGTATTAAATCATTATCCATGTTATATATATCTTTTTTGTACATTATTAGTCTTTTAGACAAAATACTGGTTACATCAATTGACCATAAAACGTTTATAGCAATAGGACAAGAAATTGACACCAAAGTAAACTGAATTGGATATTTTGATATGTATTCATGTCATTCATCATATTCCATATCAAATATAATTTCATTACATTAATGAAGAAACTTGTGTTCTATTTGATTTCAATTCAGTTCTCATACAATTTCAGTCTATACCCATTATTTTCAAAGAGAGTGAGATAAAGGGCCCTATTTTCGCGATGCAAAACCTGGCGCAAAGCATATTATTATTCTGACGCAAAGTTTTTTCCTATCTTACACTACACTTTTATTAAATAATGCGCCCAGGGGTGTGGCAATTACCGACATAAGGTGTGGTCTGGCACATGATCTAAAAATCGTTATCTTACACCATCTAAAAAGCATTACGCCACTGACCAAGAAAAGCCTGGTCTATAGCGAAAGGCGCATATGAAACACAGCTGAAGACGCACTGTCACGAGATGTAAGCAGCAATTCCTCTGCAGAATAAATGTCCTTATTTTAGGTTATTTATTCAGTCATTCGAACATTATAGGGGGAAGTTTTGCTTTTTTCAGGTTATGGTTTTGCTGGTAACCCATCGTCAGTCAATAGTGAAAGTAATTAACTGTGTATAACTGTTTTGTCGTTGACTATGACACCACAGTGAAGTTAGTTTCACTTTGCCTTTCAGTTCAATTAATAGACAAGTGCAGATGTGTGTAGCCTATACTCTGCTAGGTTTTAGTAAAGAATGGCTTAGTGGAATACCTGTTCCATACGGTCTTGCGTAGAAGCAGATTCCTTCAAATACACCGCTGACTATCAAAATACTGATGCGCTGTTTGAAGTTGCTCTGCTTGCTGTTAAAGGGAATGACAGATGTCCTCCTCATTGGTTTAAAGGATGTTAAGCCCAAAACACACCCATGACTGATTAAGAAACATAAGAGCCACCTTTTTGCGCCAGACACCTGACGTTTGATAACAAAACCACCCTGAATGTGGACTGGACAAACCCCTAAATGTATTTACGCTATTTGCTAGTGACCATGCCTTTTAGATTGCTAAATTAGGGCCCAACGTGTGTGTGAGAGAGAATAAGAGTGAGTGAAAGAGTGGGTATGATAATTTCTTAACAACCAACCAACAGCAGGATCTGCGTTCACATGTACTCTGTGGCGAGTAGTTTTCCTTGCTTGTAAGTGGCATCCATTGGGGGACAAGAGGTGCATTTTATATATAATAAATGTATTTATATTATTTATTTATAATTTGAACATACTGTTAACATGCATCATAATAAAATATTACAAATAATTATGGAAGTTTACATTTAAAATGAAAAGCTTTGACATTTCAAAAATGGCTTAAATTGCAATCTAATTAAACCCTTTTAAAGCTATTGTTCATGCTAAAAAGTTAGTCACTATTTAAATTATAAATATAATATAATTGGCACCTACAATCTGATCAAACTGGTCAGTTCTGATCAAACTGGTCTCAAACAAAAAAGAGTCAAATGGTGTAACCATAAACATTTCTATTTAAAAGCAAAATTTGCAGGCATTATTATGGACAACTATGCACACACTTCACCTTTATGTAAATATTTAAACACAGTTTTTACATTAAATTGAATATTTTATGATTATTATGATTTATCAACATTTTTAAAAAGGTCATACAATTTGACATGTAACCTAAGCTTGCCTGGCCATGGCCTAAAAATTCAACAACCTGAACTTCCAGCAACAAACAGAGGGAAACTAAACTTGATGTCAGAGTTCAGCTTGATAGACTACGAAACACTTAAAAAAACGGTACAGAATCTCAGCACTTCCACATGTGTCTAAGAGACTCTGCCTACCAATTTCTTCAAAACTGTTTTTCACCTCATAGCGGCGGATGTCCTTCAAATTGTAAATGTATCACTGCTGTCTGGCACTTTTCCTAAGTCACTGAAAACAGCTGTTGTAAACCCACTTCTCAAGAAGAATAACCTGGATGTATCCATGCTAAACAATTACAGGCCCATATCCAATCTACCTTTTATTGGCAAAATTATTGAAAAAGTAGTCTTTAATCAATTAACCACCTTCCTAACATCAAATGGGTATTTTGATTACTTTCAGTCTGGTTTTCGGGCAAATCACAGCACTGAAACAGCTCTCATTAAAGTTTCCAATGACATACGCCTCAACACAGATTCAGGTAAAACATCAGTCCTAGTGCTACTGGACCTTAGTGCAGCATTTGACACTGTTGATCACAATATTTTACTACACAGACTAGAACACTGGGTTGGATTTACAGGCATAGTTATCAGCTGGCTAAAATCATATCTACAAGAAAGGAGCTTCTTTGTTGCCATCGGAAACTGTACCTCATCACCAACGTCCTTGACCTGTGGTGTTCCCCAGGGGTCGATCTTGGGGCCACTATTATTCAACCTCTATATGCTCCCACTTGGACAAATCATTCAAAATAATTTGATTTCATATCATAGCTATGCAGATGACACAAATTTACTTAGCTCTATCACCAAACGACTATGGTCCTCTTGAATCTATGTGTCAGTGTATAGAACAAATCAACACCTGGATGTCTCAAAATTTTCTTCAGCTGAACAAAGAAAAAACTGAAGTAATTATATTTGGTAAAAATGAGGAAAGACTTAGGGTTGCCACTCTCCTTGACACAAAAGGGTTGAGGGCAAAGGATACTGTTAAAAATCTTGGTGTATTAATTGACAGTGATCTAAATTTCAACAGCCACATGAAAGCAATAACTAAATCAGCTTTTTACCACCTCAAAAATATTGCCAAACTCAGAGGGCTGATGTCAAAACATGACTTAGAAAAACTCATTCATGCATTTATCTCCAGCAGGGTTGATTACTGCAATGGACTGTTCACAGGCCTTCCTAAAAAGACTATTAAACAGCTTCAGGTGATACAAAATGCAGCAGCTAGGACTCTAACAAAAACTAAAAGAACTGACCACATTACTCCAATTCTTAAGTCCTTGCACTGGCTTCCAGTAAGTCACAGAATTGACTTTAAAGCACTATTGCTTGTTTATAAATCAGTAAATGGAGCAGGACCTAAATACTTGTCAGACATGCTTCAGCAGTACACACCTTCTCGTCCTCTCAGGTCCCAGGTGAAAAACCTGCTAGTAAAACCTACAGTTAGAACTAAACATGGTGAAGCAGCTTTTAGCTGCTATGCGGCTCAGCTGTGGAACCAACTTTCGGATAACATTAAAAAGGCCCCAACTGTAGCCAGTTTTAAATCTAGACTTAAGACCAAACTGTTCTCAGATGCTTTCTGCTAACTGTGCCGAGTTATAAATTCTGAATCTGCCTTGATAATTATTCTACTTTGTCTTTTATTACTTTTTTTTACTACTTTTGCCTTTGTTTTTGCTTACTAATTATTCTTTATTTTTAAATGATTTTACCTTGTGTTTTATGTTTTCTTTTTATTATGATCTTTACCTTTTAACTATTCTTTGACTATATTGCCTATCTTTGCTTTTATTTGTTATTATTGTTTGGTTTTGTTTATGTAAAGCACATTGAATGACCTCTGTGTATGAAATGTGCTATATAAATAAACTTGACTTGACTAAAAACACTATTATGTTACTTAAGAGAGTTGCTAACCTTGACTCATAGCAGTTGAGGTCTTGAAGGGTCCTTCTCTATGACATAATCTCCTGTCACATGATCCTCTGACATAATACTGGTGGTTACACCACTTGACATTTTAAGTGGTTGATGTGACAGACAATTCCCCATATTAATTAAAACATTCAGAACAATGGGGTTTCATTATTTGTATTAAATACAGAAAAGTTATTGTGCAAGATCATGCCAGATTATTTTAGAAGGGATTTTGGAGAGAATTTCACATTTCACATTTTTCACAAGTGTAATTATTTGGTTCATGTTTTTGTGGTTACACAGTGTTGACAATTTTACCCAAATTCAGTTAATACTCTTTCAAAATTAAATAAATCCAAAACTTTAAGATTAGGGTTTGATGAAAATGATATTTGAAAATAATTTCTTAAATTATTTTCAAATTTTAAATGTATGTAACCCATATGTACACAAAAAAATGAGCGTCACGTCATTGACCCACAGACAAGTGCGTGGTCTCGTTGGAAGGCCCCACTTCTGCTCTGTCACGCAATATAGGTCTTGCTGCGATGAACAGTTGTGGAGCAATGTAACAGAGAAGAAAGGGTGTGTTTTTTGACGCACTTTGTGTCAATCGGGTTCTAAGGGTTAAAATCTCGCGTACCCCCATTTGAGAACCACTGGGATATATGATATAAAACCTATTAGGATTTTCTTTACATACAGTGCTTCCGGAAAGTTTTCAGACCCTTTCATCTTAAAATGGATTCAATTAACTCTTTTCTTATCAATTTACACATATTTTCTGGACTATAAGTCGCACCGGAGTATAAGTCGCACCAGTCAAAAAATGTTTCATGAAGAGGAAAAAAACATATATATAAATATATATGTGTTGCACCTGAGTCGCAGGACCGGCCAAATTATGAAAAAAAACTGTGACTTATAGTCCGGAAAATACGGTACTCCAACACAATAAAAGACTGAAATATTCTATTTACATAAGGATTCAGACCCTTTGTTATGACGCTTGTAATTGAACTCGGGTGCATCCTACTTCTATCAATGGTCCTTGAGATGCCTCTACAACTTGATTGAAATCCACCTGTGCCTAACAGGTCTCACAGTTGATGGTGTATGTTAGAGTGACAATCAAGCCACAAGGTCGAGAGAATTGTCCTTCATTCATTGAACGTGCGCTGTGCTGTAATGGAAATCTTATTGCTTAGCCAAGTAGGCCTACGGTAGCCTAAATTGAGTTATTTTTTTAATTATGCATGATTTACTTTTTTATTCAATTCGTAGGCTGGAATGCCTCGCAGCAACAATTGTGTTTAAATGTAGTAGCCTACTGCTACAACTTCTGGCAAGCTCAGAAGGGGGCGGCAAACGACTGGTAGCTTGAGAGCGACGTGTTGGAGACTCAAGGTGTAGGACAACGACTTTTCATTGGCAACAGTATTAAACCAACCAACTTTGCATAATTAAAATAACTCAATTTAGGCTACCATAGACCTATTTGGCTATACTCTTTCAACTACATGAAACTTAATAGTGAACCATCAAATACCCCCCAGATTTCAGTGGCCATCAGTCCCAACATTCAGCAATTTAATCAAACAGTCTAAACGTAAATTAAATCCCAAACCAAACCGAGCATCTTCTGCTTTTGATAGCCTACCGGTATGCTGCTCCAAAACGAAACGCATGTCTCACAAGAAAACGCACCACGTAAGAAATAAAGGGCTGCCTCGAATACAAGTCTGCCCCAAATAAAGGCGCCATGCTTTGCGCAGCCTAAGTAAATAAAATACCGGTTGAAAATAGAAGATACTGGTTAAGAAAGACATGTGAACAGTCTCTAAAATATGGGTAGGCTGGCGTCCTTAGTATGAATCATTGAAAGTTTGCACATTCTTTTTGAAACGCACATCTTTTTCTCTCTCTCATTCTCGGAGGTAGCCTCCCAAGAATTTGCTCTGCTGCCGGCTTGAGCCTCCACAAAATGCTTGATTGCATTGCATTCTCCACATTTCTAGCTACATTTTCATATACAACATCAGCATTTTTGTTCAGTGAATCTTTTGTAAACTGCTTTACAATTACCGTCGGGCCCTTCACTCAACATTCCCGGTAGAATTCTCAATCTTTATGGCCTCAGTTACATAGTCTCTGTCTGTTCTTGGTCTTGGATTTTGGGAAATAAATTTCTAAATAAATAAGACTTATAGTCCGGTGAAACTTATATATGGATTTGTCCTCTTCATGAGACATTTTTTGACTGATACTCCGGAGCGACTTATAGTACAGAAAATACGGTACTTGATTATCTATTATTTCCAATATGGAAAATACAGTACTTAATTATATATTTACCCATCAGGCTGTCAGTAATTCTCTTCACCATATCAACTTCACTCACTGACTCGACTTTATCAGAATGCACAGATTTGATTGGCTGAGTAGCAGCAAGCTAGATAATGGTTCCTGAAGGTACTGAGGATAATGTTCTTATTGTTGTACGGACCATTTAGCACAGCTCTGAAAGGGAAATCTCAACAATTATGGTCCGGGTCCGGATATGAAAGCATCAGGGTCCGGACTCGGACCGTGGTCCGCCTATTGGGGACCTCTGACCTGCATCTGAATGTCCCAACTTTTCTTGAAACATGTTGCAGGCACTGAATTCAAATGACAATATTTTCTAAAAAACAATAACATTTCCCTGTTTCAACAATTGATATGATGTCTTTGCACTATTATATAAATGTAGGGTTTATATGATTTGCAAATGTTAGTTTTTTTGGAAACAGTGTTGTATTTCTCACCTGCAGTCCTTCCAGTGGTTGTAGATAGAAAGCTCCATGTCTTCTGTCTGGTCTGGGACAAATCGGAATTCTGACACCAAGTCTAGAGTGTGTTCTGCTGGGTCACAGTCACCTAACTCAGCTGAGAGGTCGATGAACAAAATAGAAGGTGAAAGATAGATATACATGTATGTTTTAACACAGTTTTCCTATGGCAAGGTTTAGATAGATAGATAGATAGATAGATAGATAGATAGATAGATAGATAGATAGATACTTTATTGATTCCCAATATGAGATTTTGTGTGAATATTTTTCACAACAACACTAATGTATAAAATCACACAAACACATTCTTTAGAGGTTTTGATCTTTAAAGGTTATTTATTGCTGGGTTTTTTTTCACAGTAAGACACTGCATAGTAGTAATAATAACATAATCACTCTGCTTGGTAAACTATATCCGCATTTCCCTTTTGGAAAAAAATGAAGTCAAAGGCTGTAGTCTCTCTCCTGATAATTTAACACACCATTAGAAAGTGTTCTAGTATTTCCAGTTTGTGCATTCTTTCATCAACATTTGTTTTAGAAGTAGATAATGGAAACATGGAATAGGCTAGATAGAAATGGAATTGAGAACATCTAGGAGAACATCCTAAATTCTGCTCCACCCTCCACACACACACACACACACACACACACACACATACATACATACACAGAGAAGATTATGGCTAAATGTCATGTTTCTATTTCATATATTTTGGAATTCATATAAAGATTATATATTTTGTTAATGGTTTATAGTAAATCATTATGTAATTACTAGTAGGTGAGAATATTTAGTAATTTGAATACTTCATATTGATTTTTAATCTATTACACTTAGGCATATCATTAATGTGATGTGTAGGTCTTATTGAGTGCACATTTGTGGTGTCTAGGTCTAATTGAATGCCTGTCACTTTAAGAAATATGTGAAAGTAATTAGCCTTCAGTCGAACAGTTTTAGGCTTGTGAAAAATAGTTGTGCATAGTACGTAAGGATATGTGTGCAATTCATTGTGTTTTTTTTGTCATTAGATAAAAAAAATTTAAAAAAATGACAATGGGGCTGATATAAACCATTGTTGACGGTGTCTCGTTCTTATTCTTTTGCCGAGACAAGCAGCATTTCTGTTGAGGGCATCATCAGGTGTTACTTTGTTTTGGTTCTGTGTAGGGCTGGGATAAACGATTATTTTTTAAACGATTAATCTAGCGATTATTTTTTCGATGCATCGATTAATCTAACGATTCATTTTTTCAGTCCGATACGATTATCTCCCAATTAATTCACTAATAGCAACTTATACATGTTTATTTACATATATGAATGAAAAAACATGAATTCTTTAACATTGAAATATATGTTTATTGCTCTTAAGATTCCAAAATAAAAGACTATACAAGTGCAAAGTAATGCATTCTTAGTCAGAGGTAGCATTCAATAAAGTTCAGTAGTGTATGTCTAATTGAGTGCCTGTAATTTTAAGATGTTCGTGTGGGAATCCTTGCAATTAACATTAACACAGTTAAAAGGCTGCTGATGTGTGGATGCAATTCATAACGTAGTTAGTTCAAATAACGGTTCGTACTTCTCCTTTGGACAAGCACTTTTGAGTCTTGGAAAACACTTTTCCATTTACATCGGGATTTTGCAAACATTCAGAGTCAATAAAATGAGCCTGAGTAACGAATACAAGCAGCTGCAAGTAAGCATGCTAAACTTGAAATCCAAACAGTATTCTAACATTAGCTTTGAAATACTGCTTGATTGCATACTGTAACTTAACTTAGTACATTGAGGAGACTAAACTATGTTGTGATAAGACCTTAGCAGAGTTTACCTTAACTTTAATGCTGTAGTTTTGAACAAATTTGCGCAGCATGGTCACGACGATGCTAAGCGTAATTAATAGCAATTTGGCAACAACAATCCTTTAACAATCGTGAATAATTTGTTAAATCACATGCAGAGGAGGAGCAGCGGGCTCGTTACGAGAGAGAGCGGGATGGGTGCCGCTCCGGCACCCTTGAGCATTTTCTTTAAAATGGCATCACCTGCCACACCCCTTTTTTGATCATAGAAAATCATCTAAATAGACATTAACATATAAACCCATCATGTATGGTATCAAATTAAAGCTCCTTTCATACAGAACTCAGCTTTGACCATAACAAAGTAGAACAAAATAGTTTAGGTCCCTCCAGAGAACAAAATACCTTTTGCTAAGTGACCTTTAAGGTCAAATTAGGTTCCTTTTTGCCACATAATAGCTTATACCTCTAAATTGTGTCATGTTTGGTATTAAATTAAATGAATTATGGAACTGCCATTAGGGCTGTAACGATAAACCAACCTCACGATTCGGTTTGTATCACGATTTTTGACCCACGGTTCGATACGAATCTCGATTTTTTTTTTTTTTTGTGTGTGTGTGTGTGGGGGGGGGGGGGCGCTAGACATTTTATTAAATAACATTTTAATAGTCTCCCTTAGAACACCAGAAGATTACAATATAATAAATCTTTTATTTTATATCCTTTATATTTTTCTGAATGACTGATATTTATGACCGCACACTTTATGCAGATTAGCCTATAGCCTAGGCCTACTATTTTTTATTACAACTCTACCTCTTTAATTCAGCTGTCTGGTTGAAGCCTGGAAATGTTGTAAACAAAGTAGCATAGTTGGCTAGCTTAGCCTATCTTGAATTTCCCCTTGAGGATCAATAAAGTATCTATCTATCTATCTATCTATCTATCTATCTATCCATCATAGTCTACTGATTGGACTGTTCAGTTTCCCCATGTGTGTTTAAGTTTCAAGATAATACTTGTTCTCCTTGGGACAGGCCCTTTTGGGAAACGTTGGTATTGAGATGATCAGTCAACTTCAATGCAAGAGTTTAAAACAAATATGTGCAGCAATGATAGCTAATGATGCTAAGCGGATTTAATAGTAATTTAGCTAGTCGTACTCTATGCGTCCTTGCTTTCACGATTGTGAATGTTTTATTTAAGTCGCGCGTGTTCATTGAGCAGGAGAGGGAGGGAGAGTGAGAGGGAGGGAGCGCGAGAGAGAGCAAGGAGAGGAGGTTTACTTCTATACTGTTTGGTGAAGTTGCACACATAGTCTACAATGAAAGCAAGGAGAGGTATGAAATTATTATTTATTTGTTTGTTTTTGGACAACGTAGGCTACCGATAAGTAAAGCTTTTGCGGCCGCGTAAGCTGCAAAGCAGTGCGTGAAACACTAGAAAGGATATGTCGCGATTCTGCCTTTTCACACCGCGCGACACAGTATATCGTTACCACGTATATCGTTACAGCCCTAACTGCCATGTAGCTTAATACATACAGGAATACAATCATTAAATAGTAATTCATTTTAATATGAATATTATAGCAAGTCTGATGTAGTTCACCAACTTGCAGGTTAGTTAGCACGTTACCTTTAATTTCCCTTGAATCAGTCGCTGAATTCGGACAGCAATGTTGTGAGGTACTTCCCAGGTAGTTAACACATTAATTATAACTGTCCTTGGATTTCCCCCCAGAATTACAGACAACAATATTTTTCATCCTAACATTTTTTAATGCTTTAAAAGCAGACACCACAGTCCAGGATTGTTACAAACTAGTCTGAGTTATAGGGTACTCTCCAATTAGTCAGCGCATTAATGATAATAGTCCTTGAATTTGCCCCCTTAATAGAAAACTGCAAAGTTGATTACAGGAGGAGAGGACAGAATCAAGAAAATTATTTCTTCCAGTATTGCAAGGAATGACACGTATCATTTGGAATTACAACAACAAATATAACAACACATGTAAATCAGGTTTATAGCCCAAGTATACTTGCATACAAGGAATTTGGTCTCTGCATTTATCCCATCCGCGAATTAATGAACAGGGTCATTCAACGTCAATTCAACCAGGGCCCACGCACTTAGGTCTCAAAAAATTCTGAAAAAATTATGTAAGATCAATACTTTCCAAGATACAGCCAGTTTTACAGGGGGAGGGGGTGTCGATTTTGTTCGGGCTCTTTTTTTTGTCAAAGTTCACAAGCCCACAGCGCAAGAACTACCACAGGTTACTCTATACAACCACAGGTGGCAGTGTGGTGACTCTACATAAAACATATTGATGTCAATGGGGCATTTTGCCCATGTTCAGGGTGGAAAATAAAAAAGATAGATTTGCATAAGACAAGTCAAATTGGTGTTTTCAAGAAGAAGGGATCATGGAGAATAAGGAAAAAACATATTTAAAAAATCTTTGTATATTCCCACAAGGTGTTTGGGTGCTCTGAAAATGATAACCAAAATTATTTTTCATACTTGTGAGGTCTGCTGTTCAGACCCTGAAGGGATTTATTTTCTGTTCATTGCTTTTTGTAAGAGTGTTTCTACTTATCTCAGTAAGGAAAATAAATCAAGAGCCTAATGTTGAGTACAAATATGTCTTCTAAAGGCTTAAACAGAGCCCAGCCAAAAACTCCAATACAATTTGTATCAACTTTGAAGGACAGCTATGACCATGCAGGATTATCCAGACCAAACGTGACGATTTTGCAACATACTATTCCTATTTATGTACCAGCATGCAAAATTTGAGCCTCCTACATGGTTTAGTTCTTGCGCTGTGGGCTTGTGAACTTTGACAAAAAAAAGAGCCCGAACAAAATCGACACCCCCTCCCCCTGTAAAATTGGCTGTATCTTGGACAGTATTGATCTTACATAAGAGTAATTTTACAGTGTGTCTCCTGGGTAACATAGGTACACCTGGTAATTTTTTCAGAATTTTTTGAGACCTAAGTGCGTGGGCCCTGGTTGAACTGACGTGGAATGACCCAACACACAGTGAGATGAAGCACACAACGAGCACACATGAGGTGAAGCACACACTAACCCGGAGCAGTGAGTTGACTTGCTACAGTGGCGCTCGGGGAGCAGTGAGGGGTCAGGTGCCTTGCTCAAGGGCACATCAACCGTGCCCTACTGGTCGGGGATCGAACCGGCAACCCTTTGGTTTGAAGCCCGAAGCCCTAACCAGTAGGCCACGGCTGCCTAAGTATACTACCAGTACGGGAGTATGCCTATGTTCCCACAGCCCTATGTCCCCCTAACCCTAACCCACACCTCAGGCCTAACCCTAACCCTAGAAATGTGGGAACATACAGTGGGCAGTGCTTCGACTTGGCCAGCTTCACTCGCGGTCCGCGCGTGGATCACGCGGTATCACGCGACTTTAATTTGTATTTTCCCAGTGAGACACTGCAACAACTCAAACAACCGGTAGATGGCTCAAGTGAGCAGGGTGTCTCATAAAAAGAAATGGAGCCTGGAAAACCCTACACAGACTTCACTACAGACTTTAGCAGACTGGTTTAGAAATAATTTAATAGCCAGAAATATGCCTGCCCTGCCCTAATAAAGAAATATTTGGTTAACTGCGAGTGAATCCCGTTTGCAGCCGTAGAAGAAACGCAGGACAAATTAAACATTCTGGTTTTCTCCGAGTGCACCGATGATAGACAGACATCATTTGGACAAAATATAGAGCATATTAACCTCCGTTGCTCAGCCAAATGCCTTCCTGTTACGTCCTGTTATCACGGAGTTACAGGCGATAAACGATTTTTGATGGTCACAAGTTTACTTCATTAGCGGTTTATTTTTTTGATTATTAAAGAGTGTTTTTCCATTTAAAGGTTTGACTTTGTGCTTATTCAGTAGAGCATTTAGTGCTCTTCCCAATCCCAGACGTTCACATTGCATGTTTGTTTGTAATGGATGCAACCGTGAGATAGGCTACGTGTTTGACGGCAATGAGTTGTTAACTAGGCTATTTGTTTGGCCTTACTCTTGATTCATTTAGGCTAGGCCTTTTTATTCAGTTATTTATCATCTTCTGTCCTTGTGTAGCGCACGCATTCTCAGACCTGTCACCTGCAGGTCTGAGAATGCGTGTCACCTTCCAAACACCTCCCTCATCGTAAGGGAGGTGTTTGGAATCATTCCCGCGTTACAATCATCAGCCAATCAAGGTGGTCACTTCAGTCAAGCTCGTGCATGAGTAATAACGTCATCCATAGCAACCAAGACTCACTCACTCTTAGACTGTTAGTCAAAGATTCTAGAGCGCTCAGCTCCAGAATCTGTTCAGGAGTTGTCATTTTTCCTTACTAAGAGTAGCCTAGGTCTGAAAGGCTTTGTGAATAACTTATCTTTTATTTAAAAAGATCTTTTATTGCTATTTAGGAGTAGCCTACTCCTAGTGGTAAGATAAAAGGCTTTGTGAATATGGCCCCTGGTGTCTAACCCAATGCATAGCCCATTTACAAAATAATGGTTGAATATTAGGCTACTGATGATCATTGTTATTTAAGAACATGCAGAGCACCAAAAACATCTTGCTCGTAAAAAATCATCATACCGCACATTGTGGCGGGTCTGTTATTTAACCTACTTACTGTAGGCTGCGCAAACCACAGGCCTTTATTTTGGGCAAGCCTGCATTCGAGGCAGGCCTTCTGTTGAAGAATTTTATATAAAGCCTGCGCTAACAGTAATCCTCCTGCCCCCGATACCACATCTGTGGATAGTGTGGAATGCAAGTAATAACACAATCCAATGTGTGTCTCAATTGTCCCCCGCTGACCACCTCACACATTTCTCTAGATTTTGCAACGACCTTACATGACACAATGCCATAAAATGCCAGTGTTTAGGACACCGAATAATGTTTGTAATGATACCAGTTAGGCCTACATTCAACAGTAACATAAGTGTAATGAGCTATTCATTGTCGAAGGTGCATGGTGAAGTGAAATTCTTACTTTGGAAAACAAATATTTGCCGATATCATTGGATAGGGAATAGGCCTACTTGTTTATTTTTTACGCAGCCTACAATGGCCAGTTCAGACAAAGCTGAAATTACCCATTTTGAAACATTTGTATGGTTATATTGCTTAACTTAAATCCCAGAGAGTAGGCTAGGCTACCGCACCCCACAGTGATGGGCCTAGCGGTCTTACATTACATTACATTACATTTGGCTGACGCTTTTTAACCAAAGCGACTAACAACATGGTAAACAGTAAGTTTTAGAACAATTCTCACAATTTTAGGACAGTTTAAAAAAACATTAGAGTACAGTAAGAATAAGTGCGTCGGTGAGTGCTGTTTTTAAAAGTTACTTGTCAGTTTAAAACGGCTGGTGAGTGCTAGGATCAGTAAGACTTGTTGTAAGTGTTGCTATGAGAGTAGATGTTCTCTAAAGAGCTGGGTCTTCAGGAGTTTTTTGAAAGTGGAAAAGGATGTCCCTGCCCTTGTAGGAACTGGCAGTGTGTTCCACCAACGAGGAACAACAGATGAGAAAAGTTTGGATTGGCTTGAGCGTACCGGTGGTAGAGCTAGACGTCGTTCGTCAGAGGAGCGCAGCGGTCTGGAGGTAGTGTAAGTCTGTATGAGGGCATTCAAGTAGGTGGGAGCAGAACCGGAGACTACTTTGTAGGCAAGCGTTAGAGACTTGAATTTGATGCGGGCCGCCATAGGTAGCCAGTGTAGCTGGATGAGCAGCGGGGTAACATGTGCCCTTTTGGGTTGGTTGTAGACCAGGCGCGCCACCGCGTTCTGGATCATCTGAAGTGGTTTCACTGCGCAGGCTGGGAGACCTGTCAGGAGGGCATTGCAGTAGTCGAGTCGTGAGATGACTATTGCCTGAACCAGAAGTTGGGTAGCATCTTGAGTCAAGTAAGTCCTGATTTTCCGTATGTTGTAGAGTGCAAAACGGCATGACCGGGCGACTGAGGCAACATGATCTGAGAAGTTTAGTTGGTTGTCAATAACAACTCCTAGATTTCTTGCAGTCCTGGTCGGTGAAACAGACAGGGAGTCAAATTTGATGTTGATGTCGTGGTGTATGGTAGGTTTAGCTGGGATGACCAGCAGTTCAGTCTTTGAGAGGTTCAGCTGGAGGTGGTGTGCCTTCATCCATGTAGCTATGTCTGAAAGGCAATCCGAGATCCGTGCTGAAACCAGGGGGTCGTCAGGTGGAAAGGACAGATAGAGCTGTGTGTCGTCTGCATAGCAGTGGTATGAGAGGCCGTGCGAACGGATAATCTGTCCCAAGGAGGTGGTGTAGATAGCAAAGAGGAGGGGGCCCAGCACTGAGCCCTGGGGGACCCCTGTGGTGAGATGGTGAGGTGCGGATAGCTGACCAAGCCATGATATGTTAAACGAGCGTCCTGTGAGGTAGGATTCAAACCAGGAGAGAGCAGAACCGGAGATTCCCATGTTAGCGAGTATAGAGAGAAGGATACGGTGATTAACCGTGTCAAAGGCAGCCGATAAGTCAAGCAGAATGAGTACTGATGACCGAGCGGTCGCCCTGGCTTCTTTTAAGGCTTCTGTTACAGACAGCAGAGCCGTTTCGGTAGAGTGGCCGCTTTTGAACCCAGACTGATTTGGATCCAGAAGGTTGTTCTGTGAAAGGAAGTCAGAGACCTGTTTGGAGACTGCTCGTTCAATGCCTTTGGATAGGAAAGGCAGTAGTGAGACAGGGCGGTAGTTCTCGACTTGAGCAGGGTTGAGAGAAGCTTTCTTAAGTAACGGTGTTACCCGGGCCATTTTGAACGCTGTTGGAAATGTGCCAGAGGTTAGCGAGGCATTGATCACATGTGTGATAGCTGGAGCGATGGTCGGGCTGATGGACTGAAGTAGGCTCGTAGGTATAGGGTCCAGCGAGCATGTGGTAGGACGGCTGCATGTCAGGAGTCTGGACACTTCACTCTCGGAGAGAGGCATGAATGCTGAAAAAGATGTTCCAGCAGTCCCTAGAGGTTGTAGGAGTGCGGTATCTGAGTCAGATGCGTTGAGTGGGCATGTAGAGAATTGACTGCTGATTGCCGCCACTTTGTTTGTAAAAAATGAGGTGAGGGTATCTGCAGTAAGGCTGGATGGAGGAGGAGGCAGCTGAGGGTTGAGTAGCGATTTGAAGGTTGAGAAAAGTTTTCGAGTGTCTGTAGCGCTGTTGATTTTGTCATTGTAGAAAGCAGTCTTAGCAGCAGTGATGCTGGCTGAGAAGGAGGTCAGGAGTGTCTGGTAGTTTTTGAGGTCGTCAGCTAGTTTGGATTTGTGCCATTTCCTCTCCGCGGCTCTGAGTTTGGTGCGCTGCGATCGGAGGGTATCATTTAGCCATGGATGAGAATGTTTGGATCGAGCTGGCCTTGTGGTAAGAGGGCACAGCTCGTCTAGACACGAGGTCAGTGTGGAGCAGAGCGAGTCAGTGGCTTCATTAACCTCCAGAGAGGAGAAGGTGTTGAGTGGAGGTAGACCGGCTGACGTTGAACTGGATGAAGAAGTGGTCAGAAAGATGGAGAGGCGTCACCATGAGGGTGTCTGTGCTGCAGTTCCGAGTGAAGATCAAGTCAAGCTCTTTGCCAGCTTTGTGAGTCGGTGGGCTTTGAACCAGTTCGAGGTCAAAGGAGTGGACCAGGGCCAAAAAGTCCGCTGAGCCTGGGGCATCTAAGTGGATGTTCATATCACCGAGAACAAGAAGCGGACAGTCATGCTCAGGGATGGAGGATAGCAGAGTGTCAAGTTCGTCAATAAAGTCGCCTAGTTGGCCTGGAGGGCGGTAGATGACCAGCACGTAGAGTTTTGCTGGGGCGATCACTGTGATGGCATGGAATTCGAATGAGACATATTTGTTTGAAGGCAGTAGCGGGGTGAATTTCCATTTGTTGGAGATCAGCAGGCCCGTCCCGCCCCATCGTCCAGATAGGCGAGGGGTGTGGGATAGTGTAAGGTTAGTGGAGAGTGCAGCCGGGGTGGCAGTGTTCTATGGTTTGATCCAAGTCTCAGTGAGAGCAAGGAGTTCCAACGAAAGGTCTATCTATCTATCTATCTATCTATCTTTAAGTTCCTGGAGGTTAAGGGGATTTCTGCCCCTTTTGGCATGATGCCGTTTTCTGCAATGGCCGGTGATAACAGATATGGTGGAACGGCACATTTTGCCTTTGTCGGTGCCTGTGCTCGGTGAACTTGCACAGGTAAACTTGCTTGTCTTGACCGTGTCCGTCTTACACGCGGCTGGCTGAAACGAGGGCTGCCGCTTATGCTGCCGCTTTAGCGGCCGCCACTAATTTTATGCTGCTAGGAATTGCATGCAGCTGTCCTCCTGTCTCACTAATGATGCATCAGCGTAGACCGCCCTCTGACGTTCGCACAGCTTAGATTGTTCAAAAGGGTGTTAATTACTGTCAACTGAAAGTCCGCTCGCTCACACCGACCGAAACTCACAGTTTCAAGTAGCCACCTCCCTCAGCTGTTCCCAAACGCCCAGAGTCCAATTCTAACAATTGGAGAGGTCTTACGCGTTCAGTGTGGGGTATAAACAAGCTGAGAATTTAGCGGTGTAACGTCTGCATGTCACAGACGTGGGGAGCTGAAGCTTGGGATACAGTTACTACAGTAACAGTATTTTATTTTACTTCTTATGGAATATATTTTTTTTTCACTTTTATAAAAGGCTTTGTTTGAATGCTGTTGGAACAAATAGTAGTTGATTATAAAGGCAACTTTCTGTTGCAATATTCTGTGTGTTCTGGAGTGCAAGTAACTTGTTAAGCCAGTGGTTCTCAAAACTTTTTCTTTCATTCCCCACTTTGATCAAGGGGGCATTGACTGATGATAGTGGAGATAACGTGTTATCCCGAGGCCTTTGCAAGTCAGCATCTCCGACGGTAGTCTACCCTATTAAAAATATAAGTTTTCGATGTCCCAAACGGAGAGCCATACTTTATTGTTTTAACAATCTCTATGCTACTCACCAAAATGTAGGCATGGGAACATGAAGTATCCAACTGTGGTGTGTTAAATTATTGTGATTACGAGCCAGTGGTTTTCAAACATTATGCGTGACTCGGACATCTATGCAACAGACTCATATCGTCCTCGCATTTGAGAGCTTCGTGCCAAGTAATAAGCGTTGAGTATTTGTTTATTGTACAGAAAAATAAAAATGACATGGCAAGCAGTCAATTGACTACATTGCAGTCAAGAAGTAGGGCAAATTAATTTACGAAACCAAAACGTGGGTCATAGTTGTCTAAGCCTCTATTGCGTAGCCTGTTAAAAACGTCACCAGATAGTATTAAATCGGCAACAACATTGTTTTCTGCAGAAGCCTACCCAAGGCTACAGATTAATTCTGAACAGTTATTTCTCTACTGGCTCAATTATCACACCACTGTTTTGATTTGCGTAGCTGCGTTACCCCCAACACTGACAATAATGTAGACAGCAAATTTCGATTTCGATTTTCGTTACCACCGTGTAGTCAAGCCTTAAGACATACCCAAGTAGCCTAAATCGAGGTAATGTTTAATTATGCATGATTTATTTTGTTATTGAATTCGTAGGCTAGGATTACTCTCGGCAAGTCTCCTGCCTTTTCAGTAGGGGCGGCAGGCAGAGCGATGTACAGTGGCAGAGCGACGCACAGTGGCTGAAAGTGGTACTAAAGCTTCACGCAGCTTCACGCCTCGTAATGCGCGACTAAAGTGGTCATTTGAAAGCGACGCCCACTGTAGTGCTGACCCCACCGATACAAGGAATTTGTGCTTTGCATTTTACCCATTCGGGGGTAGTGTACAATACACCCACACGAACAGTGTACACCCATTCAAACACACACACTAGAGCACACTAGGACTACACATACACACCCTGAGCAGTGGGCAGCCCTTGATCCGGGGAGCAGGGCTCAAGGGCACCTCATCCGTGGATATGGATGTGGGAGAGCGCTGTTAAGTCACTCCCGCCACCCACATTTTCCCTACCAGTCGGGGATCGAACTGGCCACCCTTCAGGTCACAAGTCCGATTCCCTAACCACTAGGCCATGGATGCCCAAAGTAATTGACATTAATTCTATGGCTGCAAAATTAGGAGACAAATATTATGATTTGTTGGCTGTTCATGCATTGTTTGGTTGTGACAGTGTGTCATGTTCATATGGCAAAGGGAAAACCTCAGCAATCAATTTGATGCTCAAAAGGAATCTTGAGTTGAAGAATTTTACAGATGTACTGCAGAAGCTGATGAGCATGAAGGCAGGAATGGATTTCCTTTCTTGCCTCTACTATGGAAAGACTGTTGAAAGCCTCAGTAACTTGAGATACATGCTATTCACCAAGAAAAGAGACCCTCCTAAAATAAAGAGTCTTCCTCCAACAAGAGAATATGCAGCGGAACACATCAAGCATGCATGGCTGCAAGCCTTTCTGTGGAGAGCAGCTGACAAAAAAAAAACACTTTCTGTGTGTACTGATGATGTATCCCTGTTTGGCTGGAAAATACAGGATGGAATTCCTGTGCCTGTTCATGGCAACACTGACATTGCACCCAAAACGAGTCTACAGCTTGTTGCTTGTGAATTCAAGGCAGTGCCAGGCAGCATGCTCCAGGGCCTCTTGCTGCTGTCAGTCAGATGGACTACCATGCACCACCTACTGCCATTGCAGTAAAAAAATAGTTGCTTTCAGATTCTGAAAGAAAGTACTACTTTGTTCCTTGTTACTTTGTCTATTTGATTAATTGTTGAGACAATTTGTTGCTCAGCCTACCATTTCAGTGGTGTGACCTTACCAGGCATTACAGTTATTATGTTCTCTGGAGGGACTTGAAATCATTTTTAGCATGTTTTTATTAACATCATTGATATCTGTTTGAGAAGAGCTTTTATGTGATACCATACATGATGGGTTTATACAGTAATGTACATCTAGTTATTTTTTTATGGTCGAAAAATGGAGGCGTGGCAAATTATGTCATTAAAAAAAAAAGTGGCACCCGTCAGATTCTGAGTTTACACCCCCTACACTAAAAATTGCATTAGTACCTTATGTCACACCTATCCTGGGGTTCTACCTGACTATTTATGAGTGTCAAAGGAAAGGCGGTGTAGGAGAGCCTTCACGATTTATTAACCGTGGCATTTCACACCGTGCTTAATAGTAAAACCGGTTTACCGTGACATCCCTAATCATGCATCAAAATAGCAGTGCCCCTACGATTCCCATTCAAAAGGCCGTTTGACGAAACACGACAACACAGACGAGCTTAAAAGTGGCTCTTCCGACGTAATTATGCTTTTAAACGAAAGTTTGACTCGGGTACATTTACAAAAAGACCCTAGATTGCATTTTGGCGAGAGTTACACTTTAATGCTGCTAATGAAAATGTAGTGGAGTAAAAGAATACATTTAAGTATGCATCATCATACAGAATAGTTTGAAAATGTTTCTACAACTGTAGTTTGTTTTGGCGGGTGTGTTTGTGCTGTCGCGGTCATTTAATAGAAAGCAACACCTCTCACACGGCGCAAAGTGGCGCAGTACCTGCCATAATTCAGCCACCAATACAAAAATATACTCGCAATTGGCGCTTGCTGGGTGCTAATTTCGAGCCCTGGTCATGATAATCTGTTCATGCTGGGACACCACTATTGACTTCTCTTAAGGCCTACATAATAACAAAACACAAAGTGAAAGTACCTGCTTGAAAACCCCAGTAAAATGCTCACAAAGCTGTTTTGCATCCTGCCGCTAGGATGTAGTGTAGTGTCATTGTGTTTAGCAGTTGTAGACTAGAGTTCTTAAATATACTCTAAAGTGGTGCAAGCACATAACTTTAAATGGAGAAAGCCCCAACCTGACATAAGATTAGTTGCAGGAGATGGTGGTTTGCCATTGAGCAATCTCTAGTATTTCTTAGTATTTACTCACTATGAGGGAGAAAATAATGTGGCACAGGTAAAGTCCTGGTATTATCTGGTAATATATGTTGAGGTGCAGGTGTATGTGTATGACTCACCTTGCAAAGAGAAGGCAGCCAACTCCACAGCTGTGTCAAAAGGACATTCCAACCTGAAATGTATTTGAGGCAATGGAGGCAAGGAGTTGGGGTTTGAGATGCATCCATAATACATGACATACAATCAATAACATGAAAACATATAGCAACGACCATATTTCAATCTTATACAACATATAAAGAGCATTATGTGATCAGAGTAGATTCGATTTTGCCACAAGACACATAGTTATGCTTAGGGTTCGAAATGAGCACCCGGCAAGCGCCAATGGCATGTAGAATTTTGTGTCGGCGAGTAAGTTACAGTAGCGTGTCAAATACAGCTGCTATTTATTAGCGAAAATACCTTTGGTATGCTATATTAAAATGGCTTGCAATATCTACATGACAGGGAAGGACATAGACGGAAAGGAAAGGAAGGAAAGCTACACAACTAAATATACTGAACGAGTACTTCTAACATTTTCCATAATGTGGAAATAATCCAGGGCTGCCAACTCTAATGGATTTAGCATGAGACAGCCACATATCTTACTCCCTCATGCCCACATGCATTTCCTTACACCAACTTTTAGTCTTAGGTTTCTCCATGATTTTAAAAAGTAGCTGCCAACTCGGCTTGATCCAAGTATTCTAATTGTACCTTATTTTTGAAAATTGGGAATAGGGGTCAAAGGTTATGTGCATAAAAGCACATCATACTTTGACCAGTTGGTTATGCTAGAGCACTCAAGGTAAATACATAAAACTTGGGCAAAAGGATTATGGGCCTGTCCTGAATCAATGTGCCAAATTTCACAACTTCCACAACTGACCTCCTTATTTTCAATGCATTTCCAACTAAAGTCCCATCTCAAAATGAACGTATATTAAGGCTGATTTATGCTTCTGCGTCGAATCAACGGCGTAGCCCCGCAGAGCCTTGTGCGTCACAGTATACTCCCTCCAAGCCCTCTGCCGTCACCTGGCACACACTTCCAAATAATTTTTACTTTGCGTCGAGGCAACGCGACCAACTCGCCTTGTGTGTAGATAGCTGGCTGCTTCAAGCAGCCTACTGTGGGGAGTAGCAACATGCTAGTTCACTGACATAAGCTTTGCTAATAAACTAAACACATATAAAGTGTCTATTTGTCAGAAACGTTTTGAAAACAGCACTTCGCCAGCAAGCAGTACTTTGTGGGCAGTTGTGGGAATGTTTGCTTGGTAACATAACATAAACTTTAAACACCATGTTCTATTTTCTACATCTGACTAACTTATGCATTTATCATGTATACAAACCTTACTGTTCTGTAACTGACCCTAGGCAGATGGATCAGGTCGTGGATCTGCTCAAGGTTTTTTCCTATATGTATCTCCAATTCTAGGGAGTTTTTCCTCGCCCCTGTTACCCATGGGCCTTCTCTAATTGTCTAACATTCTGTAAAGCGCCATGAGACATGTGTAATGTTTTGGCACTCTATAAGTGAAATTAAATTGAAATTGGCTGGCAGACACCTCGCAAATAATTTCAGACTTATTTTCTTGTTACAATAACTAGGTCATTAGAATGTACTGTGTCCATTTCTTGATAACTTTTACAAAATCTAACCAAGAAAAGGCCAGACAAATAAGACAAATATTTCAACATGGCATACTATGGAGTTTGCCATTCTGACTACCGTTTTGGTGGTGCGTAATGCAGACACAGGTGACGCAGAACTTTGAAAAGGTTCACACCGGCGTCCAGGCAACGGCATAGTGATTGTGTGGAGTCGACGCAGAAGCATAAAACAGCCTTTACACTTTACATGCTTGTCTTATGACAATAATTTCGATGGCTTTGGAAATCTGTAGTACACAGAACAGTGTGTTTGCACGACCAAATTGTTAAAAAAAAAGAGGTAATACACTCACTTGCCACTCAGTAAATCTTGCTTCAGTTGCAAAACAAAGAGGTATCTAGTGGAGCAAAGAAAAGGAAAAGCACAATATACATTATCTCATTCACACTACAAAAAATATAACACAGAACCCACATATGTACACCTGTGGCCTTAAAAAAAAGCATGAGTTCAAACACAAGCTTCAACCTTGTCAGATACCTTTTTAGTGCACACACTGAACGGAGCAGGAAGAATGGAAAACTTTCATTGAATTTAAAAAAGTGAACTAAAATCACATTCAAGGTCTTAAAGGGTGCCTTCATATCTACTTTGTTCGATGATTCTGACTTTTCAGTTTGGTCTGAACCAAATTATAGGTGTTAAAAGGTGCTTGGACCACGGTCCAGACCATAAAAACAAAACGGTGAACAGGTGGTCTCAATCCGAAAATCATTTTTGGATGACTCAGACTTTTGGACCAATCTTGAGGCAGACTATTGTTACACTTTAAACAATAGAAGAACAAGAAAAGGACGAGAATTAAATGGCTTTTATTAGTATCTCATCCTATCGGTCACTCAATGGATTGCTTTTCAATCGATGAGAAGTTAACAAATCCCAAATCCAGGGGTGATAGTAGAAAGAAATCCTGAGCCTTAACTTTTTTCCCTGGGAGGTAAGCGGGCTCCTAAACCAAGATACCGGTATATGCCCTGATCAACATAATTGTCAAGCGGGATCCAGGGGTCCCCTGGGAGAAGATTTTGATAAATAAATAAATAGATTCTGGTGACATTTGTGGATATAAATGGACATCATTCAGACATGAGATAAACAAACCCAATACGAGCCTATATTACAGTAGCATCTTTCTGTAGAACACCAGAGCTCCTGGGACCCTGGGCCTGGTAGGCCTGTTAGTTAATCCATCCCTGCTATTAACTGGTCACTTACCTGCATACTTATTTGCTTGTATAGCATAGTGAGACTACAGCCGTACCAAGAAAGGTCAGTGGGTGGCAATTATAATACTCAAAAGTAAACTAGGAATTGATTAGTAGCCTAACCATTGACTAAAGGGCATGAACAGAGACATTAATTTTTCTGCAAAATATGCACTTTAAATATGCATTTATTTTAAACAAGTTATTCTTTAGTTTGTCGGAGAGATTTATTTTAAATTATGGCGAGACAGACAGATGCGTAAGGGCGAGTTTATCCTCTGCCAATTTCTGACACAAAGTGACGAGTGGAAAGATATTGGTCTGTAAGTTCGTTGATGGGGATGGAGTTCGCTAAATATTTTAGAAAGGAAACTGATAAGTCATACAAGTTTATTATTCCTACAAAACAACTAGATACAATGTAGACCATGTGGGTGACACTGTTTCAGTGAGTAAAGATTCATTTTGGAATCTAAGAAGACACATTTCGCGGAAACATGAGAGTGAGCTACGGAGAGCAAAGAAAAGGTGAGCAATTTGAATATGCTTCACTAGGCCAGAGGCTGAAAGTAAAACTTGGATGCTAAACTTCAGTAGGCTAGAAGGCTGAAAGTAAAACTTGGATGCTAAACTTGGATGCTAAACCTGTATTCTTTAGGCAATTAATCACACTGATCCCTTTAGTTTTACGCTTGTGTATTGACGTTGCCAAGCTTGTTCGTTGATGCACTATCGGTGTTGCATTTTAAAATGAATGTTCTATGAGTGAAATTGCCGTTGCTCTTAGTTCTTTGGGATTTAAGTTTTCTGTTTAAGGTGACAATTCGGCTTGTATTTATTTCTCCCTCTTTTAAACTGGAGCGAGCATGTAGCCAATTCACTGGAGCGGGATGATTTTTAAGTGAAGCTGGGAACGAAATTGAGCGGAGCGACCTGACGCAAATTTGTGCGGAGGAGCAGCAGAGTAAACATCCACATACATGAGGATTGTTGAATTACTCGAACAGTTGCTTAACGACTAGGGTCTAACTCGTGCCGTGGCAGCACTTTTTCCCCTCTAGTTCCATATAATATTATCCTTGCGCACAAAGTGCAGAAACATGCTCCTGGTTGCCTGAGTTTTTGACACCAGCTTCCAAAGGGCTTTTCGTCTCTACTCACCTCCTCTATCCAAGACCAGCGTCATTTATCCTTTATCGACAAGTTTGGTGTCTTCGCCTGGCTTCAAGTTGCACTCTATGACTTTGTCTACATTTTGCGTTGCCAGTGTGGGAAACACATTCATAGTGTATGGGAAACACAAAAGATATTCACACGTGAGATCACACGAACGCGAACCTGATATTTTTTTTTTCCCGGCGTGCCGCTAGAACGCTTTCAGGCCTGCCAATCACAATTCGCACCTGAACTTCTCTCAAGTAATATATGAAATGAGTTTCAGTCAATTTTCCCCTGAATAAACAACGGTTGATGATGATGACCTATCCTTTGCTGTTGTGTACTTAAACCCTGGATAATTCTGTGCCAAGCCAGAGACGCATATTCTGGAGTACATTGTGCTTCGTGTGTGCCTCTCTCCTGTATACTGTACAGCCAAATTAAACTCTGAATCTCGTGTCTCACTTTGGTATACTATTTTTTTACCAACACTATTTATCAAAAATACAAGCAGGACACAGAAGTCCTTTTACTCTCCTTCATGCAGCAGATCTAACTTACCATAAAACATAACTTGGAATGTAGGCTACTTAGGAAAGAGAGAGAGCGAGCGAGAGCGAAAGAGAGAGGAAAGAGAGAGAGAGAGAGAGAGAGAGAGAGAGAGAGAAAGTCAGTTCCCAGGTTGGGCATGGGAAATCATAAAGGCAACATGGACAAGGAGGTGGTGGAGCTACGCTGTTCTTGTCATTTACAAGTTCAGGTTAGTTATCAGCCTGCCTTGCACTCACTAGCATACAGTTTGGAGCTGGCCAAACAGTGCTGGCCTATACTTACTTTGCCCTTGAAGAATAGAATTAGTGAGTCTTCAATGATTCGTTTTCCTTAAGCTAAGCATAACATGAACAGTATGCATACAGATGCATCTTGCTATTTAAAATGCCACTCTGCTAGGTGGCTAGGCTATATAGTTTGTTTTTAATAGCAAACAGAAATGTCAAGATAGCAACAGGTCAATACATCATTTAATTGTCAAAAAACACGCAATAAGTACAATGTACAGTGGGCATCGCTTTCAAATGGCCACTTCAGTCGCGCATTACGAGGCGTGGAGCTGCGTGAAGCTTTAGTACCACTTTCAGCCACTGTGCGCCGCTCTGCCACTGTACATCGCTCTGCCTGCCGAAAACAGAAAACAATGTTGGCGATTTAATACTATCTAGCGACGTTTTTAACAGGCTACGCTATAGAGGCTTAGACAACTATAACTCACGTTTTGGTTTCGTAAATTAATTTGCCCTACTTCTTGACTGCAATGTAGTCAATTGACTTTTGGGGGTTTCCCTTGTTAGTTTACGCAAACCAGGCCAAGAAGGCCGATTCTGATTTTGATAATATGATCTTAAACTTAGGTAAACAACGATGTGAATATTGTTGTCAAAATCTTAACCCAGATTCGAACTCTTGGACAGGGGACTGATAACTGCTGCGCAATGGTGCCTGTCATCTGCCGGCCTTAACATAATGCGCCACAGAATTATGTGCAGGTGCCCGTTTACGTCATTAACCACCTTAGTCCAGACTACTGAAGCTTGGAAACTATCATGGTCCAAACTTACAAAGTACTATGTAAGTACAACAGTTTTGGGAAACAGTCGTTAACTTACATGTTGGTTAGTTGAACGATGCATCCTGTTAGTAAAAAGCTAACCTCCGTAGTTGTACGGGAAACGCACCCCAGATCAGCTTGTAGGCCATTAGCAATCTCTTTATTTTATTTTATGAAGCCTACAGTAGATCACTTGCCACATTCTCACTTTCAATAGACAGATGCAATAGCCATTGGTCAAGTATTGAGTATAAAGCAATTAAGATAGTAGCCTATACAAAAAGTACTTCATACTATCATAAAAATTCGTTAAAACGAATAGCATTTTGCAACTTGACAAAACACTGGATTAAATATCGTAGGCACAGGAGAAAACTTGTACATCCATTGGCCCATGGGGGGGGATCACATGCCAGTTGCCTCTCCCTTCAGTGCTATGACTCTGTTGATGACTTTGTCCAGATGGTCTATGTATTTATTGCAACGTTCGGCTGTGAGTTTGTTTCGGCAAAAAAAACTCTATTGCCGATATCAATGCGTCTTTGTTCATGGGATTGGCCTCACAGCAGAGGCTTAGACAACTATGACCCACGTTTTGGTTTCGTATATTAATTTGCCCTACTTGACTGCAACAGTGGCGCCGGCAGGCGTAATCCTGTACGCACTGTGCATACAATTTTTTCACGGCTTTATTTGTGAAATCATTCAATATTAGCCTACAACAATAAAACAAAAACTTGGTGTGACAACTAGCCTATATTTATTGACTCGTGTAATCTGAATATTGGCATTATTCTGAATAAAACCGGAATATGGTGTGCATGGAAACCATAGACTATAAAATATGAAAACGTAGCATCATGACATAACGACGAGACTTGTCCTCTATGGTCACAGTCTACACATGTTTAAAATGTTGCATTGTTTGCTTACCTCTGTAGGCTTATTTAAAAAAAAAAAAAAACACTGTTTGGAACAGAGATTCAGTTAATGCGTAGAGCAGAGGTTCTCAACCTTTTCGGGGCTAAGGCACTTCATGACGAGTCGGGTTGGTGCGGGTGTTAAAAGTCTTTGACTGTGCGTAGGCCTATCATCTAAAAGGTTGGGACAACCAAAACAGCAGTGCAATGTATTTAGAGTGTTGTGAGCAAATCCTTATTGTTAGTAAGTTACCATATCTGTGTTTTTCTCAATCACAAATCGCGAGATAAACTCATTTATTATTTTTTTCTTTTCTTTCCCTATTTCGCGGGTTGGGCAGTGAAGTTATAATGCGCATAAGGTATGTTCCCCTAATTTGAGTCCGAGCCGCTTGCTCTGTAAAGGTATTTCTGTCCTTCCCAAACTGCATTAAAATAGTGTGCTTAGCAACCAGAATTTAAAAAAATTCTCGGGAGAGAAATCTCCCTCATCCCAGAACTTTTAAAAAGCCTGAAACACCCCTATAAACCCACGTAACCTACAGCCAGTGTTACAAGTTAGACGCTTTATGCGGTAGGCTATTTGATAAGGGATGACATGGGTAGGTTGACGTGATTAAGAGGGGCTTTCTGTTCCAGTTTATGTAACAGTTTTTCTTAAGCTCAATAAGGAGAGGCCCATGTTAGGCTAGCCTACATTTACCAAAAGCGCACATTTTGTAAATAAGGTCGGGTAACTTTTTTTTTTTTTTTGGGGGGGGGGCACGTATGTGTGTGCGGCGCCCTGGACTGCACCCTAGCGGCGCCCCTGGACTGCAATGTAGTCAATTGACTGCTTGCCAGGTTATTTTTATTTTTCTGTACAATAAACAAATACATCTGCTTTATGCCACAGAATTACGCACTTGGCCAGCCTATAGAACGGGCACATTTGGGAGAGAATAGAGAATGTACGCACGCAAGAATCTGTAGGCTATTTGTGGCTGGTTACCAGCAAACAATGTTTAATGCATTAACTCAAGACGTCAAACGTTTTCTAAACAATACAAAACAGAAAGGATGCAGCAGGCCTAGTTTGCAAGAAGGAGACATAAAGCGTGAGCATGCCACACTATCCACAGCTGTGGTAGTGGGGGGGTAGGAGGATTACTGTTAGCGCAGGATTTATATAAAATTCTTCAACAGAAGGACTGCCTCAAATGCAGGCTTGCCCAAAAAAAAGGCCTGTGGTTTGCGCAGCCTACAGTAAGTAGGTCTTAGTGAGTTAGGAGTCCTCTCGACTTCTTTTAAGCTGTCTCAGAAGTGGAAAGTTGCGTTCGTTGGGGGCAGGGCCGGATTAACAATTTATAGACCCTTGGGAACAAATGTCTGATGGCCCCCCCCTGCCCCCCAGCCAACGTGAATCGGGCGGTCAGTTAATAGGCCTATATCGTGAAGATTTTTATTGCCATTTAAGGCACGAGTGCATCTGTGAGGCCAAGCCTCACCAAGTAGCCCGTTTGTTTACAACTAACATTACATTTAATTAAACTGCTTATAGGCTATGCTGAAATAGTTTTCAACATTTTGAATATTAGTGTCGGGTGAATTAGGAAATGTTCTCAAAGTAGCCTTATGGCCCCCACTGTCAAGCAATATAACCATACAAACGTGCGCACGCCAATGAATCGTGCTCTCACGACAATCACGCCGTTAAACTTAAATAGGTTAACATCACTCTAAGTGCTGTGTACATCATGCCAAAATCGCAAGCAATTTGTTGCTACACAACACCTGAAACTTTCAATTTCGCAGGCAGTTAACGTTATCAGTAGGCTCTCCTAGTTATCAACAATGACTTCACCCGTCTGGCAATTCTTTAATATTTCCGACAAAGACCAAAAATACGCTATATGTAATGTATGCAACAGAGCCTTATGTATCATGCATGTAATGCCTCATGCATCACTGGCCAAACTGGCGAGTACGTTTTTATTAACACCCACCAAAATGAATTTTAACCCACATTTGGTGGGTGTTAATTTAGAACCCTGACTATTTCTTTTTTATTCTTTACTTTTTAAACTATTATTTGACAATTACCCTTCTTTGCTTTTATTTGCTATTACTGTTTGCTTTTGTTTATGTAAAAAACATTGAATGACGTACAGTACAGTGGGCAGTGCTTCGACTTGGCCAGCTTCCCTCGCGGTCCGCGCGCAGGATCACGCGGTATCACGCGACTTTAATTTGTATTTTTCCAAATTCCCGCGCTGCTTTGTGCCACAAAGACACACTGTGATAACGTTCTTAAATCAATCTTTCCCGGGAGCTTGCATGCTACCAGTCCTTCCTTTTCAAATGTGTTGCACCTGTTTGCACAATTTCACAAATAATCATATGTGGTTAATAATATGACAAATAATCCCTGTGTACGGGGACCGAAACAATGCATGCCAACTTTTTCCGTGTTTATGTATTTTAACTTTCCCCCGCTGTCTTGCCGTTTTAATGTTTTTCCGTAGAATATCCCATATTTTACTACTCTCATAACATTAGCCCTGCCATCGGGCCTGTCTCGGTGTTGCTACCCCCTTGCCATTCCAACGAAACAGATGTCTTCAAATCATCGTTTTCCTTGCTTGAAGGCGAACTTAGAGTGCAGTGTTTCCCCTAGAAAATTTTCCAGCAGCGGTGCTATTACTGGGGGGGGGGGGGTTGTTGCGCATTTTTTTTATTTTTTTTTTTTATATCATACCTTCGTGTTTCTTTTGTGGACATTTTCAGCTTTCTTTTACATTATTGGTTAAAAATGATAGAAGAAAAATGAAATGGCACAACCCAGAAAAAGATTATTTACAATTTATTTAAATTTGTCTTAATGGCAAAGGCCACACCCAATCTGCGAGCACTTAATTTTTCTGGGCTTTTCAAAGAACATCTCTAAGGCTCTTTGGTAATTGAATTTAATTGTTGGGGGGGCCATTAATGCTGACACGCATGCACGTAGCCAGATGCTCTCCTTGTAGTCTATTTCTCAGTCCCAAAACAACAAACCCACGTATAAAAAAGTAAATACTCACTTTTCTTCTACATCACTCCCACAGTTACCATACAACTCACTCACAATTAACTCGAAAAGGACCAAGGCTACTTGACTGAAGTGCGACCGTTCGTCTCACCGTCAAGAGAACGCTGAAGTTATGAGAACACGTCTTTCTGATAAGAGAATGTAGGCTCCTATGTCTAATGCCGCAAACGTAGAAAAGGTCTGTTTGTGATAGCCTATTATAGCTAAGTGGACAGAATTTAGGCTATACGTATATGCCAACATATGCTCATATTTCCTTTAACTATCAGAAAGTTTAAACAGGCCTAGACTGTGTTCGCCTAGTTTTCCCATGCAAACATTACATGTAGCCCTACGCTAACGTTACAAGTCTAGGCTTACTCTATTGCATTACTTACGTTTTAATAATTTGTCGTTGAATGTTGATGGAGGCTCATCTTTGGGAAATCAGCTCTCTGGATAAAATTGTCAGCCGGAGCAAGAGTTCTCAGAGTTGACGACACCGGACGTAAATCCAATCAGCAGAAAGAACCGCATCACAACAGTAGGCTAAATCGCAACAAACTTTTTCCCCCCCATGTTAAATTCATTTCGGTAATCATGAATTGGTTTCCTTTATGTATGTAGGCTAGGAGAGGAGGATGCATGTTTCACATTAGTGTCAATGTGTCAAAGCAGGCTTTGGATCAGAGGAATTGCTCAAGCTTAACATATGGCATAGGCTACAAGCGAATTCACGGCATACAAACAGCTTCGTGATGAAATATAACTAATATCATTTTTTATTGTCACCAGGCCTATAAGTAGGCTATTTATTGTGTAACCTACAAGTGAACGATGACACCATAGGCTACACTGTGGCGGAGCAAGACCCCCATCAGTCGGATAGCTAAACAATGTAACCGTGTTCAGAACGTAGGCTAGCCATATGGGCTGCAGACTTGTCTTTGGGCTTGTAATCACCTGACACATCATGCCGCATATATGTCCTGAATAATGAGAGGCTAAGTGCGGATTTGATGCACTTAACTTACTCAAGACTTTCAGAAAACAATTTCGAGATGACGTTGGCCGTTGTGCTTTTACAGTGTGTTAAGTGAATCTCGTGATATTATATTGCAGCGGCGCTGAAAATCCAGCGGCGGCGCTGCGCCGCTGTTAAATACACTGTAGGGGAAACACTGGAGTGATGTTAACCTATTTAAGTTCAACGGCGTGATTGTCGTGAGAGCACGATTCATTGGTGTGCGCCCGTTTGTATGGTTATATTGCTTGACACTGGGGGCCATAAGGCTACTTTGAGAACATTTCCTAATTCACCCGACACTAATATTCAAAATGTTGAAAACTATTTCAGCATAGCCTATAAGCAGTTTAATTAAATGTAATGTTAGTTGTAAACAAACGGGCTACTTGGTGAGGCTTGTCCTCACAGATGCGCTCGTGCCTTAGATGGCAAGAAAAATCTTCACGATATAGGCCTATTAACTGACCACCCGATTCACATTGGCTGGGAAGTCAAGAGGACTCCTAACTCACAGACCTATTACAAAGATACTACATCAATCTGTATGTTTCATTAGGCTACTATAGGCTATTTGTTTTGCCTTACTCTTGATTCATTTAGGCTAGGCCTTTTTATTCAGTTATTCATCATCTTCCGTCCTTGTGTAGCGCACGCATTCTCAGACCTGTCACCTGCCACTCATCGTAAGGGAGGTGTTTGGAATAATTCCCGCGTTACAATCATCAACCAATCAAGGTGGTCACTTCAGTCAAGCTCGTGCATGAGTAATAACGTCATCCATAGCAACGAAGACTCACTCACTCTTAGTCAAAGATTCTAGCTCAAAAGCTCCAGAATCTGTTCAGGAGTTGTCATTTTCCCTTACTAAGAGTAGGTCTGAAAGGCTTTGTGAATAACTTAATAAGAGAAACTCCTAGCTAAAATCTTTTATTGCTATTTAGGAGTAGCCTACTCCTAGTGGTAAGATAAAAGGCTTTGTGAATATGGCCCCTGGTGTCTAACCCAATGCAAAGCCCATTTAAATAATGGTTGAATATTAGGCTACTGATGATCATTGTTATTTAAGAACATGCAGTGCGCGTAGGGCACCAAAAACATCTTGCTTGTAAAAAATCATCATACCGCACATTGTAGCGGGTCTGTTATTTAAAGGAGAATTCCGGTGTGATATTGACCTAAAGTGTATCAAAACATGATACCGAGTGTGAACGTATGTCTCATAGCCCATCTCGGCTTGTCCCCTGCACTCCAAAATCTGGCGCTAGTTAGCCGATGCTACCAACATCTTTTTCAATAGTGGTGCTTCGGCATCGGGCTAGCCATGCAAATAAATCACTGTTTTACACCCATTTACGAGGCTCAATGTATCTCCACACTTCATTGGTAGACTTCCGAGGGCCCTGACATTTAAAACGAGACATTGAGAACTTTGAAAAAGCACTGGTAGTTTACTTACAAGACGATTTATACAGACAGTATCTTCACGAAGTTTAGCGTTTGCAGCCATCTTGAATTTAGTCACGATAAGTCGAGCAACGAGTAAGAATGAACAGCTATGATAAGGGATCAGATTCCAAAAATAATTCAGTGGAAATGCATGGATTCCAGTTGCTGCTACTGGAAGAAACTGGAATCCATGCATTTCCACTGAATTATTTTTGGAATCTGATCCCTTATCATACCTGTTCATTCTTACTCGTTGCTCGACTTATCGTGACTAAATTCAAGATGGCTGCAAACGTTAAACTTCGTGAAGATACTGTCTGTATAAATCGTCTTGTAAGTAAACTACCAGTGCTTTTTCAAAGTTCTCAATGTCTCGTTTTAAATGTCAGGGCCCTAGGAAGTCTACCAATGAAGTGTGGAGATACATTGAGCCTCGTAAATGGGTGTAAAACAGTGATTTATTTGCATGGCTAGCCCGATGCCGAAGCACCACTACTGAAAAAGTTGTTGGTAGCATCGGCTAACTAGCGCCAGATTTTGGAGTGCAGGGGACAAGTCGAGATGGGCTATGAGACATACGTTCACACTCGGTATCATGTTTCAATACACTTTAGGTCAATATCACACCGGAATTCTCCTTTAACATACTTACTGTAGGCCACGCAAATCACAGGCCTTTATTTTGGGCAAGCATGCATTCGAGGCAGGCCTTCTGTTGAAGAATTGTATATAAAGCCTGCGCTAACAGTAGCCTAATCCTCCTGCCCCCGATACCACAGCTGTGGATAGTGTGGAATGCAAGTAATAACACAATCCAATGTGTGTCTCAATTGTCCCCCGCTGACCACCTCACACATTTCTCTAGATTTTGCAACGACCTTACATGACACAATGCCATAAAATGCCAGTTTTTAGGACACATAATAATGTTTGTAATGATACCAGTTAGGCCTATGTTCAACAGTAACATAAGTGTAATGAGCTATTCATTGTCAAAGGTGCATGGTGAAGTGAAATTCTTACTTTGGAAAACAAACATGTGCCGATATCATTGGATAGGCCTACTTGTTTATTTTTTACGTAGCCTACAATGGCCAGTTCAGACAAAGCCGAAATTACTCATTTTGAAACATTTGTAAATCCCAGAGAGTAGGCTACCGCACCCCACAGTGATGGGCCTAGTGGTCTTACGCGTTCAGTGATGGGTATAAACAAGCTGAGAATTTAGCGGTGTCACGTCTGCCTGTCACAGATGTGGGGAGCTGAAGCTTGGGATACAGTTACTACAGTAACAGTATTTTATTTTACTTCTTATGGAATATATTTGTTTTTTTTTTTCACTTTTATAAAGGCTTTGTTTGAATGCTGTTGGAACAAATAGTAGTTGATTATAAAGGCAACTTTCTGTTGCAATATTCTGTGTGGTCTGGACTGCAGGTAACTTGTTAAGCCAGTGGTTCTCAAACTTTTTCTTTCATTCCCCACTTTGATCAAGGGGGCATTGACTGATGATGGTGGAGATAAAGTGTTATCCCGAGGCCTTTGCAAGTCAGCATCTCCGACGGTCTATGGTATACTGTATGAAATTATAATCCATCAATGCACACCAAAAAGACACAATTCTCCAAAACAAAACCTGATATAATCCTAATAAAAAATCCTAATATAATTAAGTAAAATGATGAAATGCGAAAAAAAATGGGTGACTCACCGGGTTAATTCTTCGTGAAGGTTGTTAGGCTCTGAGGAGTAGAACTTCACTCTCATGTGCAAACAGTAAGGTGGTCCAACTACGACAATGAATAACAGGCAAAGACTGGCAAACAGGCAAAGTTGCAACTACAGAGATATCACAGCCGTACAAAATATTATACCCACTTCGGGTGCGTTCAGACTTGGCTTCTTTTTCTGACAAGTTGTGCAGTCTTTTTTACTACATGGATTAACAAAATAACAGCCTGGTTGGATGTTAAACAGTATTTAAAACTGTAATTGCTTGAAAGAGCAGAAGAAATTCTACTTTTCTTAAAAAACTATTTAGATGTGCAGCAATATTGACATTTCAAAGGCTACTGTAATCTCGTTTGACGCATTCCATTTAAAGGTATTTCTCAACACTGCAATTGCAAGTTAAGCTGGCTCTGGCCACTTATTGCCTTATATCACACCTTCCCACTGGCAGTCCTCTTGTGCAATACTGCGCATGCTCTACCATATTTTGTCAGGGATACATTGCTGCCAAACTCACACCCATGGGCGACAAACTCTCATTCAAAGTTAACCTCCGTCAGGTTTCTCTAGACCAGGGGTCGACAATCCAACCCCCCCTCTCTCTATGGTATACTGTAACAATATATAGTACCACTGATTACTTATTGACATTAACCATTTTGATTTTCAGTAATACTAACCCACTCTACATCTCTCTTTCTTCCCCCTTACTGTACCTCACTTGTGAGTTATATCATCACCAGTCATCAACCATCTGTGTGTTGGCCCTCCTCTCACCCATCTCACCTGAAGTCCCATCCTCGACTGCCCTATTACTGTCCCCCTATCTGGATTACTGGCCCGTCTGCCGACCCACCACATGCCCACCACATGCGCCTTGACAACTCCCTTCCCCTGGACAATTCCAACGCTGGACTATTTGAACTTTGTCACTAAATCAGGATTAATGAATTATCATACCGGATACGTATTCATCCCACCTCTTGTAACTTTCAGCTCAAGTGCTTTTAACACCATGTCTTATTCTCTACACCTGACTATCATACAGTATGCATTGCTCATGTATACAGACCTTACCGTCCTGTACTGACACTAGGCAGATGGGTCAGGCCCTTGAGTCGTGGATCGGCTCGAGGTTTCTTCCTATATGTATCTCCAATTCTAGGGAGTTTTTCCTCGCCCCTGTTACCCATGGGCCTCTCTCTTTCTTATCTTTTCTTCCTTTTTTCTCTGATTGCCTACATTCTGTAAAGCGCCATGATACATGTGTAATGTTTTGGCGCTCTATAAGCACAATAAATTGAAATTAAAAAAAAATAAAATAAAAAGACATGTTTCAACTAGGCTAGGCTTGTCAAATAAAATGCATCCCATGGTACATCATGGCGCATCTTTACCAAACTTTGCGGAGGCTTGAGTGGTCTTTTACCGCGCTAACAATGGTTTCAAAAACGTTTGGGTCAAAAAATGGCTCTTTTGAAAGTAAAGGTTGCCAACCCCTAGTCGTGATGTTAAATACATGTAAAACACTATAAATGACTCCACTGATTTCTGCTATATTGCGCTGTGGGATGTGCAAATATTGGTACAAATTAGTGCCCTTAGTAGGGGGACAGTTGAAGTGTATAATACATTAGAATTGGCATCTGGAATGGAAATGGCAACATCTTTTAAATCTGCAGCATTTAATCATCAACATCACATACAGTGGTTACACGTTTAGTAAAAATACATTTTATCCAGTGAGTAAATGAAAATTTACTTACTTTTTACTTGTTTTTTAATGCCCTTTGTGACATCCAGCCAGTGCTGAAATGGGGGAAAATGCATTTACAAAAATGGAATGGATCCCAAAAATCTAGTTGGTATATATAGAAACACTTGCCTAGCGCTCTCTTGTAAGATCATTTTGACTTAATTTAATAAGTGTTTGACTCATTTTAAGGTGTCCTATCAAGACAAGTTTGCTTGTTTGTAAGACAAATTTGCTTAACGCACTGATAGCCAAATTTGCTTTCATAATATATTAGTTAAAATATTGGTTAATCAATTAGTTGTCAAATTTTGGTTATTGTTCTGTTGCGCTGGCCGAGTCACGTGTGTCCATTGCGCGAGAAAGAGAGAGGGAGCGAGAGAGAGTGGGGTAAGGAGAGGGGGTTTACTTCTATACTGTTTGGTAAAGTTGAACACATAGTCTACAATGACGATCTATTTTTGGACAACGTAGGCTACCGGAAAGTAAAGCGGGAGATGTGTGTTGCTTATGCGGCCGGGTAAGCTCCAAAGCACTGCGTGAAACACTAGAAAGGCTGTGTTGCGGTTCTGCCTTTTCACACTGCGACACTTTTCGTGGATAGGAGTATTGCGATTTCAGTTTCGAATCCCATATATTTACAGCCCTATCTCAAACTTAAATAGTTTCAGCTTAAGGCCATGTTTACATGTAGCAGGGTATACTGAAAAACTGATATTTTCCCCTCCTTCGTTTTTAAAAATAATTCCGTTCACACCAATGATAAAAACAGCTGGAGAAGGGTGTCCCGAACACGTTGAGCAAACAGGTGGCCAATCAGATATTTCAAATTAATGAGGGAACATCACCTCACAATGCAAAAAACACTGTTTACCTGCTAACGTGAAACCAGAGTTTTCTCAAATCTCAGCTTTGGCCGGAGTTTTCAGAAATAATCGTTTTCAGTGATAAAACCTCTGTTTTCGTGTAAATGAAAGGCCAAACTGCATGAAAATATATGCGTTTTTCCTACATGTTAACAGGGTCTTAGTACAGTGGGTCCCAGTTAAGTTTGGACGGGTTCCTTCATGAATCACGCACCCCATTTTCTCAGCAGAAATGGCACAAACTGCAGTTGACACAAACAACCACAAGGTGTCACTTGGGAGTTCTGCCACTACTATTTTTGATGCGACTTGACTTAACTGCTTCCATGACTCAGTGAGCCATTACCAAACATATGATAATACAATAGCGTGAGTTTATATATATTATACCCTATTTGTCACGGTTACTTATAGATTTGATAGTGTAACGATAAGCGCATGAGACTTTCAGCGGAGGCACGGGAACTTAAATTGATCACGGTAGTTTAAGCTTACACTTAAACAGACAAAACATTCTAATATGAAAATGTAGATGCAATTGTTGTAAAATGGTGCAGCTCCTTTAAGAATGCTCCAAAAAATATATCAAAGCACCTTTTGCATTTGAATGTAGCACAAATTTCTTTTTAAACAGCTGGACAAATGATTTAGCTAATTGATTATAGCCTGCACACCAGCAATTGTTGAACATTTACCTGTACAAGACAGTAGCCCAGCCTAACAAGCATGTTGCATGTCGTAGGCCTACTGTAGAAATTTCACTTAAATTGCAACCGCAACATGCATGCTTGCCGACGTTCAAACGAAACCAAATGAAAAAGATATCAAAGCAAGAGGGTTGAGTCTGAATGACACGGAGTTCAGACTCATATTGCTACTCATAACCATCTATAAAAAAAAAAGTGTTTTTTATTTTCTTTTTGAGCACGTGCGAATCCCAGGACATAACGCACTGGACCTTATAATAGTCTCGAGATATAATTCCAAAGGGGGCAGATATAGGGGCCTACTGCACTTAAAACCTAAAAAGATTTAACAAAGCTTCCCGAAATTTGAAATTGCGATAAGTGACTGGCATCGGGTGAAGCTTTTCGAAGTTGAACAGGCTATTAAAAACTATTTGCGCACCTCAATGTCACAGGAGAGACTGGGCTCTCCCTTCTATGAATTGAAAAAGACGTTATGCTACCTGCAAACTTTCATTGCTAAGTTTGCGGCAAAGCAAGACAATGTTTTTTCAGAGTCAGGATATGGCGAGTCAGTGTCATTTATTTGTCCAATGCCTACAGACCAGTTTCCATAGTGCACATCTTATCAACAGTTTGAATGTCGTGTGTGTTTCTGCTCATTGACAAATAGCGTTCAGCACAATGATTCATGCCCAATTAATTTCCCCTGTTAGGAGGAATAGTGTTCGCCTTTGTTACACTATTTGGTTTTGTGATGTAGCCTATGATAAACACCATACAGTATGGCCAAATATGTGACTTAGCTAATGTTATAGGCTATACAATTTCCCCTCTTAAAGACAAGCTGGTGTAGCTTTTTAGACTAGGCTACTAAAATGCACCGACGGTAGCCTTGGCTATGTGTAAAGTAAGCTATCGCATGATTTCATGCACGTAAGTTCATGCATCTGTCAAGTTCGCACAGGGCCTCGCACCATCTGTCAAGTTCGCACAGGGCCTCGCACCCCCTTGCGACGGCCCTGCAGCTCCTCCTAAGACAGCGAGGAAAAAGTTACAATACGCGATAAACCCGGGAAAAGTTGACAGGTTTGTTTCGGTCCCGGTGATTATTTGTTAAATTGTGCAAACGACAGCCTCATTTCAAGGAAGGTGTCGTAGCATGCAAGCTCCCAAATTGACCCAGTAGCCTACAGAAGGCCTCAATAAATTGTTGGGACTGGGGAGGGTCGTGCGTTTTTTCCTCAATCACTTTGGAGGGTCATAGAAAAATTTCTTGCTGGCGAGGGAGGGTCACGTCTTTTTTGACTAATGCTCCCAAAACTCCTCCGGTAGCCCCTTAAATAAATAATGAACAGTCCCTAATTGATTATAGCTGTAGGCCTACACCAGCAATTGTTGAACATTTACCTGTACAGGACATTGACAGTAGCCCAGCCTAACAAGCAGATGTTGCAAAAGACATCAAAAGCAATTAATCAGAAATAAATAATGTAATCTGCATCGCTTTATTTAACAAACTGCAAGCAACAAGGGGGTTGAGTTCGCTGTAAGCGAAGAGCAGAGCCTATCTGTTAAGGCACTTGATAGGCTATATGGTAACGAGCTGTGTGCGCCTGGAAAGACAATAGAAAATGCTTTCTGAATAGCACAGCGAAGACGGCTCTGGTCATCCCATACCCTCCCCCCACTTCCTGTAGCCTATCATTATGACTCGTTGCCGTTTTGGGACATTAAGCTCAGAGACGGTAGAATCTTTGTTAAGTTTTTTCACGTTAAGCCCCCCTCCCCCACCCCCTTCTTTCACAAGCAGTGGGGGAGCGCGGGGCACAAAGTAACACTTTTTGGTAGGCGAAGGAGGGTTCTCCGCACTTCTGTCGTTTGGCGACAATCCAGTGCAACCAGGCCAGGAAAGATATTTTAGAGAGGAGGAGAGACGCCGGTGCAGCTCAGATGTCTTCTTAATTTTCTTTATTCTTTAGTAAAAGGTGCAGAACATTATTAAACTTTGACTAACGTTTCGATGTGTCTATGTTTTTGACTAACGAACATCGAAACGTTAGTCAAAGTTTAATAATGTTCTGCACCTTTTACTAAAGAATAAAGAAAATTAAGAAGACATCTGAGCTGCACCGGTGTCTCTAACACTTTTTGGCTTTGACTAAATATTTCTAAAATCATTTGAGTTTCACTAGTCACATGTTTTAACAAGGAACACTTGTTATTGAACTAATAACAGACTTGTGTAGAAAATTGACTTTATTTTCCATACGGAGAAATAACATATGCAGAGTCTAACCAAGGTCAATCTTGCCAAAAAAGCCCTCAAACCTGGAAACACATGAGGCAAAAGTGCAAAACATCACAAAACTAACTAAACTAACACGCGCATATTTTTGTATTGCAATCATTGTAGCCCATAGTTGTAACAGCGCGTAACAGTCGTTTTACTCCCCGTATGCGCTCATTATAAAGAATGTTTAACGTGTCCCAAAAACAGCTATCAACTACATCACCAAACGTCTTATAAACAAGTATTGCCAGGAGCAACACCTTGCAAAAAATGATAACAATAGGCCTAGGCCTTTATATGGCTCTGCTCCTGCCTAGATTCGAACTCAGAACTGCCTAAAAGTTGCAGACCTGTTCTGAAAATACGCGCATTAACCCACTCGACCGTCAGACAACGCTATCTGCTTCGAGTAGGCCTATTGGGTAGGACTGTAGCCTACACTGGTTGCTGTGGCAGAGTCTTGAGTGACCGAATTCGTTTTCCTTTGTCATATGAATGCTGTCATTTTGTTAACATTACTGGTAAGGAGATGCTGTAGGCAAAGGCTATATTTAACCTCGTTAGTGTAGTAAAACAAATCAGAACTATTCACGAGGTTTCTGGGCAGCATATTTATGTTCTGTTAGCAAGCGAACTTCTCATGACTGCCGACAAAGTAGCCTACTGCCAGCTGACGAAGCTCTCATTTTAAAACATTACTGAGAGACAGGCACTGTACAATCAAGACATCTTGCCACTGAATGCAAAAATGTTTAACATTATGTACAAAGCTTATAGGCTACAGTGGACTAGCATGTTGCAGGGGCTGCTAAAAACACAGAGAAACGCACTGAAAACTCGGCCAATCACAGCCCTTGCTGTCGAATGCTCCGCCCGGTTCAACCGTGGAACGCCACAGCGGACTATGCTGCCCCCAAGCGGCTGTAGTTGTACTTACATTTCACCCAGCTGCGTGAATCACCTTGATGGTGAATGAAGTGTCAATTCTTAACTGGGACCCACTGTAACTCACCTATAACTGTAATCAATAACGATTATAGTGGTAAACTAGCTATACCACCTATAATGGTAAACTAAGCTACTCTATTTTAGGCAACTAAGGCATTTGAGGACATGACCTTGGGCTTTGAGAAACACTGATCAACATTTTCCACCATTGTTTTTTTATTTTATCAATCAAACAACTTATCAGTTATTCTGAGAATATGAAATTGATAATGACATTCTTACTTCTCTCAGACACTTGCTCAGTTTGAGCTGACATTTTTCAATTTTTGAAGATAGTAAAAAGAAAATGTGAAGGCATGGTGTTTAGCCATCTGTCAGTCAAATGTTCACTGCCATCAATGTTGGTCATAAATTCAACAATTTCTTGATCTTACCGCCACTTGTGCAGAATCCATGAAACGCAGCCCAAAGTAATCCTTTTCAACAATATCCAGATGATACATGATCTGGTCAAACAACTCCTCCCCTTTAGCTTTTTTCTACCAGGAAAAAAGAAAGAAACACAGTTTAAATAGAAGCGGTATTATTTACCCCCCAATCTGATTCTATGGATTTTATAATCAGAGGAGACTTGTCCATTAAGGAAATGGATGACCATCCTCTCTACACTTTCAAAGAGAAATTAAATTAATAAAATATACATACATTTAACTGCATCACATTTAACAACAACATAAAAATTGTAGCTCTGAATGCAATCGGTTGCCATAATAGGCTATCCTAAAATCCAGCGATAAAACAAAGCATGAACGTCTGTCTGGCCTATATGTATATCCTCTGATTGTAATGTTTACAGATATCTAGGCGATATTTGTAACATTTATTTTGTAATTGGCCTGTTATAAAATCATGTATTGAACAATTTAAACACATTGTGAACTCCAAAGTTGGAGTTTTCAACGGATTACTCTGGAATGGCTAACTGTACAGGGGAATGCTTTACACATTTGTGTTCGGTAAGGTCTGCTGTTTATTCTGATATATGGTTTGTCATGTGTTCGAGGGAAATTTCGCGAAGTATTCCACCAAGATGAATGGGTAGGGAGACGGGCGCAGAAAACATGATTAAATTAAAGTTACTTTTCTCGCGAGCCGTTTACCACAACAACTAACCACCAACATCATTTAAAAGCTGAGAAAAAGCTCTTTTGTGTGATACATGTGATGTATGTGATGAATAGGCTACTTCGCAAGTAGTTCAGCAAATTTGGGTGGGACAGAAATACCTTTTCAGAGCAAGCAGCTCTGGCCATATCGGCTCTGGCTCACATGATGTACATTGCTTTAAATGCATTATCGCTTCACTACCCAACACACAGTGCGTACAGGATTACGGCTGGCGGGGCCATTGACCAAGGCCACAGTAGCCTGTGAACCTCTGATTTTCGAAGGGGAATCACGGCCAACGCAGGGGGCAACTCTTCTCTTCAATTTCCCTTCCAAATTACTTTTTATTGTCTGAAGACATCGATCACAAGAATCTAACATTCTAAGCAACAGCAAAGCAACTTCACTTGCATTTGTAGGGTACTACAAATGCAAGCTAACCAAAGTGCAGTCAGTTCTCCCGCCATGGTTTTGGAAATCACACACCTGCTGCATCTGAAGGCCCACGCATAATAAGGCCTACGACTATCACTCTACACGCACCCTGTTGCACGTCACATTTTAATTTGCTAGCTGATCCTGCCTACTGGCTCCCCAAAATGCCGCATTATGTGAACAGATCAGCAGGCCGGCAAATTTTCACCTCGTTTTCAGACACACGTTGTGGCAAAAAGACCTCTCCTCTTCCCGCAAATTTAGCGTGATCTCTGTGTGAAAAGGCCTATTGTGTTACATGCTCCAAATGTAAAGCACTTTGAGCTGCATTCTGTGTATGAAAGGTGCTATACAAATTAGGGATGGCGAAATTTTTTTAAAAATCTTAACCGGCCACTAAGCCTCATTAACCGGTTAAAGTTGGTCACCGAAAATTCTATAACTGCCATTTATGATACCCGTGTCCTGTCGCGCGTCTTTCTCTGCCCGTGAAACAAGTTATCCCCCCCATTTTAGAATGGTTAGGCTCCCGGTTAGTTTGTGCCCTTTGTATTATACATTTTCCCCAATCATTGTCCACTACTTGTGGAGGAATAAGGGTTTTGTTTTGGGGAGAAAAATAATTGCTTTCCCTGCGCACCCACGCACAGTAACACATTACGCACAACGTCGACCTTCCATGCAACACGGCACCGAGCTCGGGCTATAAAAAGCTCACGTTACAAAGTCACAAACAGAGAACGCTACATTTGGTTGTGTTACAGGAAAGTATATTAACCAACGTCTTAATAAAAAAGCGTACCGATTGCCAAAAGCCTCTGTAGCGTGCTGCACAAAATCCTTTGCAATAAGTTCCTGTAGTCATGCCATTTAAGTACAGATGAATAATAAAAACACAACAAGTAGGCATATGCTAAGTTAGTCTTTCGTGTCTTCGTTTGCCATTACATTGTTACAATTATCATCATGCCATAGTCAGCCACTGTTTTCGGAATGGCTATGTAAGCTTTGCTGCGGCAGAGCCATGGCTCTGTGCTGTGGTTGCGCTTAATAAATTCCGCCGTGGGACGGCTCATGCTCACATTTATAATTTTTAGATATTGAGTGATATACACCATACAATACAACAACAACACGTGTGTGTGCAGTGTAATAACAGACGCTGGCTTGCATTCGGGAGCTTTAAAAATAGTGTTTTTTTTTGTTTGTTTTTTAACCGGCGGCAGAAAATTTTAACCGGTCAGCGTTGATTCGGTCAACCACCGGTTAAACGGCTACCGGTTAACATCCCTAATACAAATATTTTTTACAACAATTTTAAAACCTATTAACAAAGCTGCTGAGACCAATTTTTAGGAAGGAAAAACTCCTAAGATGGAGGAGTTTCTATGGTTAAGCTCATTTCTCATGCACGAGTTTACTTACAGTGACCACGGTGATTGGCTAATGAGTGACAGGTCTGTGCTAGTGAGAAGGCATGCACTATATGAGTACCGAGAAGGACAAACGATAAATACCGTATTGCTCCGAATATAAGACAAGGGTTTTTTTTTCAAAATATGTCTGATAAAGTGGGATCGTCTTATATTCGCGGCCTAGGAAAAAAAGGACGAGATGGCGCCGTATCGATAATTTGTAACGAGCAGCCATCAAACTTCTCAACAGTGTCACGAGCCTGAATGATGGAGGGACCAAGAGATCATCTCCAACAAACTGGTTCAAAAGTAGGTCAAGTTAACCAACAATTGAGAAAGAGCTTTGATGGCAATTTAAATATCATATGATTAACGCAATGGCGAGCCCAGAAAGGCCGTCTTAAAAATGTAAACAGTCATAATCAAAATCCATGGTCCTAAAAGTGGCCACTTCCAACAGATTGATAGGAGAGTGTGAATATGTGACTGAAAAACACAATAACGCAATGCTCATTAGCCTTTCGAACATTAGTCAAACAGCTGAAGGCGAAGATCGCAGGAAATGTCATGTTAAATGTTAAATACATCTGAACGCTAGGTGGCAATGTTGTATTACATTTCACTAAATACGGTGGAATTAGTGTGAGCTTCACAAGTAAGGAAGGTGCAAATATTATGTAATTTATCATGGGAAATTATTGGAAATGTTATTTCTTGTTTATTCTAATTGCAAACCACATCCATTCGTAATCACACGTACACTTTTAATACCGGGAAGACTCATTTAGTTTATTTGATGTTGCCTAGCAACGCTGGGAACAGCCTTCAGAGCAAAGATTCTAGAACAGAGCTTCAGAGAGACACGTTTTGAGTTTGTGGCCAAGTACCTAAAATATTGGTTTCCATGTGTATGTGCTGGATGGTGTGCGTCCTTTATGAAAGTAAGTGTTTTATAGAGTTACAGACATAATGAGTCATGTTGTAGTGGGGTCAAAGACAAAACTGGGTTTTCAAGCCTCCAAAAAATAAAAGTATTCAAGAACTCAGAACTTTTTGTTCTTTCTGGACATTATAGTGTATATTATGTAATTCAAATATTTTCGGAACAAAAAATAGTAGAAAACATAAATTTTTATGCGTCATTCAGTGTAATACATTTTAAAATACAAAAAAATCTTGGCAGGCATAAGAATATTTAGAGGTGTTTGATTTATTAAAGCACTATAAGGACTGCATTGCCATTCCAAAATACTAATTAGTTGTAATTTGAAACCTCTACATTCTGCAAATATTATTTCCACCACCAGGTTTTACCCATTTGTCAGGAATAAGTTTTTGCACCAAAGTGAATTCTGTTTAAAAAACAATATTATTTAGTTTAATTGCATATTTTGAATATATGTGGTAATAAACAAAAGTTATTATTTGCATTTTATTTATTTTTTAGATAAATATATGCATTACACTGAATGACCAAGTTATTACTCTGAATGACGTCTTATCAAAAAGGTATAATGCAATGCCACTATAAGCACAACTATTGTTGTATTGTTGTAATATCATTAGACTTAACTAGACACAATCCTAAGTAAATGATGCAGCAGAAGATATTGTCAAAGAATAATCATTTTTATTGAACATTTAAAACTTAACAAATAAAGGATCATTTAAAATGAGATGAACATCAAATAAACATTCTTTAATTATTCCAAAAACTTCTCCCAGTCTCCATGGCTAAGCTTGGACTGCCTCATTGTAAGGGGCTCTGGCTCAGACACAACAGCCTTGATGTCCTCTTTGAAATAGAACACTTTGTCTGCTATGTCTGACCAGACAAATGCATTTTTACCAGCAGCAGTGGTGCATGCAGTTGACTTCTACCTCCCCTGCAACTATCTGCTAGCCTGAAGGACCAGGCCCAATCTGAAAGATTAAGGGTCTGGCCACGAATAGCGTAATGGCCCAACTCGAGGGGCGGCACCAAGCACGCATTTGAAAATCTCACTGCACGCAATTGGATAACACTATACGATCAATGTTAACTGACTGATTCCGGACTTCGACCGCAATTGGATAGCACTATGTCCGTCATCTGTTTAGCTCGCCTCTGGCCCGCCTATATCAGATACACAGATATGATTGGTCCCCCGCGATGCAAGGGGCAAAAGTTACGTGCATCATTACTCGTTGCCAGAGTCTCTCGCTGAGCAAATGTAGAGGTCCTCTGGCTTCTGTATGTCGCCTCCATTCTTCACATTGCTTGGAAGGCATCTAGAAAAATCAATAAAAAGTTATTTTAAAGTTTAAAAACATTTAATTATTAATCATTTTAAACACATTGATTATTAAAATGTAAATTACAGATACTATTAGGGTAATATGTTGCATTAACCTAATCATAAAATGTGCATTATAATAATAATAATAGCAATAATAATGATAATCATATATTTTATTACAAATATGATTATTAATGCATTACTACTGTATTAATACATTATTATTACTGTCTCACTACATTATTATTACTCATTATATTAATGCCACTGCTTTACACTGAATGACATATCCATTACACTGAATGATATAGCCATTACACTGAACAACATTTTAATAATTAATCATATTTTACAGGCAAACAGTTAGCCACCTATATCAAACAATGACCTTGATCTACAAAGTTTATAACAGTTATTTACTAAATACACTTGTTTAGATGAATATCTAACAATAAAAGTGTTTCCTGGCATTACACTGAATGACATGTGGATTTGTATATCAAGTTACCACAACATAAAAAGGTGAAAATATCAAATATATAAGAGAGCTAAACTCACCTTACTGTGTCACCTCAGGGGTCTCTCCAGGGGTCCTTTGATGATGTCACAGATTGTCACATGACAATCAGTTTCTGATATGATTTTAATATGGATTTTTGATGTCATTACACTGAATGACCACTAATGAACTGACTATTTGGGACAAAAGTCCCCTATTGATTTCAATATCAAAACATAACAATAACTCAGTGTCCTTTTAGTATCTCAATCCCAACACTCATAAAAATGTGCCAAGGTAATTAAAATGTAATTTTGTATGTTATTTTTTATATTATTTAAAGATATAAAAGTCAAATTGAAATCCGGACCATTACACCGAATGACAATTTTGCACTTAGTGACATTATTTCATATATATTTTTGCACTTTTTTTTCATTACATCTTAGTGAAATAATAAAGTAGATATAGAAGTTTCACTTCATATGCTATTTATGTATTTAATTATCTTTTTTGTTAATTTAATGTATCCGGACCCCAAAAAAGGCTTGTCACGTCTTTGACCCAGTGGTCAATTTAAATGTGCCCCTTCTGTTATTAGAATGCTAAGCGGAGACTTAGCATGCTAAGCAGAGATTTAACATCATTCATTTCTTGTGTGGCTAGAAGCTAGCTAGCTATGTCATAGGGAGGAGATGTTGCTGTATGGGATTTATGTTGCTTAGCGTAATGCCATGGTCATTGATATGAGATGCTTGTACTCGTAACTTCGTCACTCGTAACTTTAGGACTCCAATTTTTTTTTTACTAAGAGTAATTCAGGAAGAATTTTAGACCTAAAAGTAGCACCTGAGTCTGTGACAGCTTAAAAGAAGTCGCGAGGACTCCTAACTCACTAAGACCGATTCACAAACAGTTTTTTGTGGTGGCATTTCACGTCGCGATGTTTTGAAATGCGTTTACAGGAGCTTCCAATCGCGAGGGAACAATTTTGCATTGTAGGCATAACTAAGGGATGCAGTAACACCACCAACAACAACCAAAAGCCTACTCATTGTCAACATGTACATTAAATGTAACGTTTCATTGTTAATCAAATTAAAATGTTCTCCTCTTTGTAAACGTAGGCATATGGTGACAGATTAATTTAATAATGTTGCTGCGTGAATCACGGTAAGCGGTAAGTAAAATAGAGATGTTTCAAATAAAATAACTTAATCAGAATTCTAGGATATGCCCGCTTGACAACGCAGAGATGGAACTGGCCTTTGGCCATAGCAACTATCCATTTAGAACGACTGGCCTTCATAGCAACCAAATATCTTAGCTGTGATGCATGTATACATGTAATGTGATGCAAAGTATAGAAAGGGGATGAAATATACAGAGACAAGAAATATAGTGCAATGTAGACAGTAGTATACAGTTGATTTACAGAAGGTGGTTTAGAGTAATATGAAGTATTCCTTTATTCTTTTATTCTGAGATACATCTGAGATACAGATGCTCTCAAAACAATCCCAGGCTCTCAAAATAATCCCAAACAGACATAAGGTCTTTATAGAGCAAATCCATATAGATTATTTGTCAAATAAACCAGTAAAACATAATTAGGGGATGGAATATATAACATTTACACTCATAGCTCATATTTTTTAAAAATAAATCAGTGAAAAAGTATCCTGACAAACAAGCAGCATTTTAGTCATGCCTTGGTCATATTTCATAATTTCAATTCTTCTGTAGGTTACCTGATTTACTTAGTTTGAGAGGCGCAAGACGCGTGACATTATTTATTTTTGCAGTCAATCACTGCTGTCGTTCTATTTTATTGATTTGATCTTAGTCATAGAAGCTAAATTCAAAGGCAGGCCACAGGTAAAATCCAACGAACCGCATTCACCCCGCATGTCAATAGTTGAAAAGTCCTCTCCTAGAGCTTTTGAGATATTGCCACTGCTCCAACACTGAAAGGCACTGTTAGAATGCTTGGATCAAGCCAGTTTCAGCATAGCGTATGCCACTGTCTGCTCACGTTGCTGACCAGACCAGGGCAAGCACACTTTTGCAGTTCAAGCCGGAAATGCAGTCTAGTTTAGCATACTCTTTGGCCGCCTCTCTGAATCCGTCAGTTAGGAGTTACTTCTAACCTTAAGATTTTTTTTTTTTTTAAATACGGGCACAGGCACAGTCCAAGCCTTAATCTACTGAAGCTTGATTGTTATTCCTCACTTGTAGGTCACGTTGGATAAAAACAAAAAAAAAGTAAATATAAGCTTACTGTAGCAATTTGTAATACTACTGTGTATAATGTTTGTCTACTGTATTATACTCTACTGCAAGACAAAGAAATCTGACATTCAAACAACAAAATCAAAGATCAAGCCAATAATCAAATGTGCAAAGTATTGACCGACTAAGCAAACTCACCGGCAAATCAACACTGACATCTGTTCCATCCAATAGAGACACTCGACAGGTGATAATAGACTTAGCATCCCCTGCTGCTGGAATGTGAGTGATGGCTCGCTGTGCTTCCCGGAGTCTGGTTTTCTCAGCATGCTTGCGGATTGACCGCCGGCCCAGGGTCCGGCGGAGAAAACTCAACATTGTGCAGGGAACCAAGTCCTAGAAATAAAGAATAAAAAAATTAACCATTTTCTCATTGACCATTAATGGCCTGTGAGAAGTTTATCAATTTGTGATACAGTATATACTTTTGTTAAATACAAAGAGGTGTAAAATCTAAGATGAAAGTAATTGTCATGTCATGGGTAGGGGTGTCACAATCTAAAAAAATGTAACTATTTAAACTATCCAACTATTTAACTGTTCAGCCATTCCAACAGTCAGCTGTCATCAATTATGACTCCTGCCAACTGTTTCCTCTGCCCACAACTGTTTCAATATAAAAATCCTCACTTCAATAATTCACTACTAGATAATTTAACAATTTAAACTACTCAACTATAACTGTTTAGCCATTCCAACTGTCAGTTATCGTCTATGCCTCCAGCCAACTATATTAAACTACCACCTACCTAACAACCAACATAGCAACCACTGAAATAAAGCATCTATGTCAGTTTCCATAGCAACCAACATGATTACCCTAGAAACCATCATAGGAACAGCTTTATTTATCATTGCAACCACCATGTCTACTGAAGTAAAACCATTGTAACTACATTGGCCGTTTTAACACTGTATATTTTACATCATATGCTTTGCATTTTCATGCACTGGTAATTCCTCAGAATTACATTTTCTAATACATTTTAAGCCATGTTCATGAAAAAGACAATCAATCCACTTTTTTGTATGTTTTTTATGCAATTTAACAGTTATTACCCCCTCCTTCCCAGTTCTATCTTTGTTTCAGTTACTTAGTTTCAGTCAATCTCTAACAGGCGTGCATAGTAGGCTGGTTTAAATGAGTTTAGTCAGTTGGGTATTCTTGACTTTGACAAATAAAACATTCCATGCCAAAGTAGACTAATATTCACTTGGTTAGATAAGCAGTTTTTGCAGTGTAGAGCCTGCATTTATGAGCAGAAGTGCATTTAAGGGCCATAATCAGTAGCTCAGAATATTAAAAGAAAGCTGTTATTTCAAGACGTTGTGGACTTTAGCATACTTAGCCATCAACTGGGCATAGATATAGCTGAAGAAACTTGCTGGATATGGCATTCACAGTCTGCCTTTAGGGGGCATAAGTATACTCCTTTGATGCTGTGAGGGAAATTTGGTCTCTGCATTTATCCCAATCCGTGAATTAGTGAAACACACTCAGCACACAGTGAACACACAGTGAGGTGAAGCACACACTAATCCTGGCGCAGTGAGCTGCCTGCAACAACAGCGGCGCTCGGGGAGCAGTGAGGGGTTAGGTGCCTTGCTCAAGGGCACTTCAGCCGTGCCTACTGGTCGGGCTTCGAACCGGCAACCCTCCGGTTCCATGTCCGAAGCGCTAACCAGTAAGCCACGGCTGCCCCCAAGTGATAGCTGTGTGGTGGTGGGCTCTTTTGTAGGTTCCACTGTGATAAATGTCACCAATTCCATCTAGGCTAATGCTAAAGTGAAGATGCCTTAATTGCCTAGCCAAAGTACTACTACTCACCTTCAAAGCCCTTCACAACCTTGCTACCCCCCTACATCTGCGACCTCCTGACCCCTTACACTCCTTCCCGCTCACTCAGATCCTCTGACCAAAACCTCTTGGCTCCCTCCCCTAACCTCTTTGTGCCTGTCCTTCTCTTCCTTTCTTCAAAGCACATCTCAAGACCTTTCTGTTTAATGATCACTTCTCCTCCACACCCAACACATAACTCCATACAGATAACTTGTCTTTGTTGTATTGTTTTGTTTGTTTGTTATTGTGTTTCCTTGACTTCCTACTATGTAAAGCAACCTTGAGTTTGAGAAAGGCGCTATATAAAATAAACTTATTATTATTTATTATAGCCCTTATTTTTCAGTACATGACCGTCTTTGCTAACAACGTACCAAAAGTATGCAAACTTAAAACAGGGGAAAACATAAATTAAAGGGGGTCATAGAATGGATGAACGGAATATTTTATCTTGTTCTGTGATGTTACCATAGAAGGTATGCAACTATGGTCTGTCAAAAAATGCTCAGATGTGATTTTACAAGCCCTACACGGGCTCTACACGAACATTTTTTTCAGGAGCACTTGTGCGCCCAAGTTAAAAAATTTAGGAGCACAGACAAAAATTTGGGCTTGTACTTAACTTACACATAATCTAACATTATACTGCAGCTAACAGTTAAACATGCCAGTGCACCAATTGCAAATATTAAGAATGACTGACAACATTTAGGCTACAGGAAACAGGATTTTAAAGATCAATGCCTACTTTATTTTCAGTCTGTTCTATTTTCCTGCATTTTGTTAATGTAAAATAATATAATACATTGCCATATTTGCATTTAGCCTGTTTATTAAGTATCCTGCCAAATGTAGGCTAATTTATTTATTTGTGAATCCATCTATAGCTAATCCAAATATGCCCATGGTGACCTATCTGACAGCATACTGCCTAATACTACTACTAAAACAGTCCATTTTCTCTTCCACAAAACCCAACATAGGCTAATCAAGGATATATGTTTTATACTTTTAGTTTTTATTTGAAATATCTGCATTGATGGGGGCAGTAGGCAAACGTTAGGCCTACTTTCGTTTTGCACTTCAGCTTGTATTCGGTGTAAACAAACAAGCATGCGTGAAAGCCTGGAGTTGTCAGTGGCGTTCTACCTTTGAATAAAATGGGAGTATTACGGGAGGCTACTTTTGTGCCGGTTCGCTACAAGCTATATTTTGCATATTGCAGCCAATACATCAACTGGGCTGAAAGGAATGTTAGGTTACCTTTCCTTCTCTCACTGCATTCTCAGAATCTCATCCTGTTCCTCCTATATCCAATGAATTCGGTGGATAGAAGAACTCATTTCTTCAATCTTTGCTGGCTAGTCTAACTTTCCGCTTTTTCTGCGCGCTCTTGGATTTGATAGAAGCGACTACTAGCGAGTCACAACGCGAAACTGCGAACGTTGATGGGAGGTGTAGTTTTTATGCTGCATTCGCGACGTGATTCTATGGTTTGCACCAGTAATGTTTCTCGCTGTTGGGGTGTATTTTATAGACAAACATTGACATGGTTAGAAGTCATTCGCACCAGAGCGCATAAATATTTTTTTGCACTCGCACGGCATCATTTTTACTCGCATGTGCGAGTGAAATGGGCGCACTGTAGAGCCCTGCTACAACCCTATAATTAGCCTGACGAGCCAGACCCACATTAAATGTAGGGTCTGGACACTCACCGTTTGCAGTGCTCAGTCCGAGGGGCGGGATAATCAGTTGTCTTTCAAATTCCCTCTGCACGCAATAGGACAGCGGCAGCGCTATGAGTCCCATGCGTTTCCCACCAGCTACCCAGGAGCTAGTTGGCTAGTTCAAACGTTTGCCAACTTAATAAAAGCTTAACTCGTGTCACACTGTTCGCCAGCAGCAACATCCATCTTATTTGTTTTCAAGTAGCAGGGAATTCAAGCCAAACCGTTGCAACTCTGCCATCAATCATTATGTTAAGCCCACCTAACGACTCTATACACGATTTCATTGGCCTGATTAAGTTTCGATTTCTGGAGCTCACAAGCCAACGGAGAGTTGCTAGACTAGCCTGGCAGCAAATGTAATTCGCTGCCGCTAGGGGCGCGTCTAGATTTCTAGGCTACCCTATAATTAGTCTGGAGAATAAAACATTCCATTTGAGCAGATTTAGCGTGGCACACATGGTTTTCTGTACATCCATTCAGAAAAGAAAGATACTGAGGAATATTCATTCCCTCAAAGAGTGGAATGAAATATTTTTGTCTTTTGTACATTTTCTCTACTGTTACTTCAGCCAAGACTAGGGTTGGGTATTGTTTGGGTTTTATCAGATACCTGTGCTAAATCAATTTTTAAAACGGTGCCGGTGCCTGAACCGTTACTTTGTCTTTACAATAAATTGCCTTAACCAATGGTCATGCGTGAATTGCTTTTTTTGATTGATAAGACACATTTGAACATGAAATTGAACTATATATTTAGTTTATTATCAATATCTGTAGTTTCATTGCTTCTAGACATAATTCTAATTGCAGATGGCTTGCCATAACTTTAAATGTTAAACGGCTTCCATGGATGCGCACACAATGGCAAGTAGCATAATCAATCTTTCCTCTGCTTTCAAGTTTATCCAGTGCAGATGGCTTGCCATATCTATAAATGTTAAAAGGCCTTGCCTTGGAACTGCCAGGTCATGTACAACGCAATTGCAAGTAATCCTATCTATGGAGTCAGCTTTCACGTTCTTCCAATGTGTTCTCAAATGCTTCAATACATTTTGTCTTCACCATTAAAATACAATAATTAATTTAACATGTTACATACTGGTGTTGAAATATTCGGGTGAATTTTCTCTTACCGCTTTAACACCTTTAACGATACCGATAAAGAAAAAACTTGCTTGCACACACAGAGGTGAAAGCGGCTAAAAATGCTGTAGTGATATGCCAGACCAGTCGATGGCGCAGGGTCGTGCAGAGGATTCGCATTTAAGAAAACATTGTTGAAACAGTTTGTTAAGCAGTCGCATGAAATAAGGAGACTACAGACAATTCGGTTTTTAATTCAACTGTTAAACTAATAAAGTTCATTTTCAAGGTATGTGACTGCTATGTGGAATTTCAAATGCTTACGCATTGCATTAGGTCTGAGCACCACTGGAGAAAACATTAACATGCAGTAAGCTAATGTTTAACTAAGTTAAGCTAACGGTGTGCTTCCAACTTAGCCACAAAAGGCTGATAGGCTACATTGTGCACATAAATCATGACAGGGAAAAGAAAAAAACATTTTAATATGATAAACAAATGGTTTGGTTTGTTTTGACAAGCAGCGTGTCAGGTCGAGTGCCGTGGCTGAGTTGAGAGGTGGAGCTATGTAGTCATAAAATTGCTGGCTGTTCCCTCTACACGGCAAAAGTTAGCTGGCGGTTTCAAAAATTCCCACTTCGGAACCCAGTTCAAAAACTATTGGTTACAGTCTCCTAAACTGCCGGCGTCGTGTACACGCAAGGCGTAACCGATAACAAAAATTCACCGGCTTCAAAAAAAAAAAAACATTGTTGTGTAGGCCCCTTAGATTCCCAGGGCTAACAGCAACTAGGCCAGTGGTCACCAACCTTTTTGAGCCCAAGATCCCTGACCTCGGCCCTGAACAAAGGCAAGATCTACCTTGAAGCATCAAAAGAGAACCAAAGCCAATACTTCCTATTTAAGGCCTTTTATTTAGGCAAATGTATCAGGTCAAAAATATCACATCCTCCACCCCCTTGTGAATCCTTGCCTCTGTAGCTTTTAGTCTGGGTTACACAAGGATGACACAGCCTACATTTTACAAACCGAAATCACATTTTCCTGATGAATTGAATGAAGGAACAACACTTAACATAGTCTTCACTTAATTATTTTGGTTTTGATTTTCTAATTGGATTAAGTGTTTCTGACAACACGTCATGATAAATTAGATAATGTTTGATCGCCGTTTTGGTATGAAACATCTTTCACGTAATGAATGCGCACTCCAGAAAGTGAAAGTAACCTACAGTGGGCGTCGCTTTCAAATGGCCACTTCAGTCGCGCATTACGAGGCGGGAAGCTGCGTTGTTTTAGTACCACTTTCAGCCACTGTGCATCGCTCTGCCACTGTACATCGCTCTGCCTGCCGCCCCTTATGAAAAAGCAGGAGGCTACCATTAATCATTATTGTTGCCGAGAGGAATCCCAGCCTACGAATTCAATAACAAAATAAATCATGCGTGATTAAACATTACCTCAATTTAGGCTACTTGGGTATAGCTTAAGGCTTGACTACACGGTGGTAACGAAAATCGAAACCAAAATTTGCTGTCTACATTATTGTCAGTGTTGGGGGTAACACAATTACGCAAATCAAAACAGTGTCTTGTGTGATAATTGAGCCAGTAGAGAAATAACTGTTCAGAATTAATCTGTAGCCATGGGTAGGCTTCTGCAGAAAACAATGTTCTTGCCGATTTAATACTATCTGGCGACGTTTTTAACAGGCTTAGACAACTATGACCCACGTTTTGGTTTCGTAAATTAATTTGCCCTACTTCTTGACTGCAATGTAGTCAATTGACTGCTTGACATGTCATTTTTATTTTTCTGTACAATAAAAAAATACATCTGCTTGGACAGAGGACTGATAACTGCTGCGTAACGGCTGTCATCAGCCGGCCTTAACGCACTGCGCCACAGAAAATTGACGGCGTGGGTGAATAGGGGATAAATAACAATAGAGTACACTGTTTCACCAGCACATTTAAATGACACGTGTTAAACGTTAATTCAAAGCAGTGGTTAATTTACAAGGTCAGTCTATATGAACCAATTAATTAACTTGATGACCCTGAGAAAAACAGATTTCACGGATTAAACTAAGGTAGTCCATCATTAAGTCTCTGTTACTGTATGTGCAGGTGTGCCCATCACGTGCTACTAAACGTCATTAACCACCTTAGTCCAGACTACTGAAGTTTGGAAACTATCATGGTCCAAACTTACAAGTACTATGTACTGTAAGTACGACAGTTTTGGGAAACAGTCGTAACTTACATGTTGGTTAGTTGAACGATGCATCGTACCACGTTAGTAAAAAGCTAACCTCCGTAGTTGTACGGGAAACGCACGCGTTTATTTTATTTTATGAAGCCTATAGGCTACAGTAGATCACCTGCCACATTCTCACTTGTAATAGAAAGATGCAATAGCCATTGGTCAAGTATTGAGTATAACCAATTAAGATAGTAGACTATACACAAAGTACTTCATACTATCATAAAAATTTGTTAAAACGAATAGCAATTTGCAATTTGACAAAACACTGGATTAAATATCGTAGGCACAGGAGAAAACTTGTACATCCATTGGCCCGTGGGAAGATCACATGCCAGTTGCCTCTCCCTTCAGTGCTATGACTCTGTTGATGACTTTGTCCAGGCCTCAGGCCCCTCCTCCTCCTGGACAATAGGCCAGAGGTGGAGAGGTGGAAAGGTGAGTTGTTGGGAGCAGGGCTGGATTAACAATTCATAGAAACACACACACACACACACACACACACAATGACACAGAGCATTTCCAATTCAAAAGAGAAAGCACTGCTCATTGCAAAATGCAGAACCTTTAAAGGTAAACAGGCCTATAACTTGACTAAAACCAGTCTATAACTTGACTAAAACAATGAGCAATCTGATGTCCTCATTTTGTGAATGCGAGGACGATATGAGCCTGTTGCATTTCGTTAGATGTTGGAGTCACGCATAATGTTTGAAAACCACTGGCTCTTAATCACAATAATTTAACACACAACAGTTGGATACTTCATCATGTTCCCATGCCTACATTTTGGTGAGTAGCATAGAGATCGTTAAAACAATAAAGTATGGCTCTCCGTTTGGGACATCGAAAACTCATATTTTTAATAGGGTAGACTACCGTCGGAGATGCTGACTTGCAAAGGCCTCGGGATAACACGTTATCTCCACTATCATCAGTCAATGCCCCCTTGATCAAAGTGGGGAATGAAAGAAAAAGTTTGAGAACCACTGGCTTAACAAGTTACCTGCACTCCAGAACACACAGAATATTGCAACAGAAAGTTGCCTTTATAATCAACTACTATTTGTTCCAACAGCATTCAAACAAAGCCTTTATAAAAGTGAAAAAAAAAATATTTCATAAGAAGTAAAATAAAATACTGTTACTGTAGTAACTGTACCACATTATCCCAAGCTTCAAAGAGCTCCCCACGTCTGTGACAGGCAGACATGACACCGCTAAATTCTCAGCTTGTTTATACCCCAAACTGAGCGCGCAAGACCGCTAGGCCCATCACTGTGGGGTGCGGTAGCCTACTCTCTGGGATTTAAGTCAAGCAATATAACCATACAAATGTTTCAAAATGAGTAATTTCGGCTTTGTCTGAACTGGCCATTATAGGCTACGTAAAAAATAAACAAGTAGGCCTATCCCCTATCCAATGATATCGGCAAATGTTTGTTTTCTAAAGTAAGAATTTCACTTCACCATGCACCTTTGACAATGAATAGCTCATTACACTTATGTTACTGTTAAACGTAGGCCTAACTGGTATCATTACAAACATTATTCTGTGTCCTAAAAACTGGCATTTTATGGCATTGTGTCATGTAAGGTCGTTGCAAAATCTAGACAAATGTGTGAGGTGGTCAGCTGGGGACAATTGAGACACACATTGGATTGTGTTATTACTTGCATTCCACACTATCCACAGATGTGGTATCGGGGGCAGGAGGATTACTGTTAGCGCACGCTTTATCTAAAATTCTTCAACAGAAGGCCTGCCTCGAATGCAGGCTTGCCCAAAATAAAGGCCTGTGGTTTGCGCCGCCTACAGTAAGTAGGTTAAATAACAGACCAGCCACAATGTGCGGTATGATGATTTTTTACGAGCAAGATGTTTTTGGTGCCCTACGCGCACTGCATGTTCTTAAATAACAATGATCATCAGTAGCCTAATATTCGACCATTATTTAAATGGGCTATGGGTTAGACACCAGGGGCCATATTCACAAAGCCAAAGACTAGGAGTAGGCTACTCCTAAATAGCAATAAAAGATTTTAGCTAGGAGTTTCTCTTATTAAGTTATTCACAAAGCCTTTCAGACCTACTCTTAGTAAGGGAAAATGACAACTCCTGAACAGATTCTGGAGCTGAGCACTCTAGAATCTTTGACTAAGAGTGAGTGAGTCTTCATTGCTATGGATGACGTTATTACTCATGCACGAGCTTGACTGAAGTGACTACCTTGATTGGCTGATGATTGTAACGCGGGAATGATTCCAAACACCTCCCTTACGATGATGAGTGGCAGGTGACAGGTCTGAGAATGCGTGCGCTACACAAGGACGGAAGATGATTAATAACTGAATAAAAAGGCCTAGCCTAAATGAATCAAGAGTAAGGCAAAACAAATAGCCTAGTAGCCTAATGAAACATACGGATTGATGTAGTATCTTTGTAACATTTTAAAATTAATCTGTTACTATGCCTATGCCTACATTTGCAAAAGAGAACATTTTAATTTGATTCACAATAATGTTACGTTTAATTTACATGTTGACAATGAGTAGCCTAGTTTTGGTTGTTGTTGGTGGCGTTATTGCATGTTAGTTATGCCTACAATGCAAAATTGCTTCCTCACGATTGGAAGCTCCTGTAGCCGCGTAGGATTTCAAAACATGGCGAAATGCCACAAAACCGGTTTGTGAATAGGTCTGTGAGTTAGGAGTCCTCTAGACTTTTTTTAAGCTGTGACAGAGGTGGGAAGGTGTGATTTGTTAAGGGCCGGATTAACTGGGCACAAATGTCTGATGGCCCCCCCTGCCCCCCAGCCAACGTCAATCAGGCGGTCAGTTAATAGGCCTACATCGTGAATTTTTCTTGCCATCTATGTTCTCAAAGTATCCTTATGGCTGAAAGCTGCTTGGGATTCCCTCCCCTGTCAAGCAATATAACCACACAAACGCGGCCTGCACTCATTGTTTCAAAATGAGTAATTTCGGCTTTGTCGGAACTGAAGAGCTGTGGGGCATGGGCATGCCCAATGAAGCCCAGTAGCCTAGAATAAATGCATGGGGAAAAACACTTCCGAGAATTAAATTATGTAAACTTCCCACGACTTCAATATTTGACAACATATCATGAATGGTACTTCAAGTATGTGTTATTTTAGATAGATTGCTGCTGAGCTATATGTCTTGGTTCATGTCTGTTAACAACTCATTGCCGTCCTCGCGGTTGCATCCATCCGCCCTTCTATGAAATGAAAAAGACGTAGGCTACCTGCAAGCTGGCCTATGATTTCATTGCTGAGTTTGCGGCAAAAAGCAAGAAGATGTTTTTTTTCTGAGTCAGGATATGCCGAGTCAATGTCATTTATTTGTCCAATGGTAGCCTACAGACCAGTGTCCATAGTGCACAATGTATCAATAGTTTGAATGTCATGTGTGTTTCAACTCATTGACAAATAGCGTTCAGCATGATTCATGCCCAATTAATTCCCCCTGTTAAAGTGTTCGCCTTTGTAGTTTGGTTTCGTGATGGCCTATGATAAACGGCTTATGGCCAAATATGTGACTCAGCTAATGGTGTACTATTAAAATGCACCGTCAATAGGCTATCGCATGATTTCATGCAAGAACAGGGTGAAAAGGGCCTCGCACAAGTCAAGTTCGCACAGGGCCTCTCACCCCCTTGCAACGGCCCTGCAGCTCCTCCTAAGACGGGGAAAAAAGTTAAAATACAGTATGTGATAAACCCGGAAAAAGTTGACAGGTAGGTCATGTTTCGGTCCCGGTGATTATTTATGAAATTGTGCAAACGACAGCCTTTTCAAGGCATTTTAAGAAAGGAGTGGTAGCATGCAAGCTCCCAAATTGACCCAGTAGCCTACAGAAGGCATCAATATATTAAAGGGAGGGTCATGCGTTTTTTCATAATCACTTTAGAGGGTCATAGAAAAATTTCTTGCTGGCGAGGGAGGGTCACGTCTTTTTTGACTAATGCTCCCAAAACTCCTCCGGTAGCCCCTTATGAAGTAAACTTGTGACCATCAAAAATCGTTTATTGCCTGTAACTGTGATAACAGGACGTAACAGGAAGGCATTTCGCTGAGCAACGGAGGTTAATATGCTCTATATTTTGTCCAAATGATGTCTGTCTATCATCGTTGAACTCGGAGAAAACCAGAATGTTTAATTTGTCCTGCGTTTCTTCTACGGCTGCAAACGGGATTCACTCACAGTTAATAGTCAGGGGGCCTATGTGGTTTCTGTGGGATTGAAATGTTAATTTTTGGAGAGTGGTTGGACTGTCTTTAGAGGTCATTGAACATGGAGAAAAATTATGTCTCCATTTTTTTTTTACCTGTTTTAACCCTATTTTTGTGAATTTGTATATTTCACTATAATTAACACCATACATTTCGCCTAAAATCACTGGCTATGTTGAATAAAGCTTACAAAACAGTTATTTTCTTATTTTTAACAGTATGATTGTATGTCAGTATTATGATTGTATGTCAAACAATTAGAGATAAGATCAATAACCAATCAGTTTCACCAAATACACATACTCCATTGCTGAAAGATAGCAAAATCACAGAATCACAGATGAGACCTCAAACAACATTTAATTCATTTACATATACACAACATATTAGAGCTCACCTCCACAATTTCCTCATCAAAATCTACAACTAGTCTACTAAACCTTATTCCTACTCACCTTCTTAAGACTGCTCTCCCCTTCCTAGATAATGTTTTGCTCTAGATCAGGGGTCTCCAACCTTTTTGGGAATGAGGAAGACCCGAAATCATATGGAGGGCTACTCATTTAAAACAAACATACCCTCACCCCTTTTTTGCGAGGGTAGTCCTCCTAAATAATAGGCCTATGTGATTTTTACTTTTAAATTCAATATCAATATTGTGCAGGCCTATACGTCTTCATATATTAAGCAACTGTATTTTCAAATTTAACATCAATAACCTATGCAACACTGCCAACATTTTTGTTCAGTTTGTTCATTTCAAAGTTTGCATGGGGAATCTAATCTATTACAACTATGTTTTGACTATGTTTTTGTGCAATTAGTAATTTGGGTTACAATTTGTACCCAATTTATACCCACCCACCATTATGAATTCAGGGGTTGTTTAAGTTCTGATTTCAGTGGACAATTCGGTTTTAACATTTCAATAGTAATCGCCCACCACCCTAACATATGAAAACTCCTTTTAAAGTTACTGCACACCTTAAATGATCCATGATCTGACAAAAAAGGGTAATGCGCAGTCCTGCTCAGTCATGCATGCTATAACATTTTCAGCGCTATTATACGGCAGTTGCCTACGGAGGAGAAAAGGCCTGTGAGCTAAAGCAATTGTTTTTCAGTCCTTGAACAATCATGCAAGAACCGTATTTGACGAACATGGAATGGCCACAGAACTTTTGTAAAGATATGCTTCCATCTGGCTACACCAGACAAGCAAGTTTTTCCCCCTTTACTGATGCGTGCGAGCAGCGTGTATGCGCTCCGCTTCCGTTGTTGTTTAAAGATTGAATGGGAAACGGATTTGGAGCCAAAGGCTAAAATTTAACGCAGCTACAATATGTAAGGCATCACCAATATCAATTTAATGTTACAGATGTATGGCTACATACATTCTTAAAATGGTTCTGGTCTAGACTTAAATACCTATTGAAAACTTCACAATGGAGCGTGTTTTTAGAGCGTAATCTGCAGGCGACCTGTTGGCTATTTTTAGAAAGTGTGCTGGGGGCGCCTCATAGCCGTCCCGCGGTCTACCTGGTGCCCGCGGGCACCGTGTTGGAAACCACTGCTCTAGATTATAAATAATTCAATGCCATCAGGGCATGTACCGCAGTCGTTTAAGACATCTGTTATTAAGCCTTCCCTCAAAAAACCTAGCCTTGTATCGATACTGGTCTTCCTGGACCTCAGCGCTGCCTTTGACACCATAGACAATGACATACTACTTAGTCTTGAAAATTTGATAGGCATCAAAGACTCAGCAATCGCTTGGTTTAGATCAGTGTTTTTCAACCACTGTGCCGGGGCACACTAGTGTGCCGTGAGATCAGGTGAGCCGCAGAAAATTACCCAAATGTCACTCACTGGTCCAGAAAAGCAACTATTGCATCAAAGAATTTATAACCACATACTCTCATTGATTGTATGATTGCACTATTTGTGGTATGCAGGCATTGTACAACGGGGGCCCCATATCCAGTATTCACAGAATCATCACATATCCAGTTCAAAACAACAATTAAATTAGATATAGTCACCTACAAATGAAACAGAGGGCGCTTGTTATATTGAGCAGGTCTTGCATAGAAGCCATAATAAAGCCATATCTGTGTATTATTTGAAATTTTAGGCTATGGTATGTTTATGTTTTTCTTCACACAGGATTAGTGTGTTAGTGTGCCGTAGGACATTTTAAGTGTCAAAAGTGTGCCATGGCAAAAAAAAGGTCGAAAAACACTGGTTTAGATCATACCTTCCTAACTGTCAACAATTTGTACTGGTCCATAATAAACCATCTACCCAGATTATGGTAAAATGTGGAGTGCCTCAAGGCTCAGTACTGAGGCCCCTGTTGTTTAGCAGATGATACATATACCTCTCCATAAAACCTGATGAATTAACACCGTTAGCCAAACTTGACACATAAGAGATTTAAAGACATGGATGACGAGTCATTTCCTGCTTTTGAACTCAGATAAAACAGAAGACATGGTTTTAGGTTCTAAAAAGATGAGGGATATACTATCCACATCACAGGCTACATATAGTGATCTTCCACTGACCTCATCCACAAGTGTTAAAAACCTATGGGGTTATAATTGACCAGGACCTAGCACTAAGTAATCACATAAAACAGATCACCAAAACATAATTGTACCATTTAAGGAACATTTCAAAGATAAGGAAGTCCTTATCCTTACCAGATGCCGAGAAATTAATGTTTTGTCATCTCAAGGATAGACTATTGCAATGCTATTGCAATGCTATTATGCTGGCTGTAATAATACCTGTCTAAAGAGCTTACAGCTTATACAAAATGCAGCTGCTCACACACACACAAAAAATATGAACATATTTCCCCCATCCATTCATTATTTTTGGTTGAGTATAAAATGGGACGGTGGTAAGAAGTGGGGAAAGCTGTCTATAAGGAGTTCGCACTACGTAAGGAGTTCATCAGGAGTACTCTTGAACACCTGAGAGAGTCTACTGTAACAAACTCTTTGTAACTTTGGCATATAGGCCTATTAAGGAGACTAGTCATCATGAGCAGCAGGATCACCCAATCTATCAGCTTTTTTTCTGCTCGTCGTTCTATTGTGACATCAATGGAACCCTGCAAAATCATTATTTGATTGGTCAACAGCTCTTTTTCGTATGCGAAATTTCGCATGAAATGAGACTAATACGAATACACGTGTTTAATAGGCTGCGTAATTTCGTGCGAATATTTCGTCTGAAAAATCGGACTCAGTGTGCACGGGCCTTTAGACAGCTTGTTTGAAATATCAGCCTTTATTATTTGTACAATATATAGGCTATTTATTGGTAATATTAGTAGTGCTGCCGCGATTAGTCGACTTAGTTGACCTAATAGACCATGAAAATTAGTCAACGGCATTTTTTTTTTAGTCGAAGAGTAAAAAAGTCCTCAGCTCCTGTCGCCTTTCAAAGTAAAAGTAGTATAAGTATACTCATGTGAGGGAAATTTGGTCTCTGCATTTATCCCAATCCGTGAATTAGTGAAACACACTCAGCACACAGTGAACACACAGTGAGGTGAAGCACACACTAATCCCGGCGCAGTGACCTGCCTGCTACAATAGCGGCGCTCGGGGAGCAGTGAGGGGTTAGGTGCCTTGCTCAAGGGCACTTCAGCCGTGCCTACTGGTCGGGGTCGGGGACACTGCTGGTCCGGAGCCGCGGAGTGAAATTAATCCCCGGGGCTTCGTCTGATAATTTGCTGCGCAATTGATCAAGGAACTGCGGACCGACAGAAAAAGAAAAACGTTTCTGCAATCAGTAGGAAATACTTGCTAATTTAGTGTCAAACATAGAGGCATACAATTAAATGGTGGTATGAGCGTTCATTCAATGCATGCGTGTGCGCGAGAGAAACTAAAACCACTCGATAATGTTGGTAGCTCCGATTCAAACTATTGGAAGGCTATTTAATTATGAAACAACATTTAATAGAACGATTTATGCAACTTCCAGAAAAACAGAGCACAGACTATATAATACACTATCTAGCATTGTATTGTAGTCAAATTTGAATAACGTGGCCAAAAGCTATTGTGGCATAATTAAATATCATGTCAATATTCGTTCCATTTGCCTACCAGTGTATGATGTTTGCATGAGGGAAACATCCCAAAACAATGGCACCCATATAATCGCTGTTGTTTTGAGAAGTATTTATCATGCAACCATGCAAAAGCAATGAAACTATTTTAATTATGTTTTACATTGGTAAAGCAGTCATCTGATATGCATATTTTCACAATGTAAACAATGTTAGCACTTTAAACATTGGTTGCTTTGAAGTGCATAACAATATAGCATAACAATAATAATTGTGATGTGATCTAATGATTTAAATGATAATTTGATGGGGGGTGGGCCCAATGACTCCAAAGTATGCCATACCGGGCCTCAGGTCAAAGAAGTTTGACAAACATTGAACATTGTCTATGTCCATGGCAACACTGGCATACAAATAAAGTCTCTCAAAAGGTCTGACATTAGAACTGAGGGTAGCATTTTAAATGGGTGATTTTTTTTTACACATGTTTTTGAACAGTTTCTAACAAAAGTAGGGTGATATAACAGATGCTGTTGATGAACCCATTGACACTGTACAAGTGACAAGTCACCTTTTTGTCTTGAATTGATGAACTGTTACACTTACTATGCCAAACCAATGTCTGTTTTTAAGGATCAGAAACAAACCGACAAACTTGCACTTTACAATATTTACGGAACTTGTCTAAAAAAATGCTGTTGATATTGAACCCAGTTACTCCTTTTCCTTTACTTATGCCACACCCAGGGTAGGAATTTCACGGCGGCCACGACGGCCATGGCCGTCGTAGCTCCTTGGGTTGGCCGTGAGGCCCCTTTGAAAATCAGAGGTTTACAGGCCACGGTGGCCTTGGTGCCCCCTTCTTTCAATATTCTGCTTTGCGTCCTACTAATAGCGATTTTTATTTAGCCTGTGGCCTGTCAAAATTATCTTAGCATTCACAGCGCAAATTAATTTAGTCTTTTACGCAGTGGAGAAAGTGACAGCGCAAAAAAGAAAGTGCGTCCAAATTCACCCATTCTCAGTTGAACTACTCGCGAAGTAGCCTACTGTATTCATCACACAGACATCACAAGTATCACATGAAAGAGCTTTTTCTCAGCTTTTAAACGATGTTAGCCGATAATTGCTGTGTTGAACGGTTCGCGAGAAAAGTAAATAATATAATTCAATTTAATCATACATTCTACTGAAGGTTTTGCGTCCCATGATCTCCCTACCCATTCATCTCGGTGGAATACTTAACGAACCTTTCTTTTAACACATGACAAACCATATATCAGAATAAACAGCAGACCTTACCGAACACAAAGGTGTAAAGCAGTCCCCTGTACATTTAGCCGTTCCAGAGTAATCCAGTTTTGAATTTGCAGTAAAGTTCGACATACATGGATGTCTCCAAATTTGGGCTTTAAGTTTTACAATGTGTTTAAATTGTTCCACATGATTTCATAACGGGCCAAATACAAAATAAATGTTACAAATATCACCTAGATATTGGTAAATCAGAGGACAGCTGACTAAGAATTTGTGAAAGTAGCCTTAATGATCACAAAATGCTAAGCATGCATCTAGGCTATTTGAGTTTCTTAAAGCTGAGCTGTGCTTAAATTGTTCAATACATGATTTCATAACAGGCCACATATAAAATAAATGTTATATATATAGCCTATCTGTAAATATTAGATGATCAGATGATTTACAGTTCTATGTAATATGTCATGTTTCATGTTTTTGTAATGTTTTATACAGTGATGCAGGTCTACTGCAGTGAATAGGCTAAATACAACTTTGATAATTTTTATAGCCTACTACTGTATAGTTAACTTTGGCCTTGGTGCCCTGACATGTGGCCTTTGTGCCCCCCACCAAATATGCCCAACTGAAAGCCAAGTGGCCTTGCCCCCAGAATGGTGAAATTCCAAGCCTGGCCACACCAATGTCTGTTCATCAAACTTTATTTTTGATGGCACTGAACTGAAAATGTTAATGGATTTTTTTTTTGTAAATTTAACTCATTAAAACTTGTATCAAACCAGTTTTTGTCTATGCTGTCAAACGTGGATTAGTTATGTTCCCAGTTTTTATATTATATTAAAGTGATGACCTCCAATATATCATATATCAGAATATTCTATTACTGTTAAGCCCACTATGAATATTAAAATACACACAGCCATGTTTCCTGTATCATACAGCTTTTCTACTGGGAGGTTTACAACTTATTAACAATTTACCCAAGTTTGTCACTACACCACATAGGCCTACTTGGAATACCTCTCAGATGTCTGAATGGCACTGATCTCACTTAAATGTTTATGGAACCTTTCTGTGAACTGTGAATAATGCTGTTGATGGAACTTTTCTGTCAACTGTGAACTATACTTAACTCACTAAACTTGTATCAAACTAGTTTTGTCTATGCTGTCAAACATGGATTATGTTCCCAGTTTTGATATCGGACGTCAGGTCACTTTATCATATATCAGAATATTCTATTACTGTTAAACCCACTATGAATATTAAAATACGCCGAACCATGTGGCCTGTATCAGTGGCCTGTAGCTACATGTATGACCTTTGCAGCAAAACAACCGCGTGAAAATCTGTTCGGTATTCAGTGAGGTATGACTAATTAAATGTGCTGACAGCTCATTGCACCAGCCAAACAGATTACACTGAGTGGGATGACCGATCCAAGATGGCGGCCCCACGTCTCGCCAGCGCTAGTAGGGAGTAGCGGTCGATGCAGCGTCTATGTATATTATGTCTATGGCTGTAAGCCTGTCTGTAAAAGTTACCCAAGAGGCTCTTTTACAGAGCCACGAACCTGATTTCATTTAGAATCCGTTGAACAACTCCAGTATGCCATGGAGACACAAAAAAATGAACATCTAGGTTTGTTGGGTGCCAAACAGATGGGGGCAAGTGGGACTCACTGATATTAATAGCTAGCTGTGCTAGATAGACTTGCATGCATATTACAAGGGCACCAGGTCATGTAATTTAAGGAACATGGTACTGCAAATAAACGGAAACATAGTCTACATTGCAGAGCGACTTCAACTTTATTAATTTATGGTGAATAAATGTTACACTACTGTGCACACTGCACAGCCCCATGCTTTTCTGACGAGGCGATGCTAGCACGTTAGCAGCGGTTAGCTTACTATGCTAACCTTAGTTGTCTACGAGTCTCGTCAGTGACAATCATATTATACACAATGCTGGCAGTGCTGAGAACAACAAACGACCTTGTTTATCTTACTTACATTGAGTTAACTGTTTGGCTTAATCCATAGAGTGGTGGAGCACTGTTTCATTGTGGTTTGCTAAGGAGTAACCCTTTGCTTAAAATAGGGGAGAGCTGGAAGGAGATAATTTAATCTAATTTAACATACATAAATTACAAAAAAGCATAATCAAGATTGAAAGCCATTATTCTGTGTATCGGTGTTGCGTTAATCCCACACATCGTTTGGCCGTCCTTTTTCAATTTACATCACTAGTGGGGGCAGCCGTGGCCTACTGGTTAGCGCTTCGGACTTGTAACCGGAGGGTTGCCGGTTCGAACCCCGACCAGTAGGCATGGCTGAAGTGCCCTTGAGCAAGGCACCTAACCCCTCACTGCTCCCCGAGCACCGCTGTTGTTGCAGGCAGCTCACTGCGCCGGGATTAGTGTGTGCTTCACCTCACTGTGTGTTCACTGTGTGCTGAGTGTGTTTCACTAATTCATGGATTGGGATAAATGCAGAGACTTCTTTCCCTCACGGGATCAAAAGAGTATATACTTATTCTTATACTATACAATCCCATAAAACTGGGGGAAAAAAATCACGGCTCCAGGACTTAAAATTCATTTTTCAAAATCATTTTTCTTAGGTTATTCATGTAGGGGGGATTTACACAATTTGGGGGGGGGGTCGATTCTGATACCAAGTCAAGAATTGCGATTTCGATACTTCTTCGATACTTTTTTTTAAAAAGTGTTTGATTTTGGTGCCCCCACCACCCTGACGTCATCAGTAATACTGTAGTGGGATCATTCACAATAGTGGACATCCTAGATTCTGCTTGACTCTCTCCACACACACACAAACACACACTGAAAATGATGGCTTATGTGATATGTTTCTATTTCATATATTTTTAAATTCATATAGAGTGTATTTAGTTAATAATGTATTTTTTAATGTATAACATTTTACTAGTAATTACTAGTAGCTAAACATATTTAGTAATATGAATGCTTCATTTTGACGTTTAACCTATAACACAAGGCATATCTTTAATGTGGTGTGTAGGTCTAATTGAGTGCACATTGGTGATGAGTAGGTGTAATTGAGTGCCTGTCACTTTAAGAAAATACCTGAGAGTAATTAGCCTCCCTTCACCCTGACGGTTTTAGGCTAGTGAATAAAAGTCGCTAGTGAATAAAAGTTGTGCATAGTGAATAAGGAAATGCGGATGCAAATCATTATGTTTTCTATGTTATTAGACACAATAAATGTTCAAAAAACTAACAAGTCGAAGACAATCTTTCTGGGATCAAGTGTTGACGTGACTGAGCTAGCAGGATAGTTACCAAGGAGCTCTTTCCAGATGTAAAAGTTTGCCATGGTTGCGCAGCCTATTTGCGTAAGCGCAAAGTGGTTCTCTCTCTCTCTCCGTGTGTGTGTGTCTGCATCGGCATGAGGCTATGTTCATCGCATTATGATGGCTAGAGCTGCGGGACTTGAACAAATTATGCGCAATACCCGCAATCCCGCAGTGAAATTTAAGCCCTGCGGCTCCCAATGAATTTCTATGGAGCCGTAAGGTGAAGCTGTCGGACTTTGTCTACATGTGCAGAGCTACTGGACTGCCATTGGCTCATCCACGTTCGATGGGCGGGGCTTGCGATAGGTCAATTGCAGTTTAACCCTCTACACCCCAATGGAATTCTACAACAATGCCCCAAATTCCTGTGAATTCCAAGAGAAAGGGCAATTTGAGAAACATTTCAAATAACCAAGAATAACTAAGTTTAAGCTAATAAAAAGTGTCAATTGTAAGTTACTTTCAGTTTAAAGATTAGAAATGGCTCTTTCAAATGATATATGATCCATTAAGAATTATATTCATGTTTCCTATAGACGGCCATAGGCCTAGTCACTTACAGTCCTGTCTATTGTTCCCAGGCAGTTTGCAGACATCGGAAGAATTACCAATGTGATGGTTACTCCCTCCACTGTGCCCACACTTGTTGACTGCGTTTTTCAAGGAATGTTTACTATGTAGTCAAACTTAGTAAGTAGCAAGTTATCAAGACTAACTTCCTGTAGCTGAGCTGTGTGACAAAGATTCTGCCTATTTACCATATTTGGTGCTGGGCTGGTGTAATGTAAATTTCGGATGGTGGCTTCACATAAAAAAAATATGACCAGGCGCCACTGCTGTGGATCCCCTGAAATAGCCTTGGGCACCCCATAAGTCTAGTTACCCCACTACATATTTTATTTTTTTATTCTGACGCTTAGTGTTCTAAAGACGTCAAATTGCCGGTTATCAAAATGATAGCTAAGGAACCAGACACATGGATGGCTATGAAAACTAGAGATGCACCAATTGCAATTTTCTGGGCCGATTCCAGTTTCCTTAAACTTTTCTTAAATAGAACATTTTAACATAGAAATGTAATCAACAATTGAATGGCTGTATAAAAAATGGAACAGGTAAACAGAAAGATTCTTCTGGGTCATTCCACGTCAATTCAACCAGGGCCCATGCACTTAGGTCTCAAAAAATTCTGAAAAAATTACCAGGTGTACGTTACCTAGGAGACACTGTAAAATTACTTTTATGTAAGATCAATACTTTCCAAGATCCAGACAGTTTTACAAAAACATTTTAAATATTGTTTTCTTTATTCTCCATGATCCCTTCTTTTTAAAAACACCAATTTGACTTGTCTTATGCAAATCTTTCTTCTTTACTTTCCACACTGAACATGGGCAAAATTGATTAGGTAATCCGCCATATATGACAACACGCACGTCTGTTTTACGGTGAAACGCTTCCGCCTGTTAAAAGCAGGTGTAATCCAAATTACGGTTAAATGCATCAATTATAAAACCTTGTAGAGACAGCTGAATAAGTATTCAGAGCATCAGTTTTCTTCGCTGTAGGCTACTATGTCAAAAGCAACTCAATTCAAGTGCGCTTGTGGTTCAGCTGTGTGCACGCAATTAACTCATCGAGTGCAAAAAACGTAATATTACGTTTTTAGCTTTTTTTTTAAATTACGAAACTAGACACTCTAACACACCTTATATGTGATTTTGGGAACTCTGTGATGAATGGAAATGAAATATATGACGATCGAAAACTCATGAAAACGCACAATCTGGACATTTTATCTGGACATTTAAATCATAACTCGGTTGCCGCTTTGGGTTGAATCAGTGACGATTGCACGTCAGCTCAAAACCAGGCCATTTTCGTGGGTCTATCACTAGGTGGCAGTCTCGCCAGGTCTCGCTGATCACTTCCCGGAAAGTTTACAGGTAACACTTCATATTTCATGAAAGACATTATACCTCCATTTCGTTTACATAAACATTTACAAATGTACACATTTTGTTCATGTTCTCACAAATACAGTGCAAATATATTTTGCATCAAATATACTGCGGTGATAGTAGCACAAATGGGAGCAAAGAATTGTTTTTAATTTGTGATGTGTGGCATGGGATATGTGAAGTTGTTATTGCTGTGTTGTGTTTGCAGGATAAAAAAAAAATCTCTGCGACTTCAAATTCTACAAAATCTATTGCCACAAGTGCTCAGGAGTTTTGCACCAAAAATGCCTTCATAGATTTAACACATGCGTGTCAAAGATTGGGCAGAAAAATCGGCTGAGCAGTTACGCGCATGTGCAGAACGAATCGTACAGGAAGCACAGATCGGGTACCGACAACTTTCACAAAATCGACATCATGAATAAAGAGCGTATAGGGAGGGAAAGTAATCTCATCGCCACCTACTGGTTGCGTTCCTAGAGTTTAGCGGAGTGGATGGGATTTTTTTTTAGAAAAAATATATCTCGGTGCACATTGGGATCTTAATTTAATGCTTTCCATATATGTTAGGCACTGGGGTCACCTTTATTGCTTCTAGTGGTCATACCTTATTTGAGTTTTGGTCTTAACATGGTGATAATGAACTACAGTTGCATGTGACGTCACGGGTTTGGGCGCTTAATCTCTAACTGATCAATACGGCAATTTGCTTAACTGGCTTAACATATTTTTGTAATAACGGAACGTGATGTAAACCGCGTGGTGATTACCTTTATGTCTGGATAACTGGTGTTGTGCTTCTACTCACATGAAGAGCTGGCAGTAAGTGTTAAAGTGCGTATACACTGTCGATGTGTCGATGCTAACCTGGCTAATAGAGTGGTGAAGTCCCGCCCCTTCCGTTTGCCTCCATGGGACCTATCTTTCAAAAAAATTTGAACGGCAGTCTATGGCGAAAAAGATATTATTTTCTGGTCCCGGTTGACTTGTGCCTTGAATTACCCATATGATGTTTGTCAATTTTAAAGACAATTTTTCATGTAAAGACATTTGCCGTTTGTTTCGTAACTATTGAATTACAACATTGTGAAAGATCGTAATTCCAACGACTACAAACCCATCAGTCGCGCTAGTGACGTTAGCTCATTCACAGCCACACTAGATTGTACAAGCATACCAGCAACAGGTCTTAATTGGGCTTTCCTTGCCGAAGAAAATACCATGAGTCAGAGGATTAAACACATCAGGTAAGTTGTATTCGTCCATAGACTGTACATTACATACTGTTAAGTGACATAGCAGGCAGCAAGATGCAACCGTTAACTAGCATAACAGCTCTTATCGTTTCATTACGTTGGTGACGTACATCGTGCGAGACGAGAGATGTAGTCCACTGAGTGGATTCGCACAAAACCAACATAACTTTTGAAGTCTATCGAACAACAGTACTTTCTTGACGTGAAAAATTATCTTTTAAATTCACACACATCATATGTGAAATTTGTGGCACAATTCAAACTGGACCAAAAAATAATTGTTATCTCTCCATTAACTCCCGTTCATAATTTTTTTAAGATAGGTCCCATGGACCGGAAGTAGAAGGGGCGGGACTTCACCACTCTATAAACAAACCATGCTACCGTGAGTAACGTCGAAGGGTAAAGTCACGTGACGTCTTTTGTAGTCCGTTTATGAAACAAAAGGAGCAATTTCGATTTTTTTTTAAATAAGGCAAAATAGGGCCTGGCATTTTCACAGTTTGAAGATTATTACTGTATACACACTGAAAAATACTTTTGGTGGATAACTTTTTAAAAATAGGTCTATGGGACCAGAGAATGTCTAATAAGGGGAGAACCTTCACTCTCGGAACTCTTCCGGTGTGGTACTGCATCTAGGGGCGCTCGCGGGCGAGTCCAGAATGAGAGGCCGTTTACACGACACCGCCGGGTGGATTTTCTCTTACCGCTTTCACACCTTTAACGACTCCGGCAAGAAAAAACCTTGCGTGTACACACAGAGGTGTAACCGGCTAAATGTGCTGTAGTGCATATGCCAGACCAGTCGATGGCGCCGCTGTGCAGAAGCTTCACGACAATTTCGCGTGAATCGCGTAGAAGAAAACATTGTTGAAACAGTTTGTTAAGCCAGAGAATGTCTAATAAGTGCTCTGGTTAAGCCGTCGCATGAAATAAGGAGACTACAGACAATTCGGTTTTCAATTCAACTGTTAAACTAATAAAGTTCATTTTCAAGGTATGTGACTGCTATGTGAAATTTCAAATACTTAGCCTACGCATTGCATTAGGTCTGAGCACCACTGGAGAAAACACTAACATGCAGTAAGCTAATGTTTAACTAAGTTAAGCTAACGTGTGCTTCTAACTTAGCCACTAAAGGCTGATCGGCTATATTGTGCACATAAATCATGACCGGGGAAAGAAAAACATTTTAATATGATAAAAAAATGGTTTGTTTTGTTTTGACAAGCAACATGTCCGGTCGAGTGCCGTGGCTGAGTTGAGAGGTGGGGCTATGTGGTCATAAAGTTGCCGGCTTCGCACAAGCGTCTACACGGCGAAAGTTAGCCGGCGGTTTCAAAAAATCCCACTTCGGAAGCCGGTTTCAAAAGCTATCGGTTTCAGTCTCCTAAACTGCTGGCGTCGTGTACATGCAAGGCGTAACCGTTAACAAAACCTCACCGGTTTCACAAAAACCGGCGTCGTGTGCACGGCCCCTGAATGGAGGTCTATGGAGCTGTACCCCTCAAAAGCCACTTTTCTCGGGATATAATTTTTTTTCAAGTAATTTGAATATTGTATTCGAAAGGGGAGGCAAAGACAGTACACTTGGTTGAGTATTATATTTTTTAAAGACACTTAATTGTTCTAAAAAGCCTTTCAAACGTGTCAATGACGTCATTCATTAGCATGATCATAGCATAGCATAGCATCAATGCTAGCGTGTTATGGGCAACAACGACCCAACCTGTAAGAAAACGAAAGGACATGACTCCCGGATTATTTCACTTTTGATTGATAATCCATATCCATTTTGCGAAAAATAAAATAAAATCTGAGGGTTTCAGTTGTTAAATAGGTGAAAACAATAAATGTAGCCATGTATTTTGGGCTCGGCCGCGATCGCCATCTAGGTGAACTCTGGTGAACTGCAGCCAAATTCGGTTTGTATGGAGGCTCTCCGTAGACGGGCTCTGATGGGACTTAACATTGGAGCTGCTCTTCGATAGGAACGCAACCACTTGGGGCGCTGGTTTTCACTTTCCCTCCCTATGAGCGAGCTAACAAACATGTTGGCGAAAACGTCACCTACAGACAGCAAACGTTAAATGAACTAACGTTAACTGCAATCCTAACGACATTTTGATGTAACGTAAACTTCGCTATTCTGCAACACATATTTTGATATTAGTTGCAGTCAACTTGTAGTGAATGTTACGCTTAGGTAAAGTTGGCGTCATTACCTAACTAACGTTACCGTTAGCTTATTAAATTAACATAGTCGATAAGGGGCCAACCGAACTAATAAAGGGAAATAATGTATTATAATATCACAGTAAGGTTAGTAATAAATAAAAGTGGTTGCTCATTGTGTGAGGGCAACGTTAACCGCCAAATGAGATCCGAGATTAATAACCAACACTAGAAGCTACCTTAACCTTATTTACTGGTTTACCGTCACTAGAATTCTGTGATGGTTGCATTCACTAACGTTCTAACTGTTACCTGTTGCTAGCTCGCTAACGTCGGCTAGTTGCGTTGCTCCAGGGAACTTCACTATTATTTTAATACATAGATCAAACAGCTGTGGCAGTAATTAACATCATGTAACTTCATGAAAACGTCTACTAAACAAAAATAATTAAATAAGTAGCTTGCCTGCGATCTTGCTAAATTCGATCAAAATTACCTCGCTTGGAGATGATGCTGAAGCAACAAGTTGGAGACACCCGACGTTATCCACAAACAGCAGTCGCTAAATTCCACGGGAACGTTACTTGGGGTGGTGATACACTTGTTCTTCGTAAGTCCTTGTAAAGTGTCTCTCACGTCAATTTAACACAGCAGTTGAGTCTTAGATTAGAGGAGAACTCAACAGAAGGCTTTGCCTGTCATTTAGTATGTTTAAATTCTTTTAAAATTAAGTTTCACAAACGTTAACACTCTATTAAGAGATGGATTTCAACAGGTTGACGAACGGAAATGACGCAGGATAAATCCTTGAGGAATGTGTTAAAGGGCCAGGGGCCTCATTACAGAAACTTCCTGACTCTGAAATCCTATCTTATCTCAGTTTAGGATGACATTTAGGACTTTCGATATTACACAAGCATGTTTTCTAACTGCATTTAAAATTCAAAAGGAGTTATTTTGAATGTCCTAAATTCAAAATAACTAAGTGCAGGGAGAAATGTAGCAAAAAAAAAAGTGTTCTGTTTTTTTTTTCACTTCTTTAGTCAAGTCAAGTCAAATTTATTTATATAGCACATTTCAAAGCAATAGCATTGCACCAAAGTGCTTTACATAAAATAATAATAATAGTAATAATGCATACATACATATAAACATAGAAAATAAGGGAGAGGTGAGGGGGTCAGGGAGTGTTAAAAGCTAGGGAGAAGAGGTAGGTCTTTAGGTTGGATTTAAAACTACTACTAATAGTGGGGGAGGATTTCACAACATCAGGAAGGCTATTCCAAAGCTGGGGAGCATAGACAGCGAAAGCTCTGTCACCTTTGGATTTAGGAGAGGCAGAAGGAACACAAAGAAGACACTGGGAAGATGGTCGAAGAGGTCTAGGAGGACAGTAAGGAATTAAAAGATCACATAAATACTGAGGTGCTAAACCATGTAAAGCTTTGAAAACAAACAGAAGAATTTTAAAATTAATTCTGTGTTCCACAGGAAGCCAGTGCAGTTTAGCCAACACAGGTGAAATGTGGTCACGTTTCTTAGATCCAGTCAGTAATCTGGCTGCAGCATTTTGGACCAGCTGGAGTCTGTTTAAGGTAGATTTAGTTACACCTACATACAGTGACTTGTAATCAAGTCAGCAGTAATCAAGCCTAGAGGAAATAAAGGCATGTATACGGATTTCTAAATCACTGTAGGAGAGAGAAGACTTGAGCTTTGCTATTGTTCTAAGTTGGAAGAAACTACCCTTAACAACGCTGTTGACTTGCTTATTAAAAGTCAGAGAAGAGTCTAGGAAAACACCTAGGTTCTTGACCACACTGTGATGGTTAACAGACAGAGGGCCAAGAGCCTTGCTTACATTGTTGACAGAATTAAGTGGTCCAAAAATGATTACTTCTGTTTTGCTGTCATAGCTGTAAAAAGTTGTTAGCCAATTCTTAATGTCATTAAGACAAAGAAAAAGGTTGGCCAATGAGCAGGAATTTTCAGGGGCCACCGGTATATAAAATTGAGTATCATCTGCGTAGCAGTGGTAACGAATATTGTATTGATTGAAAATGGAGCCCAGGGGAAGCATGTATAAAGAAAATAATAGAGGCCCTAAAATAGAACCCTGGGGGACACCACACTTAATGGGAGCAGATGATGATAAAGCATTGCCTAAATGGATCTTGCCTAAAAGGATCTTGTGGTCAATGGTGTCAAAAGCAGCACTAAGATCTAACAGAACCAATAGGGCAGTGTTTCTCAAAGTCTGGTCCGGGGACCACTGGTGGTCCGCAAGCTATCCCAAGTGGTCCGCGAGCAGACATGGTAAAATATAATATCTTGCAATGTTGAACCAACTTGTATGTAAATACAAACAGTTCTGCAACATGCCTATGTAAGCTACGCCAGTTTAAATCATATGAATCCTCTGACACAAAAAGGAAGGTGAGTAGGCCTATTGTGTAATATACTGTTGTAGTAGGTTTACTCTTTCTTTTAGCTAGTGGTCCGTGAGGTTTTTTTTTTATTGTTTAAGTGGTCCTTGGTCTGAAAAAGTTTGAGAAACACTGCAATAGGGCACACGAGCCAGAGTCAACAGAGAGCAGTAGATCATTATGGACCTTAAAGTGGAAATGAAGCAGTGAGAACTGTGACCATTTTTTGGTTGCTTTTTCATTTTTGAACATACATGGATTTTCATTAAACCCGAAATTCAAGTAGTTTCACTGGAAAATGACATGTCAATAACGACTTTCGCCACTAGGGTGCGGCCATGTTTTAAAAATGCAGGCGCTACGTCATCAGAATGGTTAGCGTTTGTTCGTGGATGTTTTATCCATTAGCGGACGTTCACTTTATTTCAATATGCCTACGCAAATTCTGTTGATGTTTGTTTTTGTGTTTGTACAAGAACAAGGGCCGCTGTAATGTAGCCTGTAGGTCTATCAGAGACAGTACTTAATTAGATTTAACTTCAGTTGCAATAATGTGTTTGGATGTTCTCGCACAACTTGTGGATTACCGCGACCTGAAAATGCAGTTGCATCGTTGATGAATTGGTGAATAAACTCGGGGGAGCGAACTTCTCATGTGTGAGTAAGAGGTTTCTTTTTGTGATTGAGTAGTATCGATGATTGCATTTGTTTCACTCAAGAAGTAGTGGAAACTATTTGCAGAGACTTGCGAACCATCGTGAGAACATGTTGTGGGTACACTAGCCTACGTCTGACTTGTGTAGCCTACTGTAGGTCTGTGACTGTGGCAGGCATGGTTTTGTGGGTAGGTCTACTGTACGTCTACGTTGTTTATGGAGACTAGGCTAGGCGTCTGAGTTTTTATTTGTTTATGTAAGCTGACATAAAATAACAAGCTGTTCACTTTAAGTAAATAAATGCACGGATGTGCCGCTTGTAGCAACCATATATTTTAGGGTTCATGCTATGCTAGTTACAGTATGTGCTTGTTATGTTATGCTATGCTAGTACTGTATCGCAGCTTCTACCATGATAATACATTGCAGAACAACTGAGTATGGGTGTAAAAATTAGTGTAGTCTCAGGTGATCAGTGTAGTCCGCACAACCTATCAAGAGTGTGTTAGTTGGTTAACTGCAGTTTATTGGGCGTTCCAGTGTTTCGGCTCGGATGTCCCTCAGCGACTGCATTGCGACCTCCAACGTCTCGCTCTAATGACAGCATTTGGCATGTAGGATTGGACGTGATATATCTGTTATTTTGGATGAGATGTCCCAGGTTAATTTCCTGGCAGCAGACACTCTCCATGTGTGCCATGTCAGTGAACATAGGGACACACAACCCCCACATAAGCACCACCGCTTGTTTTCTGTGCGCTCAGATACACCTCTCTCTCGATCATCTATTTCTCCTCCATAGTCAGGCTCTGTGGTAGGCACTAAAACTCCCACTGCTCTTACTGGCTCAAAAGCATAGGCAATTGGATGCCTGTCCTCATTGGTGGGTCTATCCCATTCGTCCATATCCATTTTGTTGAGGCAGTAATCTAACTGTGAGGCTATAACAGCCGCGTAAACAGCATAGAATGTTGTACCAACCATTCTTGTGATGTCATCATTTTCTGAAAACAAAGATGGCGGCGCACAGCTGAAATTAATGCAACTTGTTTGTGCTTTATTCTGAATAACGGGTCATATTTCTGACTTTATTTGTATTTATGGTATATTTAAATATTTAACTAGTGCTATAGACATCTGTTTTATTTGACTGCTTCATTTCCACTTTAAGTAAGGCAGACTCTGTACTATATGAAGTGGTCTAAAACCAGACTGAAACTTGTCAAGGATATTAGAGGTGTTTAAATAGATCCTATATAGTTTGCAAAACTACCTGTTTCCAATTTTTTCCCAGGCTGCACAGGTCCAAAGTCCAAGATGGCGGATTTATCACCAAAAATGGCAAATAATCGCCTTTTTAAAGATTTTAAATGGACATATGTTAGGTGTTATCATTATATACATACATTTTCTAATGAATTGAATGACTTAGGTGATAAATATGACTATGGGTAACATGAGATATCATGATTATCAACCAGTGATGGCTGTAACCACCATTATGCTATTTAAGTAAGTATAAGTATACCGGTAAGTATATATTACTCTTTTGATCCCGTGAGGGAAATTTGGTCTCTGCATTTATCCCAATCCGTGAATTAGTGAAACACACTCAGCACACAGTGAACACACAGTGAGGTGAAGCACACACTAATCCCGGCGCAGTGAGCTGCCTGCCACAACAGCGGCGCTCAAGGGCAGCCGTGCCTACTGGTCGGGGTTCAAACCGGCAACCCTCTGGTTACAAGGCCGCCCTTCACCGTCAGGCCCGTTTGCGCTGGTCTCGGCAATACGTGCACTGAAACCTGAACATGTGGAGGAACGTTATGCTCAGTGATGAATCCAGATTCTGCCTACGGCAGTTGGATCGTACGGTCCATGTGTGGAGAAGACGCGGAGAACGCTATGCTGATTGCTGCACCGATAGAGCAACATCTTTTGGTGGAAGCAGTGTGATGGTATGGGGTGGCATCTCCCTCACTGGAAAAATGAGGCTTGTCATCATTGGAGGCAATCTAAATGCAGAGAGATATAGAGATGAGATTCTGCAACCAGTGGCAATCTATCTAATCTATCCTCCAAGATGACAATGCTCGCCCCCACAGGACAGGGTTTATCAGAGACTACCTCCAGAATGTGGGAGTGGAGAGGAATGGCCTGCCAGCAGTCCTGGCCTCAACCCCATTGAACACTTGTGGGATCAGCTTGGGCGTGCTGTTCGTGCCAGAGTGACAAACACAACCACAATGGCTGACTTGCGACAAATGATGGTTGAAGAATGGGATGCCATCCCACAGCAGTGTGTGACTAGGCTGGTGACCAGCATGAGGAGGTGCCAGGCTGTTGTGGCTGTGTATGGTTCTTCCACACGCTACTGAGCTCCTGTTTGTGAAATTAATAAATTGTTAAATTGCCAATATGTCTTGTTTCTTCAAACTTCAATCATCCAAACGAGTCAATGGCTGGATAAGCTGTTTGGCATTGGCAGAGAAGATTTGGGAAATTTGGGCGCAACCCACATACTCAGCTCTGCTGCTCATCCCACAAGTGCATGTTGAAAGGGAACAAAACAGGCTTTCCAAAGGTGTATAATTTATTGCCAAAATGTATGATCCCCCCCCCCCCCCCCCCCCCGCCTTTTATGCATAACTTATTGTTTTCACAGCCACACAATTTGAAGTTGAACACTATGTGTCAATGATACGGCTTTTATGTGACTCGGTACAGAGTTAGTATGGCCTGGTACTCACAAAGGAGAATTTGGTATAAATATCTATATATATTCTGAAAATACATGTTATGAGGATTCCATTTCACCACCCTTTTAAGTATGCACAACTTATTGTTTTCATAGCAACACAATTTGAAGTTCAACAGTGTGTGTCAATAAAAGGCCTATGTGACTCGGTACAGACTTAGTATGGCCTGGTACTTACAAAGGCGAATTTGGTATAAATATCTTTATTCTGAAAGTACAGTATTCAAAGTTTTGTGGGCGGTGCAAGACAAATTACTAGATCTACTGTAGGCTACTCATGAGGAAACATTATCTCTAGGATGAGGTTTGGGCATACTGGTTTGGGCAGTACTTCATTTCTTTTAAAAAAGCATGCTGATGGAAAGTGTAGCATATGTGATGCTGCTGAGACTGTAGAGCATGTTATAGAATACTGTAATAAGTTTAACCAGGACAGACAGCAACTCATCCAGGAGCTGGAGATAGAAAGTGAACCAAGAATAAAAGCAATTCTTCAGAAAAATTCAGGTGAAGTTTGTTTTAGGTTTTTGTATCACTTCTTGGAGGAAACTGGTCTGATTAGAAGAATATAGAGTAATTCCTTTCCTTTTTTTTCTTCTCTTTAACTATTATCATTATTATACAATATCCAGACATCACACTCCATTTCGGTAGGTGGCGGTAATGCTTGTTTGTCAACCGCCATTTAAAAGGAAGAAGAACAACAACAACAATAAGAAGAGTTCCGTGGAGCTAGCGACAGTAAGCGACAGTCATAGACAGTAAAAGAAATGGACGAACAGACTCCGTCGTTCTCCATGGGAGGGCACTGAGTCATTTTTCAGTTGGTCCCCCCAGTACTGCGCAGACTCGCACTTAACTTCGTGACGTTAGCCATCGAACTGAATCTTGTAACTCCATATGAGATACACAGAAATTCTTCTCACACTTCCTTCGCCTTCAAAGTCATCAAAGTTAAATATTTATTTATGTATTATTATTAATATCATCCTCACAAGTGATATCAAGTCGTGTTAATGTTGAAACTACCACACATGATCATCTTCAAAAACAGTCAGTCATGGGTAAAACAAAACAAAAAAGTTATAGAAGCTAGCCTTGAAGCTAATCTTCTTTCCACTTTTCTGACCTACGGTCAATCCATCGAAAACCTCTGAAATGATTATTGTTAGACTACCTAACGGTAAAACTACTGTTTTTCATTAGGTTTACTTGCCTCTATGCTTTACCTTAACATACAATGCTATTGTAGGCTACATAACTTTGTTCACGAGTGTCCGTGCTGGCTGGACTACGCTTCTTATCTAAACAATACGGTTATCTCCCTTCAATGAGTTAGCTTCCCTTCTACTGGACATGCTAAACATTCTTCTTACGGGAACCTAACGTTACGTACGAGGTAGTCGAGTCTTGTTTCGCTTTTTTGTTGTTGTAGATAACACAGAAGCTAAAATATCGGCACATATTATATGTTATAAGAAGTTACGGGAGTTCAAAAAATCCTAAATGAATGGGCGTTCTATGGGGTTAGCAGAGAGTTGATAACCACCGCTACATCGATGCTTCTACTTCCGGGAATTCGCCTGCCCCCTTGGCGACAGTACGCGACAATAGCGGGCAATATGGCGGCGAAAAGCGTCAAAATAAAGGTACAGACGAACGATCAGATAAAGTAGGTTAAAATTCGGTGTTCAGAGTATTTTTCAAAGGTTTACACGAAATGTAAACATGTTGCTGAAACTTAGCCTATGTAAATGCATGTGCAAATGTTGTAATTGTAGCAGAATTGTCTTGCTAACATCCTTGAAATTGAACGGAAGTGATCTCACGCAACACCTTTCTCAATGCAAGGCAAGACAAACCAGAGCCCGTCTACTGACATTCTCTGGATAAACGTCTCCATCTCCTGATGTAGGCTACTATTAAAAGAGAGGGGAACAAAAACAAACATAGAAAAAGGGGATAATAATGTACTATACATTGATTTAAAGTTAATGTTTTTTATACGATTATACTTTGCATTAATATAATTATGGAAGGATTACCTTTTTCATTAACAAGACCTAAAATAACACTATTATCAAATAACACTTAGTTCAAACTTAGGGTGGTAGGCTAAAATGGACTCCTTGCAGGGCTGTACAAAAAAATAGTTTGTGCGATGGATGATTTACCAACGTAGCACTGGTGCCACAGTATGTTTTGCTTATGGCAATACAATGCATGCGTGTGAGACTGACAGGGAGGCTACATCAATTACCTTCTACTGTGATCAGTGCAACTGGCTACACCAGATGTGATAGAGGCGCGTAGGCTACGTTAAAAAAATAAAATAATAGACCCTCTTCTGTTTCTGCGCGTCGCGAACGGAGCTCTTCGTTACGTGCCCGGTGTAGGCTCCCGGTGAAACGCTTGTTTGTTTGTTTGAAGTGCGTATAGACTACTTCTGTGAGCGGGGAATTGATGTAGGCTACTTTGATTTCAACTGAGTTGCAGTCTACGCGATTAAAAAGTATGTCTACTTGTTTGTAGGCCTAGTATCCAAACAATCCAACTCCAAATCAAACAACACCTTGCAAATTATCCTCGCGAATCGAACAAGTGATAGCTATGTTTTAGCCTAAAGCGAAAGTATCTTCCGACCGGGACGGGCTGAGGTGATTAGATTAGGCAAGCAGAGGTAGAAGTTTGTGGCAATCGCCTTGTTGCTTTGCATTTTTAGTTCAGTTTTAAACGAACAACTTTGTATCCAAACAACACCATTCAGATCTAAAACTTAGAAGAAAAAAGTCCGGGACGTTCGCTTCTATCTGTCAAATATGAGCCCACTTCATGCGCAACGGTCTCGCTTAGTAGTGCTTAATAACCTATACAAGATCGGTTCCGAAAAAACTTTCACGACACTTTAATTACTAACTGCGTTAGCCACAGACCTTCAGCTATCTTTAGTAAGCTACATACTGTAGCCTATGTGTATGGAACAGTCTAGGGATGCATTTCATGGGTGCACTGTTTGACATGTCAGTTAGCCTACTCATTTGCACCACTGGTTAGATGTAATTACAGTAATTACTCGTGCAATGACAATAAGGTTGAATGTAGGGTTACTCTAATCTAAAATCTTAGAAATATGAACTAAACGTGAATTAAATCTTAGTGGAATAAAATCTTCAGCATATCTTCTACTTATTCAAAAATAAATGAACTGACTTCCAATGCATGAATAAGAAAAAATAACAAAAAATCAATGGCATGACCTGTCTTCCTGATACCCATTGAAAAGTCTAACTGCATGGAACTGTCAGGGATTGTTTTTTTGTTTTTACAAAAACACAACAACCAAATAACATATCATGCTGATAGCTTTTGTTCATCTCAAACACAATGTAGCCAGGTGAGATGTTTGCAACTACATGAGCTTTTATCAATCCAGTTGCAGTAGGCCTAGATCCCAACCACAATTGATGAACTGTGATGAACTGCCCTATTTGTGATTGTTTTTAGAGATTTTAGAGGTTTTATATCAATGCTACAGAATTTGTGGCTGGTGCTACAAAACTTTTAACCCCTGTAGCACCAGTGCTACTTGCAAAAAAAGTTAACGTACAGCCCTGAGCCTTGTACTTTCAGAATAGATATTTATGCCAAATTCGTCTTTATAGGTATATGCCATACTAACTCTGTACGGACTCATATAGCCTACCCTAGGCCTGTCATACTATACACAATATTGAACTTTAAATTGTGTGGCTATGGAAACAATAAGTTGTGCATATTTAAAATGGGGTAAAATGGACTCCTTATAACATATACTTTCAGAATACACATAGATATTTATACCAAGTTCGCCTTTGTAGTACCAGGCAATACCAAGTCTGTACCAAGTCACTAGGCCTTCTATTGACACACACTGTTGAACTTCAAATTGTGTGGCTGTGAAAACAATAAGTTGTGCATATGTAAAAGGGGGGTGAAATGGAATCCTTATAACATGTACTTTCAGAATATATAAAGATATCTATACCAAATTCGCCTTTGTAGGTATCAGGCCATACTAACTCTGTATCAAGTCATATAAGCCTGTCATTAATACATAGCCTACTATTGAACTACAAATCGTGTGGCTATGGATACAAAGTTGTGCATATTTTTTTAAAAAAAGGGGGGGGGGGGTGGACTCTTTATATTATGTATACTTTCAGAATATACTAAGTTTGCCTTTGTAGTACCAGGCCATACTAAGTCTGTACCGAGTCACATACTAGGCCTGTAATTGACACACACTGTTGAACTTCAAATTGTGTGGCTGTGAAAACAATAAGTTGTGCATATGTAAAAGGGGGGTGAAATGGAATCCTTATAACATGTACTTTCAGAATATATATAGATGTTTATACCAAGTTCGCCTTTGTAGGTACCAGGCCATACAAACTCTGTACCGAGTCATATACTATGTCTGCCATTGACATACACTGTTGAACTTCAAATTGTGTGGCTGTGAAAACAATAAGTTGTGCATATGTAGCACACCATCACACACACATCTGTCCACACCACTGACCACATCACTGACCACCTCAGCACACACACCTCTGTCCACCTCTGTCCACACCACTGACCACACCAGCACACACACCACTGACCACATCACTGACCACCTCAGCACACACACCACTGACCACATCACTGACCACACCAGCACACACACCACTGTCCACACCATTGTCCACACCAGCACACACACCACTGACCACATCAGCACACACACCACTGACCACCTCAGCACACACACCACTGACCACACCATCACACACACCACTGTCCAGACCATTGTCCACACCAGCACACACACCACTGACCACATCACTGACCACCTCAGCACACACACTACTGACCACACCACTGACCACACCATCACACACACCACTGTCCACAGCAGCACACACACCACTGACCACACCACTGACCACCTCAGCCCACACACCTCTGTCCACCTCTGTCCACACCACTGACCACACCAGCACACACACCACTGACCACATCACTGACCACCTTAGCACACACACCACTGACCACATCACTGACCACACCAACACACACACCACTGGCCACACCACTGTCCACACCACTGACCACATCACTGACCACCCCAACACACACACCACTGTCCACCCCAACACACACACCACTGTCCACACCACTGACCACATCACTGACCACCTCAGCACACACACACCTCTGTCCACACCACTGACATTTTGTGCACGTGGAACACTTAATTAAAAAAAAAATAATTACACGCACATGTTGAATGAAATTTGACTTGTGCTGCAATTAGTAAATCAATATACAATTAAGACAATAAAGAGACCAAAATGTGTTCATTTATGTTGCCTAACAAAACCTATACAACAGAAAACGTTCGTCTTAACACATAGATTTGCAATTGCAAACTCTACCAAAATTATTTGTAGCCTATGTGGTCGTCCTCGCGTTATCTGTCATTGACTTGGGCTACAGCGTAAAACTTTATCAGGTGACCAGTCGGCTAAAAATGCTTAGTTGTTTGATGCTGTATGAGACATTTTACTGCACAACAAAATGATTACACGTTGGGCTTAGAGGGCAAACTGTACGATTTTACTTGATCTGTAAGACAATAAAGAGACCAAACAGTACGAGAGGGAGTTATAGTGGGCTACTGACTGTTGTCATTACATAAATGCAGATGGGCATTTTTCACAGGTAATGGGGGACTTCCCGTTTCTTCTGTCACAAATGAATGTGTTAATACATGTTGCCTAACAAAACATATACAACAGAAAACGTTCTTCTTAACACATAAATTTGCAAAATCTACCGAAATTATTTGTATGTGGTCGTCACGTTATCTGTCATTGATTTGGGCTACAGCGTAAAACTTTATCTAGCTTCATCTAACTAGTTTATCAGGTGACCAGTCGTCAAAAATGCTTGTTTGGGGCTGAATGAGACATTTTACTCCACAACAAAATTATTGCATGTGGGCTTAGAGGGCAAACTGTAAGATTTTGCTTGATCTGTATGTTACCTGGCTGATGGGGCACGGGAGAAGCAGCCTGTCAGCGACCATGCCTGCTATCTGAAGACGCTTACTGAACTGCTGCGCTGCGCATCTGGCGTGCCCTGCGCGTGACCGCGCGAGTTCACGTGACAAAGGAAGAGAGCTAGGCTGGTCGGGTGTGCGCAAGGAGGTGGCTCATTTCGGGGCATTGTTTCAGTCGTTTTTAATGGCTCAGGTTTTCAAAAGATCATTTCAAAACCGACCTCAGTAAAATCTTAATAATATTAATAATTAAAAAAAAAAAAAAAAAACTTTCAAAAGGGCATTTTCGTTGATAAAGGGCAAACTTCCTAGTGCTTTAGCACCACCTAGTGTCTATGTATGCACGCCTATGACCAGCACACACACCACTGACCACCTCAGCACACACATCACTGGCTACACCACTGTCCACCCCAACACACACACCACTGACCACCTCAGCACACACACCACTGACCACACGATCACACACACCACTGTCCACACCACTGTCCACAGCATCACACACACCACTGTCCACTGTACACACTTAGTATGGCCTGGTACCTACAAAGGCGAACTTGGTATAAATATCTATATATATTCTGAAAGTACATGTTATAAGGATTCCATTTCACCCCCCTTTTACATATGCACAACTTATTGTTTTCACAGCCACACAATTTGAAGTTCAACAGTGTGCCAATGACAGGCCTATATTATATGACTCGGTACAGAGTTAGTATGGCCTGGTACCTACAAAGGCGAACTTGGTAAAAATATCTATATTCTGAAAGTACATGTTATAATGATTTCATTTCACCCCACTTTTATATATGCACAACTTATTGTTTTCACAGCCACACAATTTGAAGTTCAGAAGTGTATATCAATGGCAGACATAGTATATGACTCGGTACAGAGTTAGTATGGCCTGGTACCTACAAAGGTGAATTTGTTATAAACATCTATATATATTCTGAAAGTACATGTTATAAGGATTCAATTTCATTCCCCTTTTAAATATGCACAACTTTATTTATTTTTTATCAGCCACACAGTTTAATTATATTGGTGTAGAAAAAATATAGCATTTTAAGGTTTAAAGGTCTTAAATGTCTTATTTAATTATTTTCTAACTTTACTTTCCCTTTGGTAACACAATACAGTTTTAAATTAATAATTTTTAAACATATTGATTACTTTTTCATTGGAAAAGTAATGAATATGTTCTGACTTTTATTTTGAAGGATTCGCGAATGGCGGCCATATTGGAATTTTCTTTACTGTCGCTAGTTTCACACTACTAATAAGAAGTTTTTTTTAGTGTGCAGAGGGAAACGGCGGGAGTTTCTGTCGGTCATAAAAGAAACACTAGTCAAATGGATGTCGAAAGAAATGACCATGTTAGAACAGAAATGGATGTGGACATAACCTCAAAGAAACACAACATCGTGTCCAAAGGATTGGCTGATGCGTATGAATTGCCGTGGTAAGTTACAACCAACATTAAACGCGTAAGCTTTTGCGATGTTTCACTAACGCTAACGTTAATTTACACCATCCTAGTTCCCTGGTGTAAGTGGTTGTTTTTCTTCCTCCAGCGTTTGCTCTGCCATAATGTTATCCTCAAATTTATACCGCAGACTAAAAAAAAGTCTTGAAATAGAATACAGTTTAAATGGGATTTTGGGAATGAAAATTAAATGTGTGAAGTTGGCGTCCTTAAGCCGGGCAAACGCACAACTCAATGATAAGTCACCCTAACAAGTTTGCAAAGCATATTTGAATGTACTTTTGTATCAGCCAGCCAGTTGTATCGGACGCATTATCCGTTCTATTTACTAGCTCAATTTCAAGATTGTGCATGCTTATTATCTTTGCCCATATAAGGAGATCCGGTATTATAACATGGGTTTTTTTTTAGGTTTTATCGCACCTGTTAAACTCATACATACACCCAGCTAACAATTTATGGTCCCCAGTGTTTGGTTCCCAAACGTTCCCCGAAGGTTAGTTTTTGAGTAAGTTTTGGTTCCCATGGAAAGTTTGCTGAATGTTCCGGGAACGTTAGTTCTTGGTTATATTTGCCACACAATTTGAAGTTCGACAGTGTGTGTGTCAATAAAAGGCCTATGTGACTCGGTACAAACTTAGTATGGTCTGGAGTTGTTCTTGTGTCTGGTTGTTTTTGTGTGCAGGGATCTGTAGCGCCTGCCAGAGGGGAGGAAGTTAAAGAGTGTGTGTGCAGGATATGTGGAGTCTTTGGTGATGGTCTCTGCCCGAGAGCATTTTGTTCCTCCTCTCCTGCAGCTCAGTGACTGTCGAGCAGGATGACGGCAATATGTGACGGCAATGTGTGGTGTTGACTCATCTAAAAAGAAAGTAAATATGAATATTGGTTAGTTCATTTATGGTAGGTTTCTTGCACGACATTTGCAAAAGATAAACCTATGCTGTTACATTAAACAATCACTAAAAAGAAAAACTCACATGCAGGTGGTGGAGGCAGTGACATCTGCTGACCTAAAAAAAGGCAGGAAGAGACAAATACATCAGAACAGCCACATGATATGCACCAGGTTAATAAACATGAATGTCAGTAGTTCCATGGTAGGAAATATGACTCAACTGGTTTCTTAAATACATGTATAAATGTTAACTTACAGACAGGGCTTCCAGGCACACGCACCATCCTGGAATGCTTTCTTGCTTGCGGAACGGATTCATCTGAAATAAAAGACCATACAATCTGCACTGATTGCAAAAAGAATATTTGAATTGTGTAAATAATGTAGTCTGTATTTAAGACGTCTTACCATCACGTGACCCTGCACTGCCTTTTGTGGACGCTCGCATCTTCTTCCGCCTCAATGCTAGAAGTGTCCATCAGCCGCTGACATTTTTCCATAGCTTTGGTGTATGAATCTACGTTAAGAGAACAAAGTTTTTGTGAGCCAGTAGTAGAACAAGGCAGTATTTCCATACAGAGAAAACTATTATTGATAGTATTGCAGCAATCAGTCACCTGTACACAACCAGATTTTCTTGACTGGATATTTGGCCCAGCTTTTGACTTGGTTTTTGTATTGTAGCCCAGAGAATTTCTAATGGGGAGACACAGCATCCATAGAAATGCATGGACTTAGTTTACTACACACATTCCGCCCCTTCCTGTATGCTTCCCAACAGACCTCTGAAGTTCGCCTACAAAAAGGAACCAAAACTGCCATCTTTGCCTATAAGGAGATCAGAGTGTTAATTTAACCTAACTACCTATGACAAGTTACATTGCAAGTTAGGTCTGGGGTAGCAAAAGGTAGGCCTGCCGAAGATCAGTTAGCCTACCACTCGAAGGCAGAGGACAAAAGTGTGTTGAGCAAAATGTCTGCATTTCAGACTTTGTCCCCGGGAGAGTGCAATAATTCTCTCCCCATGTTATTTTGAAGGCAAAATTCAGAGTTCTATTCACTTGAATCGTCTATCCGATAAACTGTGTTACAAGATGGCCGCCGACATGTATACATTAGTGTGTACATTATCTATAGCCATCTCCATCTCTATCTATAATTCAGTGGAAATGCATGGATTCCAGTTGCTGCTACTGGAAGAAACTGGAATCCATGCATTTCCACTGAATTATTTTTGGAATCTGATCCCTTATGATACCTGTTCATTCTTACTCGTTGCTCGACTTATCGTGACTAAATTCAAGATGGCTGCAAACGCTAAACTTAGTGAAGATACTGTCTGTATAAATCTTCTTGTAAGTAAACTACCAGTGCTTTTTCAAAGTTCTCAATGTCTCATTTTAAATGTCAGGGCCCTCGGAAGTCTACCAATGAAGTGTGGAGATACATTGAGCCTCGTAAATGGGTGTAAAACAGTGATTTATTTGCATGGCTAGCCCGATGCCGAAGCACCACTATTGAAAAAGCTGTTGGTAGCATCGGCTAACTAGCGCCAGATTTTGGAGTGCAGGGGACAAGCCGAGATGGGCTATGAGACATACGTTCACACTCGGTATCATGTTTCAATACACTTTAGGTCAATATCACACCGGAATTCTCCTTTAAAAGAAACGGTAGCCTGGTGCTATTATTTGTAACATCAACGCGAGCAGGTTAACACGATAACACAAAACATACAATGCTGCAAAACATAACACGTTGAGAACAGCAGCAACAACAAAGACGAACGAGCAATGTGCTCTGGTAAATTACAAACTTGGCAGAATCGGAATATAACAAAGCCCTACAAGTGAAAGGACTTAAGGTTAAACCTCAAACCCTTGCATTACAACCACTAGGCCTACATCATGAAACTGTAACATATTTCACTTACTTTCGTGAGATCGAATTCGAGACGAGTGTAATCCATTCCAAGACTTCTTCCAGCGATGTTCAAGAATCACGGAATTCAAACAGAGCCCGTTTACGGAAGTCAGGACAAGACTTCAATCGATCACCTGAAAGCAGAGGCGCTGTCTTCCCTCTACTGGCGTGGGGGTAGGCCTACGTGTAAGGGAGAGCCTGTCTGATTGAACTGAAGTGAAATGTGAAATGAAAGAAGTGAATTTTCTTAGTTGTGAAAAGTGTTCTATTGATAGATTCTTGTTTAAAGTTCATTCACCTAATACGGTAAAAAAAGCACAAAAGTATATATTTTTTTATTTAGTAAAATTGATATTAGCCTAAAATAAATATTATCTTGATATGATGTTTACCTTACTTAGATTTCATAAGACCAATCATTTGAGTGGATCTAAATCAAGTGACTGCAAACATTTTGTATGTTAGGCTACTTCAAAAACTGAAATGGAGCTTGTTTAAATAAACATTTCAAAATCGCACTCAGAACAACCAAAAAACAACCAAAGACAACCAAACGGGAACGTTATGTGAAGGTACTGTGCAACCACAGGAGAACGTTTTAGTTGGTTGGTTCCCTTAACGTTTAGGGAACGTTAGAACCCTTAGGGAACGTTCCCTAACCGTTAGTTTTTGGTTTGGTTCGAACTACTACGTTCGAAGACTTTCGGAAAGGTTACCGCCCCCCACGAGGGGGAAAGCATGCTAACCTCACAATGGAAGTCAATGGGCGAACTCGCTAACAGTTAGACTTTATACATTCGTTTTACATTCAGGCAGTGGTGGAGGAAGTACTGAACCTCAGTACTTAAGTAAAAGTACAAATACACAGAGAAATATTTACTTTAGTAAAAGTAAAAGTACCACAATGACAACCCTACTTAAGTAAAAGTAAAAAGTACCTGCTTTTAAATGTACTTTAAGTATTAAAAGTAAAAGTATTTGCATAATGATTTATTCTCTTAATATGTATATTCTAAAAGAAAGATTAGTATGGGCTGTGGCATTTTAATTAAGCTAGTTTTAGGTTCTACTCGACTAGATTTAAGCTAATGCAATTGTGCTTACCATCTGTGGCCCAGTTTACATTCTGACCTAAAATTCTAGAGACTGTAATTCTGGTTATCTACTAGGGTGATCTGCTGAGTAAAATATCATTCAGCAAAACACGAGAGCCTGAAGTTTAACGGGGTAGACAAGGGAAACGTCGGATGGATCGTAATGCCAATTCTGCTGATTGAACAGAAAAGTTGCTGAGAAAGGTGTTATGATTAGGTTCAGTTTCACTTGCGCAGACGCACATAGACATTGAATGAGCGCTCACATTTCTACCCCCCAATTGTAGGCTATGCCTCTTTATTTGATCACACACAATTAAGAAATATTTCCTAATCTGGAAAATGCTACGTTTTTTTCGGCCAGCGGTTCTATAATAGTCTACCATTCATTTGTGCCGCAAATGATCAGACGTGTGACAGAAGCATGGACATAGCCTGTAACTTCGCTGATCCGCGGATAGCAATCTCATCGCAGAGGAGGCCCTAACGCTTCAGATAACAGACAGAGAAAGGCACAGAACACAGTTGCATGTCCAGTGTAGCCATGGGTCTGGTGAATATAGCCTACCGAATGCAGATGGCTACAAGCTCACGCTTTGCCTGGTCTAGATTAGAAGCTTATGTTTTAAAGATTTAGAAGCTGGGCACGTAGCGCTCCAGAATCTTTGGTAGCAACCCTGCCGCCTGGTAAAACAAACGTGTTTGTCAGAGAGAAAAAAAATCTGATCATAAAATGTATCGTAAAAAGGAACGATGCTGTTGTAGAAATGTAGCGGAGTAAAAGTACAGATAATTGCTGTAAAATGTAACGAAGTAAAAGTCAAAAGTATGCACTATAAATTCTACTTAAGTAAAGTACAAATACGTGGAAAATTTACTTAAGTACAGTAACGAAGTATTTGTACTTCGTTACATTCCACCACTGCATTCAGGTGGAGTTCTGCTTGTTTCTGAACACAATAATTTAAAGGAATTGTGTTTACTTAACTGCCCAGTGTATGCTAACAACTTAATTCACCCTCGATTGCCCAATGTTGATGACAAATTTCTCTGGAAGCTATATTCAATGGTAGCATCATTAGGTTGCTAACTGGCTAACTTTATATTGTCAGTGTAACATAACCAACTGGTACACATTACTTGTTAAAACTATTCCCACGGCCATTGTAGGGAATGTGCATTCATGTGAGAATAAATTCAGATGCAACTTACGAGTATGTGATGTTAAGGAAAAAGGGTTAGCTTGCTAAACCGAGCTACACAGTCCGGCCATTGAAAGCAGTTCTACAATGAGTACACTCGAGACAGTTCTGGCCGTTCAACTGGAATTAGCAAAATGAGGGAACTTAATGTTACCCTTAACCTCCTTGACACACAGATAACTCTCAGTTGAAACGTGTTTGTGCCGTTTAGTGATGTTTGCTAAAAGATTTAATATTTGTATAGGTGCTTTCTGTACTCAAGCCGGTGAACCTCCAATAGATTACATGCCATTGAAACGAATGTTTTCCCCCTCGGTGGCTTTTCAGCCACGGTAACCACGGCAACTGGGGGCTGTAACCACGATTATGACTAGTTGCCGACTATGTTTTGACAGTAAAAGATATGGACAGAGTCATAGACGTAGACGTCAGTTGAGACTGGTGAAGCAAATTTCAACAGTTTCCTATTGGTCGACGAGGCTCTCTGCGCAGGCTCAGGGGACGTATGTAACATGCACGTAGTCTGACTCGTGTAACTCTTAGGGCTCTTACGGCTCGTGTCCCATTATCGCGGCAAAGCCCACCGCGCCGCACATAGCCCATTGATTTCCTATGGAGAGCGGCAAGGCGTGGTTTATGCTTCCGCAATGCACCTTGGGAAGGCGGCGTGGCCATTCGGACAGAGGTGGCGCGTCAAGAAGTTGGGCTCGGCTGAACTTTATGCAAATGAGAGCGGTTAACGCGAGGCGGTTAGCCAATGAAAGTACATCTTCGGTAAACAAGTTCTGTCCTTTGCTCTAGTCTTCCGGTCCGGAACAATAGCCTGCCAGAAATATTTGTTCCGCCTGATAATCATGTATTTATGAAAATATATTAAGCTATATAGTGGCGAAGAAGTTAAGTTCGCCACTGCACCCTATCAAAAACACCTTGTTGGCGACTTGAACCAAGACAGAATGTGCTTTGGAGGAACATGTCAGTGATATTTGTGAGTGTTTCAATAAAATATGTTAACAGTAGTAGGCTACCTCCACTTTAGTAGCCTACGTTAGCTGGCATTGTGTAATTACAAAAAATAAAACGTTACACCATACACTTTAGCCTATACACGCCCACAAGCGGCGACGGGAGAGAGGGCTAGGCGTCTGCAAGCGTCTACACGCCGCAATAATGGACACAAGCCGTTAGAATCAACGCGAGCAAGCAACGTTAGTGACGCGAGCGACGTGCTCCCTTTTATAGTTTACACGGTGGACGCAGTCACTGGTGTACTGTCTGTAAAAGTTACATCCCAAGAGGCTCTTTTGGAGAGCCACGGATCATATTTAATTTAGAATTCTCAAAAAGACTCCAGTATGACATGGAGACACGTATAAAAAGTAATATCTAGCTTTGTTGGGTGACAAACTAGACGGGAGGTGAGTGTGATTCGCTGTGCTAGATTGACTGCATGTTACAAGGACACTGGGTCATGTCATGTAAGGAACATGGTACTGTAAATAAACGGAAACATAACCTACATTGCAGAGCCACTTCAACTTTATTAATATATGGTGAATAAATGTACACTTAACACATGTGCACAGCCCCATGGTTTTCTGACGTGACGATGCTAGCACGTTAGCAGCGGTTAGCTAACTATACTAATGTAAGTTCTCTACAAGTCTGAAGTCTCCTCCAAGTGACAATCATGTTATACACAATGAATAGCATGTAACCTACAATGTGGAGCTCCATAGACCGTAAAAGAAAGATAAGCTTGCATAATTTTCCCTCTTCTCTGGCCATTGTATTCAAACCTTCTTCTGTAAATATAACATATACTTGACATAATGTACAATACTTGCAGTGTCGCCCCCACCGACAAGGCATAGTATTGCATGCGTCAGTGCGTCGCGTATCAAAAACTGGTATGACACATTTTGCTACGCATCGACGCATAATGGCGGCCGAAGCGTAGCGATGCGTAGCCTTGCGGGCGCGTATGCGTAGCGATGCGTTGACTCTGTAAGAGCCCTTATGATAGCTGCACCGAGAGATTGGGTTGTAGCCCCTTACTTCGTTGCCACCACGTCTACATTTACTTTTCTGAAATGTCCTAGTTGTTAGTAGATAAATGTGATTTCATATAAACAGCACTCGCCACATTCATAGCCTACTGTCAATCCATCAAAACTTTGCTGAAATGTTGTGGTCCGATGCTTTCGTTCTTATCCAGAGAATACGGTTATTTTGCTCCTGTGCAACGCTTTCACCCGCTCTGGTCGCATGCTCCTTACGTAAATTACGTCACGTTAGCATTGATTTCGGGAAAAAGTGAATTACTCAGCCGGTAAGTCAGTTACGAGGTTATAGACAGGGCAAAACCCAGAACGATCTGATTAAGGTCACTACCAAACTTTTCTCAATTGATTCTACAGTACTTTTTAGCGTAGAATCCATTTCTGCTTGGGACATTTTTATATCACGCATAGTTAATGAGAGAATTTGCATACCTGAATACATTAGTGAATATAAATGCATAACAAAGAAATGTATTGATAATATGGCTGTAAGTAGATAGGTTGATGGATTTATGGCCAAATAATATTAAAATTGTATCAAATATAACAAATGATTATACAAAAGTATGCTTGTAGATGGGATATTGCAGTTACATTATGCAAATTAGATTTTTTTTTAACCGTTTTGTTCATGTGCCACTCCACTTTTACAAGAACATCATGGCAAAGCAATTATGAAAGTCGTTACTTAATTAGTGCAAATATACACTCTGCATTATTTTGTGAGAGCTAATTTGCATATAGGTATCATTTTGTTGACTAATTTGCATGCAAGAATGGGTCTGTGAAGAAATATTTGTATTTTTTATTTGTATATTTGCTACAGAGAGACTCTGCTCTACACTGGCATCTTGTCTGAATGCAGCATGTCATCTTTCCTCAAGACCTACTCGTTCTAAACCTCGTCATCCATGGCTGACGACCAGTATAGTCTCCGTACGAAAAGAACTTAGAGCTGCTGAGAGGAAATGGCGTAAATCCAGAGATGGAAATGATCTTCGTAACTACCAGTCTTTGCTGTCATCCTTTTCATCCACTGTTACACTTGCAAAAAAGGCATTCTATCAAAGCAAGATTGAGAGCGCCACTGACAGTAGAAAACTTTTTTTCTACTTTCAAATCTCTTCTTAATCCTCCACCATCACCATCAACTACTTCACTGTCAGCAGATGACTTTGCAACATTTTTCACTGAAAAAGTTGCTAAAATAAGTGCTCAGTTTGATGCACCTATAAGGAGGGCTTTGCCTTGTGTTAGTATGACAGCATCATTAGACTCAATTGCTCTCTCAATTGCTTCAGCGAAGTCGTCCAACAGCATACCCATTGGATCCTGTCTCATCCACTCTTCTACAGTCTCTCACCCGCTGTTCTACCAGCAGTCACACATGTATTTAATGCTTCACTCAGTTCTGGAATAGTTCCTTATTCTTTTAAACAGGCTAGGGTTACACCTCTGCTAAAGAAAAGTACACTTAATCCAACTGAGGTGAAGAACTACAGACCTGTCTCCCTTTCTTCCTTTCTTGTGAAAGGTTTTGGAGAAAGTGGTCTTCGAGCAAGTTTGTGACTTTCTTAATCTGAATAATCTACTAGACCCTATGCAGTCTGGTTTCAAGAGTGGTCATTCATTCTACTGAAACTGCCCTTCTGTCTGTGACTGAAGCATTGAGAGTAGAGCCCTCTGCTCAGTAATCATAATTAATTCTACTAGATTTATCTGCAGCCTTTGATACTGTTAACCATGACATTCTCCTTTCTATACTATCTGAACTGGGAATTTCTGGAAAAGCTCTTGACTGGTTTGAATCTTACCTTAAAGGGCGTTCTTTCAATGTGTCTTGGCAGGGACAGGTATCTAAGTCTCATTACCTCAGCACAGGTGTGCCTCAGGGATCAGTATTGGGACCCTTGCTTTTCTCTATTTACACCACTTCCTTAGGTGAGACCATTCGCTCCCATGGATTTGACTATCACTGTTATGCAGATGACACTCAACTTTACCTGTCTTTCCCACCTGATGACTAGCATTTCCCACTGGATTTCTGCATGCCTTAAGGATATTTCAGCCTGGATGAAAGATCAGCACCTTCAGCTGAAGCTGTGTTTCCAGCTAAAACAGCTATTCCCTAACAGATTAACATCCAGCTTGACTCAGCTTCACTGACCCCAACTAGATCGGCATGTAACTTGGGCGTTGTAATTGATGACCGACTTAACTTCTCTGAGCATGTAGCTTCTATTGCAAAATCATGTCTGTTTATGCTTTACAACATTAGGAAGCTCAGACCTTATCTGACACAAGATTCCACACAACTTCTTGTTCAGACCATGGTCATCTCTAAGCTGGACTAATGTAATTCACTATTAACTGGCTTACCCGCTTGTGTAATACATATCTGCAAACTAGTCACCTTTCGGTTATTTTTTCGGGGGGGGGGGGGGGGCAACTTCCCATAGTCTGGAGTGAGACTATCGTCGATTTCATGCGAGATTGATAGGCAAGTGATTGGCCTCTCTTGTGCTATTTTTGAAGACCTACCTATCAGTTGTTTCTGAGGGCGGGCTTTATCTCTCTCACTTTCGCATAGCCTGCCTGCTATGGCCTGCAGCAGCGATATGACCAAGGAAAAAAAGAAAATGTTAGCTAACAAACACGGGCCATATGCTACACTCTCTGACTATAAACTCAAGGTTAAACATATTGTTAGGCTACTTTTCTCTTGCCCTCGGTGGGTTAAATCAGAGCCATATAAAGGTAGAGTTGCGACAATGGGTGTTCAAAATTCGTTAAGGTCACGTGGTTCATGTAAACTTCAAAAAGTTCCCGGAAGTGATTGACAATGGATTAGAATGCATTAAATAGGCTACTGTTCGATGATAGACAGATCCACGATTTTCGGTAATTGACAGTCAATAAATGCATTGATATACAATATTTATAACACAGTGTAATTATTGTGTAAACTGTGTAGTTATCCTACCATTACAACAATATTAAATTAAATTCCAGACCTTATATCGTAGCCTGCTATATTAGGCGACCTTTTTTTTCGCCCTTTTACGTATGTGTCACATAATATTAATTTCTGTACAAAACAAAGACGGGAGATTCTTTAGAAAACGCAATTGTACCCACCCCATAAGTGTGTCTAAATTATAGCTATATAAAAAAAATGACCTCGTACAGTGACTCGAAAAGCTGTAAACAGTGTTTTTGAGACTGCGTGTAGCCTACAAAAGCACATGGAGCTCCAGTGAAATTTGGATTTTGCAACGAGAAACTGTAACACCGCTATAGTCTTAACATTAACTTGTTTGAGTTTTCTCCCCCGCGTTTCCTCTGGTAGTCACTGATCTGAGCTAATGAGCGAATTACCTGAAGTAGCCTATCGTCGTGGGAGAATAAAAAAAGTTTAGAAGTTTAACATCTCCAGTGTAATGGTGGGCATTCTAAAGTTTAAAGGAATTATCCAGAGTAAAATGCACTTTAGATCAATTTACGGATGATTGGGAGTACATACGTTGAGTTGACATCAAAATCATGTCATTTGGATGTGTTTTGAGAGTTCGATATTACCGTTTTTAGTCAAAACTCGTTAAAACCGAAGTATCCCGAGGTCTTTATGTGGTCGGATAGAGAGTCCAGAATGAATTTCATCAAGCCAGTACCTTTCCGGAAATGTTGCTGCTGCAGCTGGCGTCTTTAGGGGGAAGTCCGTAGGACTCGATTGCCGAGTGTGGAGTAACACGCTCTGGAAATTCACAATTTCGTTGCCGTTTTTTTTTTTTTTTTTTTTTTTTTTTTTTTTAAACATAGTCCAGTATTTCTTTCGAAATTGAAATGAAGTTGTATGGACTGGACTATTTTTTTTTTATTATTATTATTTTCTTTTTAAAAAACTGCAACGAAATTGTGAATTTCCAGAATTTATCGCGAGATTAACGTTCCTGTTTGGTGTAAGAAACTCTTTAGTTTTTTCACATGCTGTTGCAACAACTAATAACGTTAGAACAACTTGTAGCACTCGGCTCAATTTACTATAGGTTATGTCTAGTTACTTGGACCAGAATCAGAAGTTTCTAGATAAGACTACTGGAGGTAGATGGATGCAACAAGCTAAAGTTTAGGTTAGAATAATGATGACATTTAATTCAATGTGATTTTTCAATGTTACAAGAAAATAAAAATATATACAATAAATATTCAGTGTATTATAGTATGTATGTGTATCAATTCAACAAAGTGTTTTATCAATATCAATGGGTTAAACAATTAATGTGTCACAATCAATTAATTCAGTTCATTCAGAAGTTATCAGGAACGGTCAAGTCAGGGAATAGTCAAAAGGTCAGTCTGGGTCAGTCTTACAGTCCTACCACAGTGGTGTGAAGGGAAATGAAAGGTGAAGGCAAGTTCAGATTCAGGATTCTGGGAGGCTCGCCATCAATTCAGATCTTTTATCCACTATAAAAAAAACCTGACCGAAGCCAGCATTCGATGCAGTACAGGCAGTTCAGAAAGTTGCAGTTCTGTTTGAAGTTTTGTCTTCTGGATGTCTTCAATCCATTCGATTTAACGTTAGTCCTGTCAATCGTTTTCCCTCCGGTCAGGTTTATGTTCTCGTTCAGGTTTCTTTTCTCTTCTTATTGAGTTCTTATTGATAGATTATTCTCGTTGGTTCGTGTTAGTTTGTGTTGGTTCGTGTCTTTCGTTTGATTTCATTCAAAAGTTTTTCTGTGGTTGCTGTGGAGACGCAGGGGTCGCGCTCTCATTGGCCAGCTGGCTTTTAGAAGTTAACCCTTAATGCACCGGGCTACAAACTACAACACCACACAGGATCTAGCTAGACCGGAAACTAAACAATACACACTGACGAATGGAATGGAACGTTGTATGTGCTGCACGTACACGCCCCTTTTTAGGGGAAAGATGACTGATATAATGGAAACCTATGCTGCATCGAAGCGGGGAGCGAAAAGGTCTTATACTTACTAAATCTTGAAACAAACGTGAGAGGCACAAAATGAGGTTGTTGTAAGAGTTACCTGTGTGTTTATGGGATTAATGTGACCATGTTCCTATGTTTTGCTCTTTTCAGTTTACTAACAGGAGTGTCACAAATGTATCATAGGCACAGTCAAACTGCCCATGGCTGACTATAACTAAGTTCAGCAAGCTTAACTTTACATGTCATAACATCAACTAAACATAAGTCACACATTCATTCTATCACTTGTAATATGAACGTAGCCTATTTCCAACAACTAGGTGAGATAATTGGCTATGTTATACTGAAGTTCCACAGTTAGCTAGCTAGCAAGCTAACCGTTTCGCATGGGATATTATGGTAAGTGTAGCTACATGCTAAATTTGTTCTCAACATGGGGTATTGCAAACGAATTAGGTTGGTAATGTACATAGTTTCGACATGAGTAAGCTACATAAACATAATTCTTCATAACTGCCGTGTTAGTAAAATGGTTGAATGTCCTGTGAATTAATAACTAGATGTAACGTCAACGTGTGATTACTAGCTGTCTTTCCCATTGGAATCAATGATATAATGTTAACTTGTTTTCCGCTAAAACGGGGCGTGATTCAGATTAAATGTATCTTTATGATGATGCGCCGCTAGTAGGCTACGTCATTGGTTCCCAAAGACTGGGTCGCGACCCACAGGTGGGTCGCAGGAGATTTTATTTGGGTTGCCAGCATAGTCACAATTTATGTTGTGTAGGCTAATAGCTTATAGCCTACCATTCAGCCAGGAAAGCTAGCACCTTTCTTTTAGGATCTAGTTCGTTTACTACCACAGTCTAGTGGTGTTTTTTGTCATAACTCAATCTATGCATTTTTGCATGTAGTATAGTTGCACAAACTAGATACCAGCTCTTCAGCTTGGCCGATTAAAAACTAAAATGTGTCATTTGAAATCTCAAAGACCTGCGCTGTCAACAACGAAGCAAACATCCATAGACCGGACATTATGCTATTGATATTTTCGATTGTAGATGCACTCTTTACAGTTAATAGCTGCCTCCTCACATTCCTCCTTTAGTTCTGATTTAAAATGCACAACAGTGCATTAGATTAGGGTACCTTTTAAAATGTTTTCCTGACGTTTTCCGTCTCACGAACTCCACTACAGTAGCCTAAAGGCGCATTATCGTTGATCTTTCTGTATTCTTCACCTATTGCGCAAAAGCCTCTTGTTCTGATATTTCTTCATTTCAGTCGTACAACGTAGCCCATCACAACACCAATACAGCGGCGGATGGTGTCCTGGGGGTCTGCTCCCAGATGTGGACACGACCATCACTGAGCTCCTTGACAGTCTGGTGCAACCTGCCGGTGTCGATAAATAGGGCGAAAGCATATTTGGTATAATTTGAACCATCATTTTATGTAGATTAAGAATTTCAGGTGCCTACAATACCAATCCTTATCGGAAAAAAATGGAGGGCTTTCTTTTGTACCACAATACAATGGATATTGGGCCAAATTTATATGTGAGCACTCCCAAGCTGCTAAGAGCTGAACAAATTTGCGCACCATGGTCACGATGCTAAGCAGATTTAATAGCAATTTAGCCCACTGTGTTCTATCAAGTACTTCTATGTGGCAACAACAATCCTTCAAAAATCGTGAATATTTTATTAAATGCACATGCAGAGGAGGAGCAGCGGGCTCGTTACGAGAGAGAGAGCGGGCGGGGCGAGGAAAGGCTGTGCGAGTAAAAAGTGCAGCTCAATGAAATTATTTTATCTTGTCTTTTAATTTAAATAGTAGGCCTACAACATAGAATATCAATGTGTGGTGGCCGGTTTTGATTTTGTGGTGCCCAGCCACAGATTAGTCAACGTATGGAAAACACTGAAGGTGTAAAATTAAAAATATTTAGCAGCACACGTTATGCTTGACGAATCGACACTCCTATTTTGCGTCGACGTCATCGATTACGTTGACTCGTTGTCCCAGCCCTACCTGGTTTACACCAACCGCTATTAAAGTGCCATGAGTGTTGGCGTTGTATAGTTTGTCCACCAGAGGGCACTCTACACCGTCCCTGCTGGCAACACTCATGTATAACGCGCCACACATCCTGCAACCTGCTGATCCAGCCGAGTCGGCAGAGAGAACCGCGAGTGAGATCATCGGTGAAGTGTGTTCATGGTGATTTGGTCACGAGACATACATTGCTTGAATTACAATTAAAAGAATATCCCCATCAGTTCTCTTAACTGAAATAAGCATGACAAAATTCGTGAAAACAATGTCCAGTTTTGCTGCTGTTAAATAAGTCCAGAGTGAAGCGGAATTAGCTAGTAGTTACGTTGTTACAGTGTAGTTGACTGTCTGTCCTTTTAACTTTTGACAATGTGGCTGAAGATGTATTTCTTTAATAGCGTGACAGTTATAGCAGTGAGACGTATCATCTCTCCCTGGCCTGTTATTTTGAAAGCGTATGTTTTACAATTTGCAGTATGACGTTATCCATTGCTAAATTATGGCTCATCATAGACTAGCTAACCACAAAGCTAGCTAATGCCATGAATATCAGTGGAAGACTGCTAACGTTAACATTAATGAGCTAGGAAACCACAACGAACTTATTCTGCCTAAATAAAGTAATGATTACTGTATTTATAACTAGTATATCTGTAGTTACAGTCTCTGCATTGTAAAATGTAAGTTAGACGTGCGAGGAGTGAACATTTAGACATAGAGAAAAAGTATCAAACGTAGCTTGTGCAAAACGTAGCTTGTGCATAAAAGTTCCTCTAAAAGTTAGCTTTTCTTTTACACGTGTGTGAAATCCAATGACGCCAAGTGTGCGTTTCAGACTGTCGTTCAGCCGCAGCATTAACAAGTCACATAATGGATTTAGATCACTAAATAGTAGGTTTTAGAAGGCAGGCAGCAGCTGATGATTGAAAATGGTTTGATGTAGCTTGATGGAAATAATTTTAAAAGTGCAGGTAAAGGGATAAGCAAGCTGACATTGTAATTATAAGGTAGCTTGTAAGGCAATAGGGACTAATTATTACACACATCAAACATTTAGGAGTGACCTTTATCTTGTTTAATGATAATACAAATGATGATGATAATAATGTCATCCTTATTTTTTGTAATTATTAAGTCTTAGTTCAAAGTTATATTTATGAAGCTTACCAAGTCTTTTAATACTGGTAACTTTGATTTGGTTGTTGTTGTTATTGTGTTTTTGTTCAAAAGACTAAGTTTCATATCTTAAGTTTCTATTTTTATACATTTTATTTATCAGAACTTGAATATATTTCGATGTTCCACTGTGACAATATTATTTAAAAATAAACAAGTTTGTTTATGCATTATCATATTTGTTTCAATACTCATAAATAACTACAAATAACTAATGTTATGGAAATGTTTTGTTGCGCGTTTCTGAAAAAAAATATATATATCGGAATATCGGATTTTTAAATCAACAAATATTTGTATCGGTATCGGCCTTCAAAATCCTTTATCGGTCGGGCTCTAGTAGGCAATTATTACCCTGGCTTATTTGGGGGCTGGCCTTTATTTATAAATAGAATCCCGGCATGTAAATTTAAGGATTTACAGTATGCACACTGTTTTAGGCATAGTGCGAGCCCTAATCTCTAACTGAAAGTGCGCAGAACTTGTGCATAACATAACAATATTTCATACATTTTCCCGGTGGTGACACCCCCAAACCCACTCTAACTTTTGGGCTTAAGTACGGAAAAATGTCTGACCTGTCGCAAGTTCACCAAGCTCCTGATCTCATTCCACAAGCCTAGAGCGCCCTCTAGCGGCTGTAGACGGTAATGTTTCATGTAGGATTCATGTCAATTCATACTGACTGACATTTAAAAACATGTTAAATTATATATATTTTGATATAAAAGTCGCACCTAAAAGTTACAGGACCAGCCAAACTATGAAAAAAAAGTGGGACTTATAGTCCGGAAAATACGGCAGTATATTATTTACACACAAACACGATCATATTTGTGACTAGAGAGTTTTGTTTTAGCATGGGTTTCCAACGTAAAAGACACCAGCATTTAACTTCACAGCCTGTGGTTAAAATCCTGAAGTTCACGGACGTGTCTTGGCTTTATTTTTGAGGCAAAAACGTCACTTTTAACAGCCACCAGTCTTTGATAAGGCGTGAAATATCCACTGGGATTTTGTTTCTTTCTGTTACACCTAGGGTTGGGCACCGAAACACTGTTCTAATATGGCACCGGTGCCGACGCAAACGGTAGTAACTGCATCGAATAACAACGTGGATTCGGTGCCTCATTTCGGTGCTTAAATCGCGATTTTTTTTTAATTTTTCTTTTTATACGAGGCATCACTGCATGTCATGCGCCATCTCTAACGTCTTGCTCTGATAGCAACACATCCAGATACAGTTAGCTAACATAAACACTGGCTGGATGTATAAACGGAGGGGTGCACCACATAGGCGAGTGGACAGTGTTTGGCAGCTTGCGTGAGCCCAAGTAGCTTACTTTAAAAGATATCACAAGCTCCTGTCAAAATCTAGCAGTGGGCCTAACTACACACAAGCAAAAGGCTATGAAACAACATCAACAGTATACTTTAGACAATATCCTTGCAAATGCGCTAACTGGCATTTATTTGAAATGTTATCAGCAAAGTTGTAAGGTGAAAACTTTATTTCACGGTGTGTTCTAAACAACACAATGGCATGATATTAATCTTTTTATGTGCATGAGGCCCATATAGCGTCACAATGAATATGAAGATCATGTTAAAAGTTAGCTGGCAAAAACATAAATAGGTTACATACCTGATGTCACTGAGCTGTCAAAGAGGCTACGGAACCATCTCTGTACGTTATCGCTAATTAAACTCAGCTGACTGGTGTTAGCATAGTCATAGTTGCTGTTAACATGCCTACTACAATCGCTGGGAATCTAAACACTTCAACACCGACATAATGTAGCCTAATATGTTCAAAAATATTGCGGGAAGACATGAAATTTCTTGAAGCATTTGGGAACACACTGAATTCACTGGAAAGTAGAGTCCCTGTTAGATTAGCTTGCTTGCAAATGCCGTTGTCCATGAAAGTTCTGGAAGTACTATGGCAATGGATGTTCCATGGCAAGCGGTTCTATGGCAAGCGGTTTTAACATACCTTTAACATACCTTATGGCAAACCGCCTACACTGGGTAAACTTGAAAGCAGACCTTACCATTGTGTGTGCATCCATCGCAAGCTGTTTTAACATTTAAATGTATTATGTGTAGGAGCAATGAAATATTGATAGTAAATTGAATATAACAGTTCAATTTCATGTTCAAATTTGTCTTATCTCTAAAAAAGCAATTCATGCTTTAGACCATTTTAATTTAAAAACAAAGTACCGGTTCAGGCACCGTTTCGGCATCAGCACCGTTTTAAAAGTATCGATTTAGCACCGGTATCGGATAAAACCCAAACGATACCCAACCCTAGTTACACCTGCCAGGGAGTCGGTGTTATGTGGCTAAACTGCTGCCTAGCAGGTAAAACATGTTTAAATGGCTATAGCCTGCAGTTAAAACAATTTATTAGCTAGAAATGATGCCACATGTCTACATTCAATGCTATTGAAACCACTTTTAAAGTTTGTTTAGATCCAGTGACACTGCCGTCATGGAAACGGAATGTCACTCTTCGGTACTGTATTGCCATTGTCTTAAGTTGGATGATGCGTGATTTGTGCCTCTGTGTTCTTTGTTTTTTTTCCGTGTGTGTATGAGAACTCTAATGCAAACATGTATTGGGTACTAATAAAGTAACTTGAACTTTGTTTGTGTTTAGCCTTCACATGACCATACATCATCAAAATGAGTTTGAAGATGATGTCAAATCTAGTTGCCTTTAAAATCATAATATGCAACAATATATTACAAATATTATTTGTAAAAGAAGCAAATTATTGCATAGTGTTGTTTTAAAAAACTTGTCTGACTTGGTTAATGTTTTTACTGTGTTGCAGGGTAGAGAAATACCGGCCCCTAAAATTGGAAGAGATTGTGGGGAATGAAGAAACTATTAACAGACTAGAGGTAAGTCTATGTTGATCGTATTTATTCCTTACTTCATAAAGTACCTGAGAAAAGCACCGAACTACCCTTTGTGCCTGTGCCGAACATAAGACCACTTCATACAAAAACACGTCTTTCTTGAATATATTATATCCCACCAATAGGGCTGGTTATCGTTATCGCCAATTTCGATACCTTGATTTTGATGTTGGTTCCTAAATGATACTTTTTCCGATACCATATGTTTGTAAATCAATTTCAACAACAAAAATACTTTCCCCTTTTGTGGTGAAACTTAACATAAAAATACTTGCCTATACAAACAAACTCCTCAGCACCATAGACAGAAGCATGTCATGAGTTTAACCACAATTAGCAACTTTAGCATAATGCAGGTGCCATGAAACAGAGTGTGATGTCTGTGGATTTAACCACACTGTCAACTTTGTGGAGAAGAGATATTTGTTCTAATGCAATAATGATAATAATGCTTGTCACTTGAGGGAAACCTTAAACTAGTGCTGGGCGGTATACCGCTTCACACCGTATACCGGTGTATATTTTCGTTATGATATGATTTTTTTTAATATACCGCCATACCGGTGTATTTGATTACACAATGTTTGGACCCTTAAGGCTTAATTTCTCCTTAGGTAAGGGGTTTATTTAAGGGTGTTGCACAGAATACCTTAAATTGTTTCTTTAGCAGGGCTTAAATTTCACTGCGGGATTGCGGGTATTGCGCATAATTTGTTCAAGTCCCGCAACTCTAGCCATCATAATGCGAGAAATTCCCGCATACACTTTTACAGCCTGTCTGATGACGTTAATATAGCCTAATCATTAAGTGGCGTGAATGCGGTGCTATTGACCGGACTGATCAACTACCGAGTTGAATTGAACATAGCCTCATGCAGACACACACACACACACAGAGAGAGAGAGAGAGAACCACTTTGCGCTTACGCAAATAGGCTACGCTACCATGGCAAACTTTTACATCTGGAAAGAGCTCCTTGGTAACTATCCTGCTAGCTCAGGTCACGTCAACACTTGATCCCAGAAAGATTGTCTTCGACATGTTAGTTTTTTGAACATTTATTGTATCTAATGACATAGAAAACATAATGATTTGCATACACATACCGCACTATGCACAACTTTTATTCACTAGCGACTACAGCCTAAAACCATCAGGTTGAAGGGGGGCTAATTACTCCATAGAATTACTCTCAGGTATTTTCTTAAAGTGACAGGCACTCAATTACACCTACTCATCACCAATGTGCACTCAATTGGACCTACACACCACATTAAAGATATGCCTAAGTGTTATAGGTTAAACGTCAATATGAGGCATTCAAATTACTAAATATGTTTAGCTAGTAGTAATTACTAGTAAAATGCTATACTTTAAAAAATGCATTATTAAATAAATACGCTCTATATGAATTCAAAAATATATGATAGAAACAGATCACATAAGCTATCATTTTCAGTGTGTGTTTGTGTGTGTGGAGAGAGTCAAGCAGAATCTAGGATGTCCACTGTTGTGAATGATCCCACTACAGTATATATTACTGATGACGTCAGGGTGGTGGGGGCCCCAAAATCAAACACTTTTTTAAAAAAAGTATCGAAGTATTGAAATCGCAATTCTTGACTTGGTATCAGAATCGACCCCCCCCCCTCCCCCCCAAATTGTGTAAATCCCCCCTACATGAATAACCTAAGGGGGGAATTCCCCCCCATTTTGAAAAATGAATTTTAAGCCCTGTTTAGTTAAGGAAAAAACGTTAAGGGATTTCTATTGAGATTGTTCAACAGCTGTAACTAGCTGGCTAGTAGGTGACGTTGTTAGTTAGCAACCCACCGAACACAGTGAAGTTTAATGTTCTTATCACTCATCTCACCTTAAGAATATTTGCTGAAATTATCCAGGTAGCAAGTAAAGCATGTGTTATAGACATGCACTGAGCAATACTAGCTGGCTAGTTAGAAATGATCCTGACTGTCATCAGTGCACCAAAACGAACTTTTTTTGTTAATGTTTTGCCTAGCGAACCGAACCGAAGCTCATGGTAGGCTAACAAGACATCCACATCCACATGAAGTTTCTGATAGGCCTATTTGACAGAGTAAGCATATTAGCAGAGAGGTTTTATTTTAAATTGTATAATTTTAAAAAAAGTATAATTATTGCAAGTTGCACTACTTTTTGTATTGATTTTATACAAGATGTTTGAAATTTGCACAGTAAAAATTCTGTATTTTGACTGCAATTGTCTTTGCATTCTGATTAGATTCTTCGATAGAATTATGAGGATACAAGGAAGTTTGTCACATGCATATAGTTACTGGAAGTAAGAAATGCAGTGAAATTATGTCTGGTGTCAGCCTATTTTTTTGCATTAATGGGGGGGGGGGTAAAAAGTGCAGTAGAAGAGGGGTTTAGTAGATTAAGTGGCAAGGGCTGCATAAGAAAGGTGGGGAGGATTGGGATTGGGGGGGGGGGGGCACCAACAAGGAGCACCCAAGAGAGTGTGTGAATATGAGTGGCTCTTTCTAAACAGCATAATTTTCTGGGGCCATGCAAAACTGCATTACCACTAGAGTGGAGTTATTCTACATCATGACAGTAAAATAGACCATCCTTAGTCAATGTACTGCAGCAATTCCTCTCAACCTGTAGAAAATGCTGTGAACATCTGATTATGCATGGGGAAAAAAAATACCGTCATATACCTTGAAACCATAAGAATGTTGAAAAATACCATGATGTACATTTTTGGTCACACCGCCCCAGCACTACCTTAAACTTTTAAATAGCTAACATAATTAGCTAATAGATGCTAATCAGTGGAGACAAAAGGACACCATTTCACCCAGAAACCATTTATTGTGGTGTGGATGATGATGTAGCTGTCATGATTGGAGGTGAGGGAGTTTTCAAAATCAAAAGGTAGAAGCCTCTCTTGGTAAAGTAATGTTCATAGATCCTTCATTTCAACCCTCCTTCTGTGTGACCTTTGTAACATTATGTGATGCAGCCAATCACCAGCCACTTTAGATCTCTTCACAGAAGTGAAGCCAACAGACGCTAAGATTTATTTCTTTATGTATCTGAATTTGGCTTAGAAATATAATACATTTTTCGATACCTGATCGGAGCATTTTGGTCGGTGTCATAAAAGCATCAACGTTCGGGGCCCAGCCCTACCCACCAATGAAATATACAGTACTTATCATTCTACTCAGAAGAACTAGTTCTATAAAATGGTGTAAAGTACTTAGGGCAATTTTGATGCAGTACAATGCAGCCTCTCCTAATGTATATCCGAAAATCTTCAATCTTATTTAATTCACATAAAACCCCCTTTTTTTGCCTTTTTTTGTCTTCAAGAGAGAAAACTATGTGTGATGCAGTGAATTTTGTGGATGATTTACCAAAACTTTATTTGAAGAAACATACATCTGTTCAAAAGTTATGATAAATTTAGTGATCAAAAGTGAAGTACTTTCAATACGTTTTACACTTAAGTATGTGCATGGAAAAAAAAAAAAAATTTGCCCAGTGCTGTGCTGAAAAAAATCAAAGGGAACATTGGTCCACTCTGTTCTGTTCATACTAGTATTGCATCAGCACGGTGTACCGATACTAGAAAGGTATCAAAATGCCTTCATGCAAAAAACGATACGATATCCAACGTTTTTAGAATCGCTAGTTTATTAAAATGATAGCATTCTGTGGCTGTGGACTGCTCCCACTCTCCGTGCTCCTTGCACACATCTAGGCAAGTGGGCATGTCTTGAATTTCCCCTTGGGGATCAATAAAGTATCTATCTATTTATCTATCTATCTAAGCAGGCAGCTCTGAGTGAATGAGTGCGCAGCAAACATCAAACACAAGTTCTTTGCTGACAGTCCTCGGTTTGTGGATAAAACAAAAGGTAGAAGTTTTAAAATATGGAACTATTTTGGATACATCGCAGATAGTGAAGGCAAGCCGACGGACAGACGGACAAACGAAATTTGTAAAATGTTTCAAAGCCATTCAAAAGGAAGTAGGCTACACATAGAACTTGGCTAAGCAGCTCAGACATATCCCAACATTTTTAAAAAGTTCAAAGAATGACAGATTGACAAATAGGTTATAGAAAATGCCACCACGTGATTTCTCGGTTTTAGTCTAGGCTTATAGCCTAAGTGAAACGAGTGTGGTTTCTTCTGGGATAAAGCAAACCTTCGTTCAGCAGTGACGAAACGAGACATAACAACTGTGATTGTGTGCAAACGCGATGAAAGCACAATGTTCACGTTAGTATAATATTACCATTTAATATTCTCAAACCTGTCTCAAAACGAAAAGGCAACCATGTCATTTATCAACCAATAACGGAACTTATTAAGTTCGGTTAACGAATTAAGAAATGCATCACACCGTTTCCTTACATTTTATCCGATAAAAGCCATCATCATTCATATGCACACTGCAAAAAATGAAATCTAACCAAGTGTTATTAATCTTGTAATAAGATCAAAAAATCTATTTGGTATCGTTTTTAGTATGAAAAGACTTACCTAGTGCTCTCCCGTAAGACCATTTTGACTTAATTTAAGAAGACTGACTTATTTTAAGGAGTCTTATCAAGACAAATTTACTTAACGCACTGGCAGAAAAATATACTTGTTTTCAGGATGAGATGTCTTAAAATAAGTCAAACTTACACACACACAGTGGGCAGTGCTTCGACTTGGCCAGCTTCACTCGCGGTCCGCGCGTGGGATCACGCGGTATCACGCGACTTTAATTTGTATTTTTCCAGTGAGACGCTGCAACAACCCAAACAACCGGTAGATGGCTCAAGTGAGCAGGGTGTCTCGTAAAAAGAAATGGAGCCTGGAAAACCCTACACAGACTTCACTACAGACTTTAGCAGACTGGTTTAGAAATAATGTAATAGCCAGAAATATGCCTGCCCTGCCCTAATAAAGAAATATTTGGTTAACTGCGAGTGAATCCCGTTTGCAGCCGTAGAGACGGAAGACAAATTAAACATTCTGGTTTTCTCCGAGTGCAACGATGATAGACAGACATCATTTGGACAAAATATAGAGTATTAACCTCCGTTGCTCAGCTGAATGCCTTCCTGTTATGTCCTGTTATCACGGAGTTACAGGCGATAAACCATTTTTGATGGTCACAAGTTTACTTCATTAGGGACTGTTCGTTATTTATTTAAGGGGCTACCGGAGGAGTTTTGGGAGCATTAGTCCAAAAAGACGTGACCCTCCCTCGCCAGCAATACATTTTTCTATGACCATCCAAAGTGATTATGAAAAAATCAGTGTCAACTTTTTCCGGGTTTATCGCCTACTGTATTTTAACGTTTTCACATATTTGGCCATAAGCCGTTTATCATAGGCTATCACGAAACCAAACTACAAAGGCGAACACTTTAACAGGGGGAATTAATTGGGCATGAATCATGCTGAACGCTATTTCGCTACCTTAGAATAATAAGGTTCTATCTGCGTTTTGAGTAGGCTAGGTAACCGGGATGATTGAAACGGGGACGAATGAAACATTCTGGTTTTCTCCGAGTGCAACGATGATAGACAGTCATCATTTGGACAAAACATGGAGCATATTAACCTCCGTTGCTCAGCCAAATGCCTTCCTGTTATGTCCTGGTATCACGGAGTTACAAGCGATAAACGATTTTTGATGGTCATAAGTTTACTTCATTAGCGGTTTATTTTTTTGGATTATTAAAGAGTGTTTTTCATTTAAAGGTTTGACTTCGTGCTTATTCAGTAGAGCATTTAGTGCTCTCCCCAATCCCAGACGTTCACATTGCATGTTTGTTTGTAATGGATGCAACCGCGAGATAGGCTATGCGTTTGACAGTGAGTTGTTAACAGAACCAAGACATATAGCCCAGCAGCAATCTAGGGACTGATCGTTATTTATTGAAGGGGCCACCGGAGGAATTTTGAGTGCTTCAGTTGGAAGTTGCATGACCCTCTCTTGCCTGCTAGAAATTGTTCAATGACCCTCCGACAGAATTGTTAAAAAAGAAATGACCCTCCCCTGCCAATTGTCTTCTGCCCGCGCCACAGCCACACACTTTGTGATAACGTTCTTAAATCAATCTTTCCCGTGAGCTTGCATGCTACCAGTCCTTCCTTTTCAAATGTGTTGCGCCTGTTTGCACAATTTCACAAATAATCATATGTGATTAATAGTATGACAAATAATCCCTGTGCACGGGGACCGAAACAATGCATGCCAACTTTTTCCGTGTTTATCACGTATTTTAACTTTCCCCGCTGTCTTGCCGTTTTAATGTTTTCCCGTAGAATATCCCATATTTTAATACCCTCATAACAGCCCTGCCATCGGGCCTGTCTCTGTGTTGCCCTGTTGCTACCCCTTGCCCTTCCAACGAAACAGATGTCTTCAAATCATCGTTTTCCTTGCTTGAAGGCGAACTTAGAGTGATGTTAACCTATTTAAGTTTAACGGCGCAATTGTCGTGAGAGCACGATTCATTGGCGCTTGCATGTTCGGCCTTATGTCTACGTGTGCACCGCTCAGCTGCAAGAGAAATAATTTCCCCTGTTTGTATGTTCACTGCAAGTTGGCCTACCATAACTTACCAACTCTGCACTGTAGACTGGCTATTTATATTTTTCTGTGAAATAAGCAAATGTATTTGTTCAACTTTATGAAGCAGAATTACGCATAGGGTACTTGGAACATAATACATTTGACAAAGGACAGATGAATGTTGCTAGTGATAAAATATTAACTTTCAGTGTTTTACGATGTCTTTGTCATGGGGAAGTGTTTTTCCCCATGCATTTATTCTAGGTTACCGTCAGTGACTGCCGTGAGAGAAGCGGGTTCTGTGTTTCGTTCATGTCAGTGACTGACGCGAGAGAAGTGGGGTCTGTGTTGTGTTGCGTTAATTTATTTTCATTGGGCATACCGTGCCGTGCCGTCCACAGCTCTTCAGTTCTGACAAAGCCAAAAATACTCCTTTTGAAACAATGAGTGCAGGAAGCGCGTTTGTATGGTTATATTGCTTGACGGGGGGGATCCCAAGCAGCTTTCAGCCATAAGGCTACTTTGAGAACATTTCAATTCACCCGACACTAATATTCAAAATGTTGAAAACTATTTTGGCATAGCCTATAAAGCAGTTTAATTAAATGGAATGTTAGTTGTAAACAAACGAGCTACTTGGTGAGGCTTGGCCTCACAGATGCGCTCGTGCCTTAGATGGCAGGAAAAATCTTCACGATAGGCCTATTAACTAACCACCCGATTCACGTTGGCTGGGGGGAAGGGGGGCCATCAGACAATTGGGCCCAGTTAATCCGGGCCTGCCCCCCAAAAAATCACACCTTCCCACCTCTGACCGCTTAAAAGAAGTCGAGAGGACTCCTTACTCACAGACCTATTCACAAACCTGCGGTTTTGAAATCCTATGCAGCTACAGGAGCTTCCAATCGCGAGGAAGCAATTTTGCATTGTAGGCATAACTAACATGCAATAACGCCGCCAACAACAACCAAAACTAGGCTAATCATTGTCAACATGTAAATTAAATGTAACATTATTGTGAATCAAATTAAAATGTTCTCTTTTGCAAACGTAGGCATAGTAACAGAATAATTTAATAATGTTACAAGATACTACATCAATCCGTATGTTTCATTGGGCTACTAGGCTATGTGTTTTGCCTTGATTCATTTAGGCTAGGCCTTTTTATTCAGGGGCCATATTCACAAAGAATTTTAAGGCTAAAAGTAGCTCCTAACTGGCGAATTTAGGAGCAACTCCTAAAAATAATGGGCGTGTCACTCCTAACTTCTCCTAGGACTCCTAATTTTTTCACAAAAAGTAATTCACGAAGCATTTTAGACCTAAAAGTAGCACCTAAGTCTGGGACAGCTTAAGTCGAGAGGACTCCTAACTCACTAAGACCTATTCATAAACAGCTTTTTTGTGGCATTTTACGTTGCGATGTTTTGAAATGCGCAACAGGAGCTTCCAATCGCGAGGGAACAATTTTGCATTCATAAAAGGGATGCAATAACGCCACCAACAACAACCAAAACTACTCATTGTTAACATGTAAATGAAATGTAACGTTTCATTGTGAATCAAATTAAAATGTTCTCCTCTTTGCAAACGTAGCCTAGGGATATGGTGACAGATTAATTTAAAAATGTTGCAAAGGTAGGCTACTGCATCAATCCATAGGCCTATGTTTCATTAAGCTACTAAGCTATTTGTTTTGCCTTACTCTTTATTCATTTAGGCTAGGCCTTTTTATTCAGTTATTAATCATCTTCCGTCCTTCGCACTACTTGTGTAGCGCACGCATTCTCCGACCTGTCACCTGTCAGTCATCATCGGAAGAGAGGTGTTTGGAATTCCCGCGTTACAATCGTCAGCCAATCAAGCTGGTCACTTCAGTCAAGCTCGTGCATGAGTAATGACGTCATCCACAGCCACGAAGACTCACTCCTAGTTTAGGAGTTGTCTGAAAGGCTTTGTGAATAACTTTTAAGAGAAAACTCCAATCTAGGGCTGGGCGATATGGACCAAAACTTATATCCCGATATTTTGGGGCTGATTGGCGATATACGATATCGATACGATATTGATATTTCAAACAGAAAGAGCGAAGTGCTTCATATATTCACTCAACACAACAATTATGACAACACAGCCGGTTTTAATTATATTCATTTCAGACTGCTCTAAGAGCTGTGCAAAAAGGTGTAAACAATAACATATACCAATAGGCATACAGTTGCTCTGAGGGCTGTGCAAATAACAATATTCGGTCGACCCTGATTGGCAACAAAGGCCTACAGCTTTACAATAAAGGTAACACAAAACGCTACCGTTAAAAGCCAATATAATAAACCAATTGGCATACAGATAGAGCTGTGCAAATAAGAATAAAGTAGGCTACACAGCACATTCCTGTTTGTAAATATTTAACTGCACAAGGAATAGGGCTGGGGGATATGGAGTGCGCTGACAGTAATCCTCCTGCCCCTGATAGGCCTACCACAGCTGTGGATAGTGTGGAATGTTCAAGTAATAACACAATCCAATGTGTGTCTCAATTGTCCCCCGCTGACCACCTCACACATTTCTCTAGATTTTGCAACGAACTTACATGACACAATGCCATACAATATGCCAGTTTTAGGACACATAATAATGTTTGTAATGATACCAGGTAGGCCAGGTATTGTCGAAGGTGCATGGTGAAGTGAAATTCTTACTTTGGAAAACAAACATTTGCCGATATCATCGCCGATCATCAGAATATTGCAACAGATTCTGTGTTCTGGACTGTAGGTAACTTGTTAAGCCAGTGGTTCTCAAACTTTTATTTCATTCCCCACTTTGATCAAGGGGCATGACTGATGATAGTGGAGATAACGTGTTATCCCGAGGCTTTTGCAAGTCAGCATCTTCGACGGTAGTCTATTAAAAATATAAGTTTTCGATGTCCCAAACGGAGAGCCATACTTTATTGTTTTTAACAATCTCTATGCTACTCACAAAAATGTAGGCATGGGGACATGATGAAGTAGGTTATCCAACTGTCGTGTATTAAATTATTGTGATTACGAGCCAGTGGTTTTCAAACATTATGCGTGACTCGGACATCTAACTAAATGCAACAGGCTCATATCGTCCTCGCATTCGCAAAATGAGGACCAGTGTTTTGTCAAATTGCAAATAGCTATTCGTTTTAACTATTTTTTTATGATAGTATGAAGTGCTTTTTGTATAGGCTACTATCTTAATCTTGGAATATGGGGAGGGAAGTGGCGCGTCTGCAGTCAGCCAAATATGAATGTAATTCTGTGGCATAAAGCAGATGTAATTGTTTATTGTACAGAAAAATAAAAATGACATGTCAAGCAGTCAATTGACTACATTGCAGTCAAGAAGTAGGGCAAATTAATTTACGAAACCAAAACGTGGGTCATAGTTGTCTAAGCCTCTATTGCGTAGCCTGTTAAAAACGTCGCCAGATAGTATTAAATCGGCAACAACATTGTTTTCTGCAGAAGCCTACCCAAGGCTACAGATTAATTCTGAACAGTTATTTCTCTACTGGCTCAATTATCACACCACTGTTTTGATTTGCGTAGTTGCATTAACCCCAACACTGACAATAATGTAGACAGCAAATTTCGATTTCGATTTTCGTTACCACCGTGTAGTCAAGCCTTAAGCCATACCCAAGTAGCCTAAATCGAGGTAATGTTTAATTATGCATGATTTATTTTGTTATTGAATTCGTAGGCTGGGATTACTCTCGGCAACAATTATGTAAGGGACGGCAGGTAGAGCGATGTACAGTGGCAGAGCGACGCACAGTGGCTGAAAGTGGTACTAAAGCTTCACGCAGCTTCACGCCGCGTAATGCGCGAATTAAGTGGTCTTTTGAAAGCGATGCCCACTGTGTGTGTGTATATACAGTGGGCATCGCTTTCAAATGACCACTTCATTCGCGCATTACGCTTTATGGCTTTATCATTATGGCTTAAGGCTTGACTACACGAAAATCAAAATCGAAATTCGCTGTCTACATTATTGTCAGTGATGGGGTTAACGCAACTACGCAAATCAAAACAGTGGTGTGATAATTGAGCCAGTAGAGAAATAACTGTTCAGAATTAATCTGTAGCCTTGGGTAGGCTTCTGCAGAAAACAATGTTGTTGCCGATTTAATACTATCTGGCGACGTTTTTAACAGGCTACGCAATAGAGGCTTAGACAACTATGACCCACGTATATGATGTGAGGAAAGAACAGTTTATGTTTTAACTTTTTGTGTTGGTCATACTATAGAGTAATATATTGCTTGTCTTTGTTGAATAAGATAGCTTAAAAATAATCGCATATCGCATCGCAATCGCAATATTTGTGAGAAAAATCGCAATTAGATTTTTTTCCAAAATCGTTCACCCCTAGTCCGAAGCCCTAACCAGTAGACCACGGCTGCCCCAAAAAAAATGAATTTGGACATTTAACTAAAGCTATAAAGCCATGCAAGTTAACGATTTATCCTGAAGAGTGGACAGGCAGAGAGGCCTTTCAAAGAAAGCAGGGAAAGAAGTGCTAAAGCCAAATAACAGGCCCTGATGAATGCTCTGCAAATAGGCTAAAATAAATCTATTGATGTACCCTACTTATTTAGGTGTGTTGAATTTTTTTGCGTGTACAATTCACTATGAGAAATTTTCATAGTAGGCTACTGGCAAGAATTCAAAAGTTCTTTCACCCCTGCTTTTACGTGCAAATATAAAATAGAAATCACCTGTGAATAACCAAGAATGTTTTAATGCAGATGTTATTTGCAAGGATTGGACCTGTATGATTTAGCCTAGCCTACTGCATCGTACTGGTATGATTAAAACATCACAGAGTGAAAGTGAATATTCATGAATTCATTTAGAGTGAATTTCTAAATCTGAAGATATATTGTATATCATGAAATTAGACTAAAACTATTGCTTTTTTTTTTTTTAAGTCTTTAGTCATATCGGCCAGCCCTACTACATGGATTAACAAAATAACAGCCTGGCCAGATGTTGTACGGTATTTAAAACGGGTCTGGAAAGCTACAACCACGTTTTTGTGAATTTAGGTGCTTGGAAGAGCAGAAGAAAAGCTACATATTATTTTTTCAAAAACTATTCAGATGCGCCGCAATATTGAGATTTCAAAGGCTACTGTAGTCTTGTCTCATGCATTCCATTTAAAGGTATTGCACAACACTGCTGTTGGGCTTATTCACACTGGAAGTAGCTAACTGCGACTATATTGTTAACATGACATCCTACTGCAGCGTGTAGATTTGAGTTGAGCTGAGCAGAGCCCAGTAGCCTAGCGTTTTTTTCTCGTCGATATCGAGAAGATAAGCTTGATCGGTGTGAACCCATACCTTATAGACCTGATATCATTATTGCCAGCTGTAACATACCAAGATATTAACCATAGCAAGCCTACTGATGGCACTGAAGGCAGATATTGAACTACACAAAAAGAATGACTCTCATTGTCAGAGTTGGTTCTTACCCTTAAACTAAGTATTAACCTGACACTTGCTTTAATTTTTTTCAGGTTTTTGCCAGACAAGGCAATGTTCCAAACATTATTATTGCCGTGAGTTCTGTTGGGTTTTGTCAACATTTTCTTCATTATGAAATGCCTAATGTTTATGCATTAGTGGTGAAAGTCTCAATCTGTATGACTTGTCATTGTAACAGGGACCTCCTGGTACTGGAAAAACAACCAGCATTTTGTGCTTGGCCAGATCACTGTTGGGCTCTGCTATGAAGGATGCTGTGCTTGAGCTGAATGCATCAAATGATCGGTAATGGGTCTCTTTGCCTCAAGATATTGATTTTCTGTTGGAGGAAAACCTTGTAACAAATATTTGATATGTAATTGCTTGAATCTTTATAGAGGTATTGATGTGGTGAGAAACAAGATCAAGATGTTTGCTCAGCAGAAGGTAACTCTACCCAAAGGACGTCACAAGATTATAATCCTGGATGAAGCAGACAGGTAAGGCTTGGAAATGAGTATTGATGTACAAGTTTTCTGCATGTAATGACTGGTTTGTTAAAGGCGAGACACTACAGGTGAATAACATTTTTAACTAGCAGATATCTCTAAGAAACTTCCCAAGTTGATTACTTACATTAGATAGATAGATGCTTTATTGATCCTCAAGGGGAAATTAAAGCAGGGGTCTCAAACTCAAATGAGCTGGGGGCCACTTCTGCCAACGTCATCTGATTGGAGGGCCGGCTATTTCTGAAAATGCAATGTTTTTTTGTTTTTTCAAATACCACACAAAACTGCAAACAGAAAGTGCAAGTGTTTTTATCCCTTTTTAGACACCTGTGCTAGCAACCTTAGCTTATAAATAAAATAATGATAAAATAAATATTAATACAAATTATAAAAACAAACAAAATGTGTGGTTGTTTCACACCAAATAAAAATATTTTCCTCTCATGCATGGCAAACTTTAGGCGCCAGGGTTAAGAAAACACCACCATTGGATTTTGACATCAAAATTTCAAAAGGTTTGAAAGTGGTCAGAGATAAAGTCCTACTGTAAATATAAAAATATTTGAGTATAAACAAAAGTTTATGAAGGGAGTAAATTTACCCATCTAATTTGCCACTGGATAGCAGGCACCTCAAATTATGCACCATTCTGTAAATACTGGATGTTGAACATATTTGAGCAGGTTTACTTTCTTTTTTGTCATATTACCCATATAAGTGAAAAGTGAAAGTGATTGATAATGACTGACTGACTCTCTACTATTGTGTTACATGCTCCAAATGTAAAGCACTTTGAGCTGCATTCTGTGTATGAGAGCTATACAAATAAAGCGTAGTAGTAGTAGTAGTAGTAGTAAACAAATTAACAGTAGGCCTAAGATGTAAACCAACAATAGTAAACTCGTGTTCATTAATCATCTTCGTAAGTCGATTATATGGTTAAATGACTCAGTGTATCATACCCGCCGACCTTCAGTCTCACAAAGTCTCAGACATCGCGAGAAACGGGATCGGTTTACATCCTGCATCAACAGCACAGAGGCAGGCTAACGAAGCGCTAGCGATTGTTGCAAACGTGTGTGTATAATGGCAGAGCCGGCGAAGAAGCAGCGAAAACCCTTGATGCAAAGAAAAGGAAAAGAGCTTCAGACCAAGCGAGGGCTCGCACACGTATCGACATGTACAGACGCTAGGGGGAGTTTCGTAGAGAATCAGGCTTGTCTGGTGTCCCTTTAATATGAGAAGAAAATGTATTCTGTAATTTAATTACATACATTTTAAAACACAAAATCTGAGCTTTGGATAAAGCCAGGTTCAAAATTATTATTTCATTGTGTTCACACATTAGATAAGAAAAAAATTAGAGGGATCTACTTTTGTTATCCTGTAAATCAGAATATACTGTCAATAGCCTTAAAAAAATTATTTTTGCCATGTTTTTAGGAATAAAATGTCAAATCGGGCTAGGAATATTATCAACAATCCCCTGTAAAAGTCTTATTTATTAACATATTAGGGCTGTAACAATACACCAACCTCACGATTCGGTTTGTATCACGATTTTTGACCCACGGTTCGTTACAAACCTCGATTTGTATTTTATTTTGGGGGGGGGGGGGGTAGGGGTAGAACACCAGAGGATTACAATATAATATAATACACAGGATTTACGGCATAACGACGTGTCTGCAGGGAAAAGAATCAGGTTCGCTTTCGCGTGATCTCACGTGCAAATTTCTTTTGCGTTTCCCACACTGGCAACACGAAACATAGCCAAAGTCATAGAGTGCAACTTTATGAAGCTGGGGGAAGACACCAAACTTGTCGATAAAGGTATAAAGAATAAATGGCGCTGGTCTTGGATAGATGAGGTGGGTAGTGTAGCGAACTGCTCTGCCAGCAATGCTATTTTGACCTAGGCCTAATTGAATGATTGAACCGTGACGTCACCTTAATTGGGGGCGTATCTGTAGTATTTAGTAGACGTGAACACGGAGACGTGAACAACAGAGTTGTGGAATGTGCGCAAGCCTGAAGAAATAAGTATTGTGCTTAATGTTAACAAGCGGTTTCAAGTCGAGTTAGTATTTACCTCTCGTTAGAATCCGTGAATCGTCTGCCTCGTCTTCATTCGTGGATTCGATGGAAAATTATCTATGTTCGTTTCGGATACCTGTATCATCCGAACGCACCGACCCAACGGTTAGCCTCCTAATTCCATCACGGGAGAAACCGAAAAGGAACCATCAGGAATCAAAAGGAACCAAATCAAAACTAATCAAAAGGAACCAAAGGAATCATCTCGGGCATATTACATATCCCTATGGCTCACTTCGCCCCACCCACAGATAAACGCAGGAAAGTGGCGGGATTACAAAAACTGATGGGATTACTTAAACTGGTTGAGCACTACAAACTTAAAACTATTCATTCATGAACACCTTTGTACATTAATGTAGTGACAAAGTTAACCTACAAGTTGCTCTTGAAATTTGTATTGCTGTTAAATTTTACTGCCCTCTACTGACACTTTGTATTAATTATTTTACCACTCCAGTCCGCAGCAGTTATTCCTAACTTATGTGTAATATATATTTTTTGTAATTGATGTAATGGCACCATATTTCTTTAGTGTTTTTCCTTTAATTGAGCCCAGACAGTGTGTTTGTGTTTATGTTGTAATGTAGAGGAATTTTCTTTTTTATTCACCTGTTTTTCTAAAGCATGACTGATGGAGCTCAGCAAGCACTGAGGCGCACCATGGAGATCTATTCCAAAACTACACGCTTCGCTCTTGCCTGCAATGCATCAGACAAGATTATAGGTCAGCCTTTGGTCTTGCTATTGTAGTGATGAATTGTATTGTTCACTGTTCCCATACATGCTTCAATACGCTAATCTTGCAAGGATGATTGATATTATTTTCACCAGAGCCCATTCAGTCACGTTGTGCAGTGCTTCGCTACACAAAGCTACGGGATGACCAGATCATGATGCGTTTGATGGAGGTGGTGGAGAAGGAAAGACTTACTGTCACCAATGATGGTCTGGAGGCAATCATCTTTACAGCACAAGGAGATATGAGACAGGTTTGGATTGGAATTTAGCGATACTGCTATTTACGATTTATTGTTTACAAAGCTTGTGTGCGCATGTGTGTGTGTGTGTGTGTGTGTGTGTGTGTGTGTGTGTGTGTGTGTGTGTGTGTGTGTGTGTGTGTTTTTTGTTTTTTGTTTTTTTGTTTTTTAAATAATGCATATGCAAGGTGAACTTCAATTGGCCGAAATAGGCTAGACATCATTCGCGGAGGTTACTGCCATCTTCTTTAATGCCCTTGCAGTCTGTCTGACTGCGATTCTGACTAAGAAAACAGCTAAACATACCTAACGGTGGGTTTCCACACAGCGAAACACCTCGCGATTTTCGGCCAGAGACATTTCGCCTCGGGGGGCGTGACTGCCAAACCGCTAACCTTTTGACTGCAGTGTCTAGCCAGTGGTGGCAAGCAAGCTAATTAGGCTAATCAGCTAGTTCAGACGTCTAAGTACTTAATGAAGATATCCAGGGGTCTTTATGCCTCGACTAAGTTGATGTTGCCTATAAACAACAATTCATGTTCATAGAAACAACAAGGTCAATAAGACATATGAATATGAATATATTTCATACCTGTGTTGCAGCATGTAGCCTAGCTGTCTAGCTAGGTTTACAATGCAATCCAATGTCCGAAAATACTAGCATTTCGCCTGTCGGCTAGCTAAAAAATTTGAGTGTTTAAACTAGCATATATAGTGGTCTATTTAGTGGTGTATGTGCTCTGACTAAGTTTGTGTGGCATATAAACCACAATTCGTGTTGATACAAGTGGCAATGTTCGTGTAGAAACATTTTAATCACATGCAAATTTTCGTGTTACAGCTCAGGTAGTCTCCGCCATCTTGGTCAGACTCCCGCCTCCAAACACAAAGACGCGCACCTGATTGGTTCTCGAATGGTCCTCATTTAAATAAAGTTAAACTTTCGCCAACTTTGTTTCGCCTGCCTCTGCGATTCACTCTCATTTCGCCCAACCAGGGCGAATTTAGTCTCCATTCAACATCAATGAGAGTGACGCGAAATTTCGGTGTGTGGAAACACACCGTAAGGGTTTAAAGTTCTCCGGCATCAAGCTAGATTTCTGGTATGCGGTGTATGGCTGATGGGAAATAAAGTCAATACATTTGGGAACTTATTGTCGATGCAGTTTATCAAGTTCGAGTCAATTGAGTTCACTTACCAATGCTGTGTTTCCTCTACGTTGATTTTAGCATGGCGGCCCGCCACGGCAGAATTAATACCACTACGGTATCAGAATCAGGGCAGACGCACAATGTAGTTGAAGTTGCTTTTTAAATAATCCTGCCGACATATCCTCCCCCTAACAATGAATAAAACTAGTCAGAGGTTATTATGGCTCGTCCAGTTTCACTTTACATAGGCCTATGATATATTGTATTGGTGTAACCTATTTAAAACATTAACTTTCTTCTCAGTGTTTCCTCTTAATTTTGTAGCGGTGCCACTGCTTCAGAATTAGAGCAGACTCATAGTAGTAGGCTAAATGCCCTCCTCTGGCTGCAGAAAATTGCTGTTTAACAATAAACAGCAATGCTAATCCGAGGTACCTGTCTAGTTTTATTCCATACATACAGCAGGGAAAATAAGTATTGAACATGTCAACATTTTTTTTCAGTAAGTATACTTCCAATGAGGCTATTTGCATGAAATTTTCACCAGACATTAGTATTAACTCTGATAATCCACCCATATATAAAGTCCATAGGTAAAGTTATGTGTAATAAAGTGAAATGACACAGGAAAAAAGTATTGAAATTTCTTAAATACTTTGTGGAAGAGCCTTTATTCGTAATGACCGCTTCAAGGCATTTGCTGTATGACGAAACTAATCAGTCACAGTATTCTGGTGTGATTTTGGCCCATTCTTTTAAACAGATAGTCCTTTAATATTGAAGATTCCAGGGTTCCAGGGCTTGTGAACCTGATCTTTAGTTAACTTCCAAAACTGTTCAATTGGATTGAAGTCAGGGGCTTGATTTCCTTTCTTTGAAACCAATGAGAGTTTCCTTTGCTGAATGGTTTCAAAAAATGACTCCATTCATCATTCCTTCCTGTATGAAGTCTGCCAGTACCATGAGATGAGAAACAGCCCACACCATGATGCCACCACCTCCAAACCTCACTGTTGGTAGGGTATATTTAGGGTGATGCGCAGTGCCATTTCTCCTCCAAATATAGTGTGTAGTATGACATGCGAAAAGTTCAGGTTTGCTCTCACCTGACCAGAATACATTCTCACAGTATTTCATAGGATTGTCCAAATGTTGTGTAGCAAACTTTCAACGAGCTTTGCCATGTTTCTCTTCAGCAATAGTGTCATGTGGGATGAGCGTGCATAGAGGCCATGGCAGTAAAGTGCATTACCTATGGATTTTCTCTGTAACAATTGTAATCTTGCAAGCAGATCCTGTGCATGGCCAGTTGATGATGCAGTGATGTTCCTTCAACTTGCAGATAATGGCTCCAATACTGCTTGCTGGATGATTCTGAAGTTTTGAAGTGCATCTGTAACCAGTTCCATTGATATGTTTTGCAACAATAAGGTTGCAAAGGTCTTGGGAGAGCTCTTTGCTTATAGCTGTCACTAAATGTTTGTTATGTAACACAAAGGCACAAACCTTGCCAAAAGCATTTTGTATGCACTTGCGGTGATAGCCTAGTTATGTGAGTCGCGGTCTATAGCCAAAGAAAGTAAAGGAGATTTGCACCAAATAAAGGCTGTGTTGTGAGTTATGTTTCTACAGCATGTTGACACAAAACTTAATTTCTGTCATAAACCAAGTAGGCTAAGCGTTTTCTCTATTGTCAACGTGAACTGTGGTTTAATGCATGGGTTAACGTGACGTGAGGCAGACAGAAGATGGGCCTGTCTTTAGTTCCTGAATCCTGTCCCTCTGAAGTCACGACTCCCGTGTTGTTGTTGTTGTTGTTTTACTTTGATTACACTTATTATAGTTTTCATATTAAACTGAAATTTCTGTTCTTATTTCTTCGACCAGGCACTTAACAATATCCAGTCAACAAATTCAGGATTTGGTTTTATCAACAGTGAAAATGTTTTCAAGGTACCTTTCATTTGTTTTGTTAATGTTAAACTATTTTTCCTGTCACAAAATGTGAATAATAATAATAAAAAATACATTGATTGCGTTGTACAGGTCTGTGATGAACCTCACCCTCTACTTGTTAAAAGTATGCTGGAGCATTGTGTTAATGCAAACATTGATGACGCTTATAAGGTATTTTGTTTAAAGCTGATGGTAGATACCATTTTATTATAACTTACTTTTGTCTCTTCCAATGATAATGACTTGCCCATCTGCCCTCTAGATCATAGAACAGCTTTGGTCTCTTGGTTACTCTCCAGAAGACATTATCGGAAATGTCTTCAGAGTGTGTAAGACCTTTCCAATGCCAGAGTATCTGAAACTGGAATTTATAAAGGTACATATCCAGGATTTTATGAAAATGTTATTTTCAATACTTAAAGCAATGTGCTTTAGTTTATCTGTATAAGAAAATGATAGGATGTCAACAAAATGTTTTTTTTTTTTTTTGTTTCAAATGTTGCAGGAAATTGGTTACACACACATGAAGGTGGCAGAGGGAGTAAATTCTCTGCTGCAGATGGCTGGACTATTGGGAAGACTCTGTTGTAAAACAACTGTGCCATAATCTGGTTTAAGTGCATCTCACTGTTCCCCATACTGTTATACACTGTACGTAGATCCACAGGTAAAGAGTTGTGACAGAAATGTGTAAATAATTTGTCTTCAAATCTATTTCTTTTCCATCTGTGTTTATTGTATTCAGCAAATATTTTAAATAAATAAATGCTTCATTTGTTGGCTTTTCGTAAGTACGTATAAGTACTAAATTTGGCCTCTGCATTTATCCCAATCCATGAATTAGTGAAAAACACTCAGCACACAGTGAGGTGAAGCACACACTAATCCCGGCGCAGTGAGCTGCCTGCAACAACAGCAGCGCTCGGGGAGCAGTGAGGGGTTCGGTGCCTTTCTCAAGAGCACTTCAGCCGTGCCTACTGGTCAGGGTTCGAACCGGCAACCCTCCGGTTACAAGTCCGAAGCGCTAATCAGTAGGCCACGGCTGCCCAATGGGCTTCTTATGAGTTTCCACACGTGTCTGTACAAAGGGTCAGACAGTAACCCTAGAGGTATTTAATGTATCCGCAGGGCATACTAAAGCTGTGTTGAAAATGTATGTGTTGAGATATACTTGACAGAAAACCGTGGAGGCCTTGTAGATAATGGCCAATAATGTAATAACTTCCCGATAATGTAATAACTCCCAATGATGTAATCAAATGTCTTATTGCATTAATGGGAGTTTATTACATTTGTGTATACCCTTATTTTTTCTGAACCCTGTAATAATTTTCTACCAGGGTAGGAATTTCACGGTGGCCACATCGGCCATGGCCATCATTGCCCCTTGCGTTGGCCGTGATGCCCCTTTGAAAATCAGAGGTTTACAGTGCCCCCTTCTTTCAATATTTTGCTTTGTGTCCGACTAATAGCGATTTTTATTTAGCCTTTGACCTGTCAACATAATCTTAGCATTCACAGCGCAAATTAATTTAGTCTTTTACGCAGTGGAGAAAGTGACCGCGCACGGCAAGAAAGAAAGTGCATCCAAATTCACCCGTTCTTCTCAGTTGAATTACTTGCGAAGTAGCCTGTATACTCATCACACAGACATCACATGAAAGAGCTTTTTCTCAGCTTTTAAACGATGTTCGCCGCTAATTGCTGTGGTAAACGGTTCACGAGAAAAGTAAATAATAATTCAATTTAATCATACATTTTACTGAAGGATCTGCACCCAACACATGACAAACCATATATCAGAATAAACAGCAAACCTTACCGAACACAAAGGTGTAAAGCAGTCCCCTGTACAGTTCGTCATTCCAGAGTAAGCCTAATCCAGTTTTGAATTTGCAAAATTGGGCTTTAAGTTTTACAATGTGTTTTTAAATTGTTCTACACGATTTCATAACAGGCGGGCCAAATACAAAATAAATGTTACAAATATCGCCTAGATATCGGTAAATCAGAGGATAGCTGAAAAGAGTTGGTGAAAGTAGCCTTAATGATCACAAAATGCTAAGCATGCATCTAGGCTGAGTTTCTTAAAGCTGAACTGTGCTTAAATTGTTCAATACATGATTTCATAACAGGTCAAATATAAAATAAATGTTAAATATAGGCCTAGCCTAGATATCTGTAAATATTAGATCAGATGATTTACAGTTCTATGTAATGTCATGTTTCATGTTTTGTAATGTTTCATACAGTATTGCAGGTCTACTGCTGTGAATAGGCTAAATACAATTTTGATAATTTTTATAGCCTACTACGGTATAGTTACCTTTGGCCTTGGTGCCCTGACATGTGACCATTGTGCCCCCCACCAAATATGCCCAACTGCCCCTAAAATTATGAAATTCGAAGCCTGGTTTCTACCTTCTGTATTTAGGGACCATGTAGCAAAGCTAGTTAGTGACTCATTATGACCACTGGTAGCGTCCATATAGGGATTGCTGTGAGTCACGTATAGAAATGGCAAGTGGGAGAGATAACGAAGGCTGCCCGGAGTTGGAGGATACGTCAGTGTCGCTTAAGCCTGGTGTGTGGGAACATTTTGGTTTTCATTTTACCTATGATTACCCGGTGGGCCGTTAACATTTTGGGCCGTCTGAATATCGTGAGCTTAAATATATTGTTTCTGAAGTTCATTTGCTGTGCCCTTGCGGGCGGCACTTCAGCAGCCTATGCTGTGTGATCGCAGCCCCTTACTCGCAGTTTCCCAAATATTAACAAAGTAGCACTTACAAAAACTGTTTGGAAGTTGCAACCAAGTTTATTTGCAATAATTAAGGGGAGTAGGCTATAGGAGCGGCCCCTCCTTCAGTGGCACGGCTCTGACTAAATCTTGTGTGCAGGGAAGACGACCCATACAGAAAAATAACATTCACATATATGCAGCTTGAACATATTCCAGTATAAGCACATCTATGTTAAATAAATATATCTATGTTAAATGCATATATGTCCATGTATGTATCAATATATTTCAAAATATAAGTAAATATTCAATATTGGCCACGTTATATTTTATGCATATATTTAAAGGGGAACTTGGCAACTATTTCAACGTAATAAACCCGTTTAGAAATCATTCGGATGGTTAAATGACCTGTTCCGGTGAAAATGGTGACTTTCCCCGCTGCGCCTAGCGTCCCCAGGCGGAAAACCAACCTTGCAACATTGAGACTTACCGTCCTGGAAAGAGAAGTGAGAAACAAGAAACTCGTTTTAAATCGTGTTTCTTACCTTGTAACATCCACATAGTTCTGCCAAACTTATGCTAACCGTTCGCTAGCTTGTAAACAAATCCATGTGCTTTATCGTTACCTTTTCCCACAGTTTGAAATAGCATAATGCACAATTTCTCCAGCAGAGGGGGAAATCCTGCCAAGTTTCCCTGTAAATATATGACACTAAGAAGCATGATCACATAACCCTTGATGAAGATTCTGATCACATGATCTATATATTTCTTATATTTCGATTGTCTTGAAAGGTGCTTTATAAATAAAATGTATTATTAAGTGTGCTTGCAAAGCAGCACTTGTTCTTAAGTTTTATTTTTCCCGTCTCCCTAATTTTTTGTCAGCTCTAGCGCCTAGGCCCTTTGAGACTGAGACACCGTTCCAACTTTAAAACGTCCGGTCAGTACCGGTGTAAGTTGCTCGCGAAGATGACGTCAGGTGGGCGTGTCGTTCGTCCGCCATATTGGATTGAACCGAAAGCGAAACTAAATTTTCACAGGTCACAAATTTGGTCCGAACGCCACAAAAGTTGATGTACATTATCCTTGGACCAAGCCTCACAAAAGTTACCAGAAGGATTTTTGATTTTCAAAAGCGTTTGCCCGTCACAGTCAAACGAAATCGGCGGCGAAGCTCCGAAACAGGAAGTCGTCCATATCTCAGGAACACTGTCACATATCGATACCAAATTTTGTATTTGAACTCGGGACTCCAATGTGAGGGTGCATAAGCTAAATAAAATTAAAAAAAAGTTTCCAGCATTTGGCAAACCACCCACCCGTATTTGGTAACTATCACCTTCCACATTTGCAGTTGTACTTTTACATCTATCACAATGCCTTCCAAGTATGCACAATGTCTCTGGGCAGCCTCAGTGTCTCCAGGCAACCTTGCCCAATCATGAAATCCTTGCTCTGCCATGGGATAGTATGGACTTACGAACTGAAATGGTAAGGAGAACATTAGCTATTTAGTGCTGACGTAGTACAGTTATTTTCACATTGACGGTATTCAAATTAAATGTTTCATTATTGTTAAATATCATGATGGGAGAGTATTATTAAAAATGTTACAAGTATGCAAATGCATATGTTTACGGGCATTTAGGTTTTACGGTGTTGTTTTGTTGTAAAGACATGCAAGGCATTCTGGGCCGTAATGAACAGTGGTCGGCAGCACTCCATAGGCTACGTATTAATATGAATAGGTGTTTCTGTAAACCTAGGGACAATAAACAGCTATCTCTGTTACAAAAACGAGCTGGTAATCGCTCATTGAAGAGGGAACTATGATAAAAAAGATTGTTTTCCTAAAAGCATGGAGTTGACGAAAGAATAAGCAAGCAATGTCACGTATTTAACATCTGAACGCTAGGTGGCAACGTTGTATTACATTTCACTAGTGTACTTGAAATACGGTGTGAGCTTCACAAGTAAGGAAGGTGCAAATATTATGTCATTTATCATGGGAAATTATTGGAAATAATAATTATTATTCTTGTTCATTCTAATTGCAAACCACACACATCCATTCGTAATCACACATTTACTTTTAATACCTTGAAAAGACTCTCATTTTGTTTATTTGATGTTGCCTAGCAACGCAGCCTTTAGAGCAAAGATTCTAGAACAGGGCTTCAGAGAGACACGTTTTGAGTTTGTGGCCAAGAACCTAAAATATCGGTTTCCATGTGTATGTGCTGGATGGTGTGCGTCCTTTATGAAAGTAAGTGTTTTTTACAGTTAACGTTACAGACATAATGAGTTATGTAGTGGTCAACATAAATGTGCCCCTTCTGTTATTAGAATGCTAAGCGGAGAAGCATGCTAAGCAGAGATTTAGGGGCCGTTTATACGAGAACGATTGCGAAGGAAGACGACAAAATATTTGATCATAAGTGCCTTTCGTTTACACGGCGACCCCGCCATCGGGGCTTAAAGACGCAAAAATCTGAAGACTCCTTCCAGAGTGTAGAGTTTTGAAGACGACCCGGGTTGCGTCTCCGTCTAAACGGCTAAACCAAAGATCCTTGATTACCTCTCTGGCTAAACTGTCAAATTAGAATGTCTGCACGTGACGTACCGGGGTTCTATCACACCACCACCCAGCGGTCTAGAATGCATATCCAATCGAATATCACATACTCTTGCGTCTTCATATAAACAAAGATTTCCCCCTGAGAATACTCGTCTAAACGCAAATAAAAACAAAAATGAAGACGCGACGCCACTTCTGCGTCTTCTCTTTTCATCGTCACCATATAAACGTAGCCTTAGTATCATTCATTTCTTGTGCTATGTTGCTAATTGGGATTTATGTTGTTTAGCGTAATGCCATGGTCATTTGATATGAGATGCTTGCACTCGTAACTTCGTCACTTGTAACTTTAGGACTGCTATTTTTTTTACTAACAGTAATTCACGAAGCACTTTAGCCTTAAAAGTAGCACCTAAGTCTGTGACAGCTTAAAAGAAGTGGCGAGGACTCCTAACGCGATGTTTTGAAATGCGTCTACTTGTCTACAGGAGCTTCCAATCGCGAGGGAACTTGCCTTGTAGGCATAACTAAGGGATGCAATAACACCACCAACAACCAAAACTAGCCTACTCATTGTCAACATATACATTAAATGTAACGTTTCATGTGAATAAAATTAAAATGTTTTCTTTTCAAACGTAGGCATATGCATATGGTGACAGATTCATTTAATAATGCTGCTGTGTGAATCACGGTAAGCGCGAATGAAGACGCGTGACATTATTTATTTTTGCAGCCAATCACTGCGGTCATTTTATTTCATTGATTTGATCTCAGTCATAGAAGCTAAATTCGAAGGCAGGCCACAGGTAAAATCCAACGAACCACATTCAACCCGCAAGCTAATAGATGAATAGCCCTCCTAGAGCTTTTGAGAAATTGCCACTGCTCCAACACTGAAAGGCACTGTTGCAATGCCTGGATCAAGCCAGGTTCAGCATAGCGTATGCCACAGTCTGCTCACGTTGGTGACCGGACCAGGGCAAGCACACTTTCGCAGTTCCCGCCGGAAATGCAGTCGTTGTTGTTGTTGTTGTTGTTGTTGACATATATTTCTCTAATATAGCTCATATTCTACTATGGTTTGATATTTTCAGCATTGATCAATAAATATTTTACTATTGTATTTACTTAAAAATCAACCATAGTATCAGTATAAAGAGGAAGAAACACAACACTTCTGTTATCTTTTATTCTATTTTATTGAAAATCTTTGTTTTTGTTATGGAACCTCAGTTCTATCACTTTGGCATTTATTGCCTGGCCCAGCAATCTGGAGCGAGTGCCTGGCCTGGGAAGTGCTTCAGGGTGGCCTCTGAATAAGACAGAACATATACAAATAGAACATGCAAAATATTAGTGACACAAATACAGATGCTAAAGTGCAGCTATTGTGCATCACGATAATTGGAGATAAATACAAAATGAGTTGGAGAGAAAGACATACAAATAAAATAAATTCACGAATTATCGCCTTAGTCCTATCAGGTTCCAGTGCATGAAAATGCAAAAGTTGTGATGTAAAATATCATGTATAGTTAAAATAGATAATACAGAGATGGTTACCTCGATGATGCTAGGATAGACATGGTGGTTGCATAGTTTAATAAAAGTTGATAGATTAAAAGTAGACCGTTTAAAGTTGAATGTAGATAGTTTAATAGATAGATAGTTTAATGATAGTTTAAAAGTAGACCATTTAAAAGTTTAATGTAAATAGTTTAAAAGTTGTTGACAGACTGAAAGTTTAATGAATGTTGATATTCAAATAGTTTAAAGGCTGTGTACAGGTAGATATTTGACGATAAAGTTGAAATGGCTCTAATGTTTGCTAGCAGTTTTGCTAACAATTTTAACTATGCTAACAATGTTAACTATGTTAAACATGTTACTTAGCTAACTTAGCTAATGTTTTCTAGCAGTTTTGTTAAAAATGTTAACAATGCTAACCATGCTACTTAGCTAATGTTTTTTAGCAGTTTTGCTAAACATGTTAACAAGGATACAAGGAAGTTTATTTTCACATGCATATAGTTACTGGATGTAAGAAATGCAGTGAAATTATGTCTGGTGTCAGCCTATTTGTGCATTTATGGGGGGGGGGGGGGGGGGGGGTAAAGTGCAGTAGAAGAGGGGTTTAGTAGATTAAGTAGTGGCAAGGGCTGCATAAGAAAGGTGGGGGAGGATTGGGATTGGGGGGGGGCACCAACAAGGAGCACCCAAGAGCAACAGGGGCAAGGAAAAACTCCCTTACTAAGGAAGAAACCTTGGGCAGATCCACGGCTCAAGGGGCTAACCCAACTGCCAGGGGTCTTGGTGCAAATGTAGGGCAGTGTGCAAATGTGTGTTGGAGAAGCTTCCTCATGAGACAATGTGCTGTGTATTGGGGGGGGGGGGGGGGGGGGGGCAGTGTGCTGCAAGTATGGTGAAGGGACTTACTATTGCAAGCAGAGTACTGTATGTATGATGTATGTGAGTGATGACAGTGAAGATGAGTGTGTGTGTGTGTGTGTGTGTGTGTGTGGGGGCGGGAGGGGAGTGGAGGGGGGGGGGGCAGTGTGCAGCAAGTATGTAGAGGAGGCTTACTGTAGCAAGCAGAGTGCTGTATGTATGTGAGGTTCTATGGAGCTGTGCAAAAGTTGGAGAAAGTCAGATGTGTGTGTGTGTGTGTGTGTGTTTTGACGTGTGATGAAATAAGAAAATAAATAAAAGGTCTGTAGCATAGGGAGAGGGATGTAAAAGTTCTAAAAGTCATGCAAGTGTGTGTGTGTGGGGGGGGGAAGCGGTAGGAATAATCCATTGTTAGGATGAGAAGAGTCCTTCAGAATCTTTTGGGCTCTTAGGAGTACTGTTCTGGAATAGATATCTTGTAGAGCAGGGAGTTGAGTTCTTATAGTACGTTCAGCTGAGCGCACTACTCTCTGCAGAGTACTACAATCTCTAACTGTGGAGTTCCCATACCAGGTGATGATGATGCCAGTTAGAACACACTCAACCGCTGAAGTGTAGAAGGCCTTCATGATGGATGTAGAAACTTTGAATTTCCTTAGCTGACGAAGGAAGTAGAGTCGTTGTCTGGACTTCTTCAGAACATATTGGGTGTTAACAGTCCATGTTAAATCTTCAGTAATGTGGACACCAAGGTATTTAAAACTTGTGACTCTCTCTACAGGTTGCCCGTTTTTTCGTTGCCATGGCGCCGCCGCGTTCGGACGCCTTTTTGGTTGCTCCACCTAATTTGTGCTTATATTTACTCTTTTACCTTTTATTAAACCCTAATTGTTTCCACTTTTCCACTGCACTGATTACATATGATGGCGTTACACTCAGAAACATCGGAAATGAATTGCCTTTTTTGTTTCGTGATGTTTTAATCGGCGATTCTACCTGGCCAACTGAGATTCTCCGAGATGCATCATGGTACCATGGAGACGCATCTCGGCTCAGAAGGAAAAAACACAGAGGAAAACGAGCCGGGGAACACACTGGATCACTGCTACACACAGTTCAAGAACAGTTACAAAGTTAAGTCTCTACCAGCTTTCGGAAAATCAGATCATGCCGCTGTTTTTCTACTGCCTATGTACAAACAGAGAAGTCGGACGGACCCCCCAGTGACGAAGGAGGTCAAGCGCTGGACTGACGAATCGGAAGCCAGGCTACAGGACGCCCTTAGCAACGTTGACTGGGAGATGTTCAAGACGACCTCTGCTGACATTAATGAGTTTGCGGAAGTAGCATTGAGTTACATCAATATGCTAACTGATTCCATCATCCCAACTGTAAAGATCCAAAGCTTCCCTAACCAGAAGCCATGGGTGGATAGAGAAGTGAGAACGGCATTAACCCTTTAGGCGGCAGAGGTTTTTTTTTTCGAAACGTTCAATTTTGACATCTTCATTTCATGATAATATCTTAAAAGTGATAAGAGATAGAGACTTTCTGTAAATGAAAAGAAATATTAAGGATGACCCAAAGTTTATGTGGAGATTAAATGTTTGTATCGAATTTGCATATTATGATGTCATATGGTCGCGGCCATCTTGGATTATAGAATTTATCAAAAGTTGCATGTTTGAATGATAAAATGCACCACTTCTTTCACCCCAAAAATGTCCCTCACCTTCTGTATGCTATATTGCACAATACTGAATGCTCAGGTAAATAGTAAGTAGTAAACAAACTGTAAATAATTACTAATAAATGGCAGAAACAAACCAAATGCATGTAGCGGTAGGCTGGCCTTTTCCATTTACTACATACAGTAGGCACTCTGATTCCATGTATGGGGCACATATATATTATTCAGATGACACACAAACACAAGTAGACAAGACCTGTTTAGTTCAAAAGCTCACTTGCCATGGTAAGGCACAGATCAGGAGTGAGATGACGAGACAAGACGAGAGACAATGTTAGTATTTTTTTCCTTTTTGTTGTTTTTGTTGATTTTTGTTGTTTTTTTCTTAGCTGACAAAGACACACACATCACAAGGATATGAACACACAAAAATGATGTATATGTATGTAGATGTAAGTGTATGTCCTAAATGGTCAGGGAAATAGGTAGCAAATCAACAGTGTAAATCATTACTAATAAATGGCTGACAATTTTTTTTTTTTTTTATGTAGCAGGCCTTTTGCTGTAGAGATATTGACTCCCTATCCCTATCCATACAGGGCCGGCATTCCTATCATCTTGTGATAGACTATGCATGGCCTAATGGCTCCCCTGCCCCGTGTCACCACCTCTGCTCCTGCTGCGAGCAGCATGGCCAGATCTGCCTAGCGCGCGCGCCGAGTGGAGAGAATTTGCGCAGCTCTGACTAGGCCTACGGTCATTCTCATTGCGACTCCCCACACTGCCTCTACGTTCCCCCCTAACTGTCCTATGAGCACTTCGACCTCGTCTAACATACCCAGTGGCATTAGACAAAGGCTCCACCACGTTACTGTCGCCGCGATTGCGGAGAGGTACACGGTCAGAAGACAGAAGCTAGCGCTACATGGACATTACCTCCAGCCTCGTTCGCCACACCACTAACACCCTGCTAACTTCCCGATTAACACTCCGACCCTGTGAAACATTATTCCCACCACTGACATTGGGCAAACGATTCAACGTTTGTGCTTGGTGTAAGCTAAACTCTCACTTTGTCCAGCTGCAACATTGCAAGGCAGGGACGCATCTGAAGCCTCACTAAACGAATCACTGTCATTTTCTGAAGGCAGATATTCCCCTTCAGAATCAGGGTCCGCGAATAGAAGACCCAACACTTCATTTTGGGTAAACTTTTTTGATGCCATTAGACGATAATCTAATGCAAATACTCGCTGACGTTGACAATATCGCTCTGATAACGTGGCTCACACGCACACAGACCTCTCAAGTCTCACGCATTGAGCGTGAGACACACGCATTTCAATGACTTCACACGCCACACATGGCATTTCTCACTCCGAAAAATTATTAACTTGCCCGCACAGAAATTTCTAAGGGCTATATTTTACAAACGTGTCACACAACGTTGCTGTGCGCTCATTCAGTTCAGAGAGCTGCTGTTCAGTTACTGTGCGCTCATTCAGTTCAGAGAGCTGCTGTTCAGTTACTAACCTATCGGCCAATCAGAAAATAGGATTTTTTAACCAATCAGGAAATCGTTTTGTTTTGATGTGGGTCCGCAACGTGGAGACTGCTGGTCAGCGGAGTCGTGGAGTGAAATTAGGCCAGGTGCTTCGTCTGATAATTTGCTGCGCAGTTCATCAAGAGACCGCGGACCGACAAAAAAAGAAAACAAACGTTTCTGCTATCGATGTCATTAAACATGGAGCCATACAATAAAGTGGTGGTAGGCTACGAGCGTTCATTCAATGCAGGCGTCTGCGCGAGAGAAACTGAAACTAATCGATAAAGTTGGTATCAAAGCTCCGCTTCAACCTGTTGAATGCTATTTAATTGTTTAACGACACTGGAACTTCCATAGAAACAGAGCAGAGACTGTATAATACACTGTAGGCTATAGCACTGAGTATTGTATAGTCAAATTCGAATATAAAGTGGCCAAAAGCTATTGTAGCCTTCTTTCTATCTGTTAAAGATCAACAGATCAGTGATTTACGCCTATCTGCTCGCCAAAAAAGCTGGTATTGTGTTTCCTGAATCCTTACATTCAGGCATTCAAATTAAACTTCATTAACAAAACATGTATTGTTTTTCTCCATTTCCTACCAATGTATGATGCTTGCATGAGGGAAACATCCCAAAACAATAGCACCCATATAATACTTGCTGTTTTGAGAAGTATTTCTTTTCTTATGCAAGAATCATGCAACCATGCAAAAGCAATGAAACTAATTATATCTTACATTAGTAAAGCAGTCCTCTGATGTGCATGTCACAAAACATTTAAGTGAAAGTGCATGTATAACAATATAGGCATAATAATGATTGTGATAATGACAATTTCATTTGGAGGGAGTGGGGTTGGGTACGTGTAGATGCGCCCTATGACCCCAAAGTCTGCCATGACTGGGCCTCAGGTCAAAGACGTTTGAGAAAGGCTGGTCTACATAACCTGCATCAGATTGAGGTTTGCAGTGATGCGCCTGAAGGCACGGGTTGAGGACTCAGTCAGTTACGTCACAATATGCACATTTGTTTAAATTCATACCTACGTAATCACCATGACCAAAATTGTACTTTTTTTTTTACTTTGAATCTTGAAAAACCTATCTACCGACCCATTTTTTTTATTTTTTTTGGCTGTTTCTGCAAACAAGAATATTTTTAAGGATGGCCTCATGACTGTGAAAATGGCTGACATTGAACCACAGTGCTTTAAATGGGAGCCCCCAGTATCAGTCATCAAGGCATCAAAATCTGCCACAAACACTTACAACACACAACATCACTCATAAACACACACACACACACGGACAGAACCACCACTGTTCAAGAGAACATTTTGGGGCTAAATGTGCTTATTCTCATTTGGTTGTTTTCTGTTTGTTTAGAGCAGAATGAGCCACTGCTGTTCAAAGGGCCCATTATGGTGAAATTATTATTATAATTTATGTTATTATTATTTATTATTATTTACTATAGGGTTCTAGAATAAATAAAACAGTGTGTTTGAAATAATGGAATTTGTGCTCTCTCATGAAGCTGGGTCTATGGGACATGGGGAGGGTGGGTCTCTGTTGATCAGAGGGAGGGGGCGTGGCGCCACGAGTAGTTCAAGCACTCTGGACTTGTAACCGGAGGGTTACCGGTTCGAGCCCCGACCAGTGGGCCGCGGCTGAAGTGCCCTTGAGCAAGGCACCTAACCCCTCACTGCTCCCCGAGCGCCGCCGTTGTAGCAGGCAGCTCACTGCGTCGGGATTAGTGTGTGCTTCACCTCACTGTGTGTTCACTGTGTGCTGTTTGTGTTTCACTAATTCACCGATTGGGTTAAATGCAGAGACCAAATTTCCCTCACGGGATCAAAAAAGTATATATACTTACTTAATGATCAGTAACTATGCTTACAATGCTAACTATGTTAACCATGTTACTTAGCTAAGTTAGCTCATGTTTTCTAGCAGTTTTGCTAAAAATTATAACTATGCTAAGAATGTTAACTATGTAAACCATGTTACTTAGCTCATGTTTTCTAACAGTTTTGTTAAAAATTTTAACATGCTAATTATGCTAACAATGCTAACTAGCCACAGTGGGTAGGAGTCATAGTTGATGACAAGTGACGGTTACAATGGCTGAACAGTTCAAAAATTCAGTAGTTTAAAAAAGGGTTTGTTTAACAGTGAATTATTGTAGTGAGGACTTTTATTTTGAAACAGTTTTTGGCAGAGGAAGCAGTTGAACAGGATGTGTAGTCTTAAGACAATGATATTGTATGCTCAAAGCCTGAGACTGGCAGTTGCTGCAGGTGGCCTGGCCACCTGGCCTAGGATTCTAATTGCTTAACTGCTCTATTGTGATGTCATCAGCCCAATATTAAGTCTATGGGGAAATTTTGATTAGTTTTTAATTAATAGTTTAAAAAGTATGAAGATAAGAATAAGATGAAAAATCCAAAGCCCACATGTCCTAAGTAAGACCTACGTGACATAGTTTGAATGAAGTTTCTACGTTAAATGGTTGAAGCTGCATTAAGTGCGTTAGAAGAAAAATAATTGGGGGCCAAGCAGCGAGGACCTCATTGTGTTTCTACGTTTTCCTATTATTATTGGGGGCCAAGCAGCGAAGCTGCGAGGCAACCCATAGTGATTCTATGTGTTCTTCTTCTTATTATTATTATAACGAAACACTCATTTGCCATTGAACCATACAGTAAAAAGTTGAGAAATTTGGCACATTGATTCGGTATAGTCATATGATTAATTTCACTAAGTTTCATGTCAAGTGCTCTAGCGCCCCCAATGTGTCAGATTTTGCATTACTATTTTGCATTACTATTCTATTTTTGCATTACATCTATGCGCTTAAAGTTTCAACCATACAAATTGAGGTATACTTGGAATCCTTGGATGAGGCCGAACTCAACGCACCCCATGACGTCAATTTCCGCCACGTTGGATTTTCCGCCATATTGGATTTAATCAAAAACACTTAAAAGGAATCAAAGGTCATAAAGTTTGTCCGATTTTGACAAAACTTGGCGCAGATGATCGTCAGACCATGACTCACAAACGCATTGCTTTTTGGAGCCATATTCAAGCCTGTCACGACCAATCAAATTTGGCGGCAAAGCCGCCAAACAGGAAGTGAAGTAATATTTCAGTAAAGCTTTAATGTATCAAAACCAAACTCAGTACATGGGCTCAAGACCCAATAAGGAGGAGGCTCAATAAATTTGATGACTTTTGACCTATAGGTGGCGCTATAATGAGCAAAATTACATTTTGGCCTGTAACGGGTAATGTGTTTGAAATTAAAACTTGCTATTGGTGTCTGTTAATGTTAATGTTAATGTACTAGTGGTGTCTGTGGGAGATCCTAAGGCCGACAGATGTGAATTTGTGATGTCAACGTAATTGATCCGGCTGCCATATTGGATTTAATCAAAAACACCTAAAAGTTTTCAAAGGTCACAAAGTTTATCCGATTTTCACGAAACTTGACGGAGATGATCATCAGACCATGACTCATAAACGCATTCCTTTTTGGAGCCATATTCAAAACCTGTCGCCCGTCACGACCAATCAAGTTTGGTGGCGAAGCCGCCAAACAGGAAGTGAAGTGAAGTGATATCTAAGCAAGGCTTTTGCGTATCAACACCAAACTCAGTACATGGTCTCAGGACCCAATTAGGAGAAGGCTCAAGAAATTTGGTGCATTTTGACCACTGTGTGTCGCTATAATCACAGGAAGTATAGTCAAATTTCAGCAACGCTTTGACATAGATAAACCAAAGTCTGTACATGGGGTCAGGACCCAATAAGGATGAGGCTCAATAAATGTAATGACCTTTGACCACTAGGGGGCACTATAATCACAGGAAGTGGGCTCCTATTTAAGCAATGCTTTCACGTATCGAAACCAAACTTAGTATATGGACTCAGGACAACATCCTAAGGAGGCACAATAATTTTAGCAACCTTTGACCACTAGGGGTGCTATAATTTGCAACACTTTCTCGTATCGACACCAAACTTGGTATGTGGACTCGTGACTACAACCTGAGGACGCACAATCAATTTGGTGATGTTTGAGGTGTGCTTATGTGTGGGGAGCTATTGGGTTGTGTGGGGGAGGAAGTTTATCTGTGTACATGTCTGTGTGTGGGACGGGGGGTTAATTGGGTGTGTGTATAATGTAGCAAAATTGGGTTGTCATGACAACTCCTGCTCAACTGCTTGGCCCTCTCATTGCTGCTTGCAGCTATATTTATTAGGGGTCCGAGCAGCGTAGCTACCCCCTATTGTTTCTGTACCGTTCATTTTTTGCCAAAATTCTGTAAAAGTCATACTGCAGCCTAAACCGTAACTCCAAAACTCTTCAAATTTTCAGGTATGGTTACCAGTACCCCCCCTCTGCCCATAACCCAAAATTTGGGGTACTGCACCCAAAGGTGGCGCTGTTGGAAAAAAAGTTAATTATGCTAATTTCTCCTTACCAGATTGACCTAGACATAATATTAATCTCTAAACTCAGATGCATCTTTTTGGCCCTGGTCTTATGGTCTAAAAATGTTTACTTTTGACACAATTTCATGGAAAAGCCAAACATTATAAAAAGTTTCACACTCTTCAAAAATAATCAAATCTTCACCAAAATTCTCACAGACAATGTTTAGACCAAGCCTCACAAAAGTTATCGGTCAGAATTTTGATATTTTGTTCCATTTCAGAGATATAGGCCAATAAAGTTAGACCACTCAGCCCATTTCTCCTATATCACCTATATTCCTATATGAGTATTTTTTTTTCCTTGGAGAACAACCATACAACCATCATTATGTGGATACCATTAACAGTGCACATTTTCAGATCTGTACTCTTTTTTATAAAGCCCTTAATTCTATTGTCAAATGTATGCTAGGAATTTTCTTGATGTTGTGTGTTTGCCAACACACATTTTCACCATGTGAATGTGACTGCCCAATGTGTATGATTGTTAGTGGCTCAGTGGGATAATGCCTTGTACTGGTGTTTCTTAGGTTGAGTGTTCAAATCCCCATTAGAACTTCAGGATCAAGCTGCATATGCTATTGGTTATTGAAGATTCACACCATTGAACAGCACCTGAATGACATCAGGCAATCAACATACACAGTCATTAGTTGCCAAGAATCAGAATGCCGAGACACTCTGACATTTAGGGGAACTTCTTTGTTCACTATTTTTCCTTCATCATTAAGTCTATCATATTTATATTTCATCCATTAGTGTTCTTCTCTACAAATGTCTAATTGCCCCAGAATTTCAAAAAGATTTCAGGTGTACTCTTTTAGGAAAGCCCTTCATTTTATTGTCAAATGTATGCTTAGAGTTTTTCTTATTGTGTGTTTACCAACACACATTTTCACCATGTGAATGTGACTGGCCAACATGTAGGATTGACAGTGGCTCAGTGGGATAATGCCTTGTACTGGTGATCCTTAGTTTGAGAGTTCAAATCCCACTTGAAGCATTAGTGTTAGAATACTGTTGGGTTGTGGATGTTAGCATACTACAATAGAATGCTGTTGGGTTGTGGAGGTTAACACACTATAACATTACAGCTACTTGTCAATATGGACTTGTAGTGTAACTGTATAATTATTGGCTGTTTTTCTTATTGACTCCGACACAGCTGTAGCCTATAATTATTTGTTATTCTTATAATATTTGTCATTTCTTATACATATTTAGTCGGCTCTTCCACTTGACAGAACAACTCTGTATCGGTTAAGGATGTCACGCATGAAACAATGCTGCAGAAACACGAAAATACGACTTTGAGTTTAGTAGGCTATCATTTTCAGTTCCTGTTTATCTATTGCACGATGGGTAATAATTTAAAGGAATCGTGTTGCAGTCTTGTAAATAGTGACCCTGCAAGATCCCTAGTCATTGCAAAATCATAGTCTGTGACTTAAAACTCTACTACTTGTCTTTAGATGTGAGAGGGTCTGAGACTGTAGTCTTTCAAAAATCTTTTCCAAATCTTTGCAAATCTTTCCAAAGTCTGTCAGTGTAAGAAGGGCTTGTGGTGAAAGTGCTGTGGAGAAATTGCAGGATTGTTTGGCTCTGCCACCTAACCACACCCAGTTTACCTGCTGGGAAACCCTGTAGCTCCGGAGAAGGGGCTCAGACCAGGATAAATTGTTTGCTCGCCCTCAGTTCACTCTTTTGTTCATCTCAACCCAGCACTCCAGTGGGTCCTGCTTTGTGTGCGTCTTTGAGTTAACGTAAGTCATCACTTTAATGACCCTCACTATGACTTTTGTGATGTTTATCAGTTTGTAGATTAGCTCTGCCATCATGTGTAAAGTTAAGGTCTTTGTTTGTTGGTTTGGTGTGTTGGAGTCCCATGTGAGAGATGATTAGGTGATGTTGGTTGATTTGGGATGTCAAGTATTGTTTAGTTGTACCTTATATAGCCATATGATTTCAGTTTATTTTTCAAATGTCAATTGGTTTGTTTGTGATTTGGGATCTGTACTTATTTACCCCATTTCACTGATTACTCCATTTTCTGTTTGTTTCCTCTTTGATGCAGCACACATACAAGTAAAGAACAAAAGAACAGATGAATTGAAACTCAAATAAAGTTCACTTGTGTTGCACTGAAACCTGCCATCTCCGTGTCATCACTTCATACTATTGAGCCTTCTGACCGAGGCTCTGCCTGCTCGCCACACACTCACTCTACCTCGACCCACATCGCCCCCTACAGTTCCTTCAGCTGGGTTGTGGAGGTTAGCATACTAGAATAGAATACTGTTAAGAATACTGTTGGGTTGTGGAGGTTAGCACACTATAACGTTACAGCTACTTGTCAGGACTTGTCGTGCAAGGCAAGTATAACTGCATAATTATAGGCTGTTAATCTTATTGACTCCAACACAGAACCCACTCCCACCCCCCTTCACCTACCACCACAAATACAATTCCATTCTGTGGGAAACACTGCCTTCCATTAACAGACGCTTATCCATTACAAATGCATAGTCCTGTAGAATAGAGTATTGTTAGAATACTATTGAGTTGTGGAGATTAGCGCACTAGAATACTACTGTTAGAATACTGTTGGATTGTGGAGGTTAGCACACTAGAATAGGGTATTGTTAGAATACTATTAGGTTGTGGAGGTTAGCACACTATAACGTTACAGCACAGGGTAATCCTAATTTTATGCATCAAATTTATTCCAATCCAACTCAAAAGTTTTGAACAACACAAAGTGAAGGTTTTATCCAGATCAAAACCAAGAATAGATTATGTGATCTAATCCAATTTCAGGATCCTTGTTTCCCTTTGAACAAGCCATTTTCAAGATTTGATCCAATCCGATAGCCGAAATCCGGTAACTGAAATCCGATAACCGAAATCCAATCACGTTTCTTTTGAACAATTGGGCCCAAACAATCAAAGCATATGTAAAACTAAAAAGCTATGCTACCTCATGTTTGTTTTGCTCGGACCCCGTAAATCACTGCTTGCGGTTATATTTATTATTATTATATGCAATGGAAGTCAATGGCAGCCCATAGAACCGTCTGGTAAAAAGTTGGGAAATTTGGCACACTAATTGGGGACGGTCCCATGATTCATGTCACCAAGTTTCATGTCGGCAACTCGAACCCTCTAGCGCCACCAACAGGCCAAAGTTGGAAGTGTGTTCACTCACGTAACTTTTGACCCGTAGGTCCGATTTTCAAAAGTCAGGTATCGTTGGAATCCTTGGACCAAGCCGAGTTCAACGCACCCTATGATGTCAATTTCCGCCATGATGGATTTTCCGCTATATTGAATTTTATCAAAAACACTTAAAAGTTTTCAAAGGTCACAAATTTTGTCCGATTGACTCCAAACTTGATGCACATCATCTTCAGAGCATGTCTCACAAATGCATTGCTTTTTGTCTTTCGAACTAAAACCATTTGGCCAAAATAGCCAATCGAAATTACCAAACAGGAAATTACCTTGTAACTCAGCCAATCTTGGGTTGTTTGGCATGGAACTTGCTGTGACTGCTTAATGCTATATACCTGATGCAACCACATTGAGTTACATGACAAATTTGGACTGCTGAACTGACTGCTTGGCCCCCTCATTGCTGCTTGCAGCTATATTTAGAAAAGCATTTCCTGAAGGAAATACAGTGCATGAAAATGCAAAAAATAATATGTAAAATATCATACAGAGTAAAAACAAATAATGCAGATATAGTTGCAATAGTGTTACTAGGGTACATATGTTGGTTGTTATGCCAAATTAAGTGGTTGCTATGCTGGTTGCTTGGGTAATCCTGTTGGTTGCTATGGTGGTTGCTAGGTTGTAACTGTGGAAGTGGTCGCTAGGCTGTTGCTAGGGTGTTTGACGTGGTTGCTAGGTAGTTGCTAGGGTATTTGACATGGTTGCTATGCTGTTGCTATGGTACTTGAAGTGGTTGCTAGGCTGTTGCTAGGTTAGTTGTGGTGGTTGCTATGCTGGTTGCTAGGTTAAACTCATTGGTTGCTATGTTGGTTGCTAGGTTGTAACTGTGAAAGTGGTTGCTAGGCTGTTGCTAGGGTACTTGAGGTGTTTGCTATATTGGTTGCTAGGTAGATGAGGTTTAATATAGTTGGAATGACTGAACAGTTAAATAGGTGGATAGTTTAAAAGGTTAAATTATTTGCTAGGTAGATGAGGTTTAATAGTTGGAATGACTGAACGGTGGATAGTTTAAATGGTTAAATTGCTAGGTAGATGAGGTTTAATATAGTTGGAATGGTTAAATTATTTAGTAGGGAATTATTGTAGTGAGGACTTTTATTTTGAAACAGTTGTGGACAGAGGAAACAGTTGAACAGGATGTGTAGTTGTCATATGTAAGGATATATGGATAATTGTGGTCATTTGTGCATGGTGCGAAATGTGAATTTTTAGATAATGATTGCTGTGCTTTTTACTTTCTTATTTTATCTTGTGGTGTGCATTGATTGCTGTGTATTATTGTCTGACCGTAATTGCATGACTCGGGGCTACGCCCCTTTTCCCCCCTGCGCTGCAGGTAACAGCTGAACAATGGCCTAATAGCTGATTAGGTTTACAGGTGTTATTGATTGCCGGCCTAGTAGTAACTTGGACTTAAAGGGTGGACTGCTCAGATAAAGTCGTTCGGCCTGGCTTGTTGTTTGGTGTCTGCTGCTTTTTTGTTGCTCTCTTTCCTCCGTTTTTGCTGTGGATAGTCCGTTTGGAGCTCCTGGCTTACGCTGCGCCTGTGGTTCGCTGGATTGCTGAGCTGTGCTGATCTACATTACGACTCCAGTTCCCGACGTTACGTTTTGGGCGAATGGTTTGCCAGTCCTCCCTGTGGGTTTCCTAAGGCGTGGAGGCCCAGTGTCTACAATCAACCAAGCTGTACCGGCGCAGTGACTGTGGGCTACGTGCAACCGGACTGTGGGTAGTGTGGGGAATTATAGTGTGTTTAAATGCTTGATCGCTCTATTTGGTGTTTGCTGTGATCTTTTGCTGTGGAGATACTGGCGGCTTCTCTTTTGTTGTGTGCATGTTGTGTGAGCGCGCGTGTGAGTTATAGGTGTGCCTTGGATACGCTGTTGTGAACTGGACTGATAAAGAGGGGATTCCCCATACGGACTTGGTGTAGCGCTGTAGCGTCTGCTGTGTGTGTGCCTGTATCGGATGGAACGTGGACTGGTTATTTGGATTGCCCCATACATGAATGAGTGCATGAATGGAGTACACTTTTAATTGAAAGCTTGTAATAAATATATATATTTTTATACGGATTTGCTGTGTGGTAGTTCGGTTCTGTTGCTCCCACCAAATTAAAAGAACTTGCAGTTCATTGTTAGAGTTCCCAGCTCTTTAATTGGGTGGCGTAGTCGGGTAAACAAGTGCCTTACATAGTCTTAAGAGAATGAGACTGTATGCTTAAAGCCTGAGAAACTGACAGTTGATGCAGGTGGCTGGAACACCTGGCCTAGGATTCTTATTACAGTGCATAAAAATGTACTGTACTGTTCTTCCAAGGCTTTTTACAGTTCATGAAAATGCACTGTACTGTTCTTCCTAGGCTTCTTATTACAGTACATGAAAATGCACTGTACTGTTCTTCCTAGGCTTCTTCTTATTGCATTGCATGTAAATGCAATGGACTATTATCACTGTTATTATTATTGTCTATTTTTATCATTCTTCTTCCGACCAAATTTGACGTTTAGTGACACTAAAACCACTGAACCGTGACATCATTCAAACACTCCTACAAAGGTCTTGTAACGGACAATTGTACAATGTTACATTAATACACAGGATTAGATGTTAAAATCCCTTGTGCCAAAATCCAAGGTAAAAACACATCAGAAGCCCCTGCTCAAGTTTAACTTTAAAAAGCACACTAACCCACAAATCCGCCAACAAATGGTCACAAGCACAATACAAATGGCCCATCCAACAGCAGTAGCCTATATAGTATGCGGCATGTCATTGGGGTTATCAAGTGGGCACCCTCATTCACCGATGTTTCGTTAAGTTAGGCCCACGACACCTCATGAAGGCTTAACAGTGAAACCAGCGTCCTGGAGACACTCCCCTCCATGCTGCCACCATATTACCACATTGAAATATCCAATACCCAAAATACTCTTAACCAGCCCAGGCATGGTCAAGGTTGGCTAGGTTGGTCCGTCCCGTTGATGTGGACTGAACCATAACCATAAAAAACCTTGGCCAACCAACCATCAACCTAGGCACAGCCCATCACAAACTCAAAACAAATTAGCCAGTTAGCTTAGCCCGTTAGCTTAGGCCCCATCCCAAACACAAAACAAATTAGCCAGTTAGCTTACGCCCCATGCTGCCACCATATTACCACAACAAACATCCAAATACCCTTAACCAACCTAGGCATGGTCTAAGTTGGCTAGGTTGGTCTGTCCCGTTGATGTGGACTAAACCATAACCATAAAAAACCTTGGCCAACCAACCATCAACCTAGGCACAGCCCATCACAAACACAAAACAAATTAGCCAGTTAGCTTAGCCCGTTAGCTTAGGCCCCATCCCAAACACAAAACAAATTAGCCAGTTAGCTTACGCCCCATGCTGCCAAAAACCTGTTTCGTTAAGTTAAAGGTTAAACAGTTAGCTTACCTTAGTTTGCGCCCCAGGAAGGGTAACTTCTCCTTACCCACAACCATTCGCTTGCCCGTTCTGCTGCTAAAGACATGTTACTAACCACCTGCCTTAGACTTCGACCACAAAAGCCCAATTCAGACAGCAAGCCAATAGCAGATCTGGCCACAAACCCACGTGCACCGATTTCAATAGGCCTTAATCGTGCACTCCAACCTCGCTTAGTTGCCTCCTCTGCTATCTCAGTGTATTTAGCTCTCTTCAGCTCATTGGCCACTTCCACTCTGTCTTCCCAAGGAACAGTGAGTTCAATGAAGTAAACTATCTTCTCTGAATCCGACCATAGAATCACGTCGGGTCGTAGCTTAGTACTCACTATATGTGGAGGTACCGCCATCTGCTGGCCAAGATCAACCTTCATCTCCCAGCCCGCCCCATTTTTCAACTGGCCGGTTTTACACCTGGCCTTCGCAGAACAAGGTTTATCCCTCTGACGTACAAAGTTAATTTGCCTTACCCCTTTACTAGCTGCTAATTAATTGACTTCTCTCCTTTTATCCTCTATTGCCGCTGCCACACATTTCAATACCTGGTTATGACGCCACGTATACCGCCCCTGGGTGAGACTTACCTTGCATCCTGAAAGGATATGGTGGAGACTGCCCACACACGAGCAAAGTATGCATTTATCATCCTCACCAAACCATTGACTTAAATTCTTGGGAGATGGGAGCACATCATATGTAGCACCTAACATAAATTTGATCTTACCAGCTTCCATGCCCCATAGATCTTTCCATTTAATCCGTCTTTTTTCCACCCCTTCCCAGTTCACCCACTGCCCTTGTTTTGCCTGCGACACTGCCTTAGTACATCTTACAGCCTCCTCCTGTCTATGCATTTCCTCCACTACCATTTTCCTCTTTTCTCCTGCAGAAGCCTTACTCCACAAGGGTTTACTTGCACCCACCCCTAGACCCTCCCGCCCGTGCTGCACATGGCCCATTATATCCCTATGCTTCAATGCTGATTGAGCTTGCTTAACTGCCTGCTCTGGGTTCCACTTCCTCCCTGCATTAACTGTGGGTGCAACTTTCCTCACCACTGGGTCCTTGGACTGAGTAAGAGTCAATTCCAATCTAGCCTTAGCACACTTAAATTCCTCTGTCAGACTAGATATTGGCAACTCTACAATACCCTTCCCATACAAGGCTACACTGCTTAAGCAGCGTGGGACTCCGAGCCATTTTCTGACAAAGGAGTTGATCATTTTTTCCAACCTCTCTACCTTTGACAGAGGAACTTCATAAACTGTCAATGGCCACATTAGCCGAGGCAACAAACCAAACTGCAAACACCACAGCTTGAGCTTACCTGGCAGCCCCGACTTGTCAATTTTTGCAGTACCTTGCCTAGTGACCTGTCTCAAGTCTTCAACCTGTGATTTATCACTAAGGCTTGCATCATACCACCTTCCCAGACTCTTCACTGGTTTCTCCAGAACTGTGGGAATCACCTCCTCATTTATAGCAAACTTCTTATCTGTTACCTTCCCTTTAACAATTGAGAGACTCCTCGACTTACTTGGTTTCACCTTCATTCTGGCCCATTGCAGATTACTATTTAACTTACCCAGCAACCTGTTGGTGCATGGAACGGTTGTCGTCAAGGTTGTCATGTCGTCCATGAAAGCCCGAATCGGGGGGAGGCGTGGCCCTCCCTGCAACTTCTCCCCACCCACTACCCATTTTGAGGCCCTAATGATGATCTCCATTGCTATTGTAAAAGCAAGTGGGGAGATGGTACATCCTGCCATGATTCCTATCTCAAGTTGTTGCCACCCTGTGGTGTAATCAGCTGTAGTAAAACATAATTGAATATCCAGAAAGTATGCTTTTACTAGGCTTTTAATGCTACCTGGGATTCTGAAATAATCAAAGGCCTCCCACAACAGACTATGCGGCACAGACCCAAAAGCATTAGCCAAATCCAAGAACACAACGTACAGGTCTCTCTTCTCACGCTTTGCTAATTGAATTTGGTGCCAAATCATGCTGGTATGCTCTAAGCACCCGGAGAAGCCAGGAATTCCAGCTTTTTGCACCGTGGTATCAATTAGTTTATTCCTCTCAAGGTAATTTGTCAGTCTCCGTGCCACCACACTGAAGAAAACCTTCCCTTCAACATTCAGTAGACTAATTGGCCTAAATTGATTAATCTCCACTGCGTCCTTTTCTTTGGGAATAAATATTCCCCCAGCCCTCCGCCAAGCCTTGGGAATACTCTGCTTTTTCCAAACTATCTTCATTAATTGCCATAAAAATCTTAAAACATCTGGTGCATTCTTATACAACTGGTAGGGCACTCCATTAGGTCCCGGGGCTGAAGAGGCCCTTGCACGTTTTATTACTTCTTGCACCTCTTTCCACCTTGGTGGACTATCGTCGCATTGGCTACTTAATTCACCAATAGGTGGGATATCAGCAGGAAGTACCATCTCTCTGAACCTCTCCCCATCTTTGTGCACTCCCTCTAAATACTCCTCAAGCTTCTGCTTAGGTTCCAAAAGACTACCACTCTTCTGCATTACGAATAAAGACTTAACAAACTTAAATGGGTCTTTATAGAATGCTAGTCGAGCTCGTGATTTCTTCTTCCTATTTTTCCTAATATTTTCAGCTCTTCTTAGCACTACCAACCGCTCCCTCACATCTGCCTGTAGACAGTCAATACCTTCCTTCTCATCATCTGTAGCTTTTCTCCACTGCTTCTTAAGCTGCCTCCTCTCCTTGATAAGTTTATCTATCTCCTGCTGGCGCCTAGATTTAACTACCTCATGTTGCCGTTTTGTCCTTCTCTCAATAGTCCCAAATCTTTCCTTACCATAGCTATAAATAATGTCTCCCATTTTCTCTAATTTGCTTTCAGCCGTCCCCTTAAGCTGACCCAGGATACTGACCAAATCACTATTAACATCTTCCCACATTCTACATTCTGCTGCGCCTGGCCATCTAACCCCAGGCCTATGACCATTAATCTTCTCCCTCCTTGGCTGACTGGCCTCTCTTTCTGCCTCAGTGCTAGAACTTTCCTCAACAACAGGGGTACTGATGTCCTGCGAACTGTGGGTTTCTTCCTGTCGCTGAACTTCAACCGACTGACTTGATGCACTTCTTAAGAAATAGCTATCAATGCGGGGACCCTGTGTTCCCTCTACCAAGCACTTCTTTTTTCCTTGATGAATTTTCAGGCCCTTTAGACTTGTAACCTTCTGCCAACCACACACACACATCTTTAGCTTTTTCTCAGTTTTCTCTGAACTAGTGGCTTCCACAAACATGTTTTCCTTACTCGTAATCAAATTCGTTCCAGGGTCAGTAACCATGTCTATCACAAGTGAGTCATCTTCCGCCCCTGCTCTCGCTGACTCTAGGGGTATTTTCTCATTATGTCGTACTGTAGCTTAGTAGGGTGCAGCCCATAGCTTAGTGAAGCCTGGGCTACTGCCACAATGAGCTGCTAACCCATTGTAGCCCCGGCGGGGTCTATTCCCTCCTGTCAGCCGTCTTTCCGTGCTGTCACAAGGTCTTTCCCTAGTTGCCAGCTGCCCTATTCACAGCAGTCACTAGCCTATGCTAGCTTCAGCATTACATTAATACACAGGATTAGATGTTAAAATCCCTTGTGCCAAAATCCAAGGTAAAAACACATCAGAAGCCCCTGCTCAAGTTTAACTTTAAAAAGCACACTAACCCACAAATCCGCCAACAAATGGTCACAAGCACAATACAAATGGCCCATCCAACAGCAGTAGCCTATATAGTATGCGGCATGTCATTGGGGTTATCAAGTGGGCACCCTCATTCACCGATGTTTCGTTAAGTTAGGCCCACGACACCTCATGAAGGCTTAACAGTGAAACCAGCGTCCTGGAGACACTCCCCTCCATGCTGCCACCATATTACCACATTGAAATATCCAATACCCAAAATACTCTTAACCAGCCCAGGCATGGTCAAGGTTGGCTAGGTTGGTCCGTCCCGTTGATGTGGACTGAACCATAACCATAAAAAACCTTGGCCAACCAACCATCAACCTAGGCACAGCCCATCACAAACTCAAAACAAATTAGCCAGTTAGCTTAGCCCGTTAGCTTAGGCCCCATCCCAAACACAAAACAAATTAGCCAGTTAGCTTACGCCCCATGCTGCCACCATATTACCACAACAAACATCCAAATACCCTTAACCAACCTAGGCATGGTCTAAGTTGGCTAGGTTGGTCTGTCCCGTTGATGTGGACTAAACCATAACCATAAAAAACCTTGGCCAACCAACCATCAACCTAGGCACAGCCCATCACAAACACAAAACAAATTAGCCAGTTAGCTTAGCCCGTTAGCTTAGGCCCCATCCCAAACACAAAACAAATTAGCCAGTTAGCTTACGCCCCATGCTGCCAAAAACCTGTTTCGTTAAGTTAAAGGTTAAACAGTTAGCTTACCTTAGCTTGCGCCCCAGGAAGGGTAACTTCTCCTTACCCGCAACCAAGTCAAATGAGCCAGTTAGCTTACCTTAGCTTGCGCCCCAGGAAGGGTAACTTCTCCTTACCCACAACCATTCGCTTGCCCGTTCTGCTGCTAAAGACATGTTACTAACCACCTGCCTTAGACTTCGACCACAAATGCCCAATTCAGACAGCAAGCCAATAGCAGATCTGGCCACAAACCCACGTGCACCGATTTCAATAGGCCTTAATCGTGCACCCCAACCTCGCTTAGTTGCCTCCTCTGCTATCTCAGTGTATTTAGCTCTCTTCAGCTCATTGGCCACTTCCACTCTGTCTTCCCAAGGAACAGTGAGTTCAATGAAGTAAACTATCTTCTCTGAATCCGACCATAGAATCACGTCGGGTCGTAGCTTAGTACTCACTATATGTGGAGGTACCGCCATCAAATGTATTTTTTACATTTGTGAACTTTATACTTTTTAAGATATTTACGATAAAAGAGCAATAAATTCCCATAGAGTTAACATTGACCCCCGTGGCGGCAACTTTTAGCATTATGACATGACCTGCAGCTGAAAGCAATCAACCGCTTTCTACCACTGGAGCTGTGAATCTGTTCTGAACGTCATCGTCTTATCGCCTGCCGTGATACTTGCTCGTAAAACTCTCTTTCAGAGGCACATTTCTCTAATTAGACAAGGTAAGTGGTCCAGTTAACCAGATACAGTACGGATCATATTGTATGGATACTATCTGGCTCTTCATTAAATACACCTGTGGAAAAGGACTTGATAAAAGCCATACTGTTTGGAAACGGACCATATGACCAAAGTATTGTTAAAACACACTACAGAAGTTGAGGTATAACGTTTGTGTTGTCAACATAGGCTACAGAGTATGTTTAGTTGGTCTAGGCTAACGTTACACATTTCTGCATTATTCTGGCCTAAAAATTAAAGCATAGCCTGGCACACGAATCAAGCTTCCCAGTTGTAGTACATCCTAGAGTAGGCCTACATCATAATCTATAGAAAACATGTGGATGACAGACCTAGCAAGCTGTATGCTATAGTGTATTTGGTTATCAAGATACTTAATGTCAGAATGGTCCATCCTTAAGACTCAGTTTATGATTATCAACAGCAACACCACACCCTTTGCCTACAAAGTGTTCTAAGCTGTTTACTTTAACCTGTTTGGCTATCAACTATCCTTAAACTGAAATGAATAAAACACAAAATGTTGCTTTGTTTGCAATGAAATACTATAGGCTAGTATATTTAACTACCATTACAGATTTATGGTGCAACAATCTCACTTAAATATCTCAAGTTGGGTAACACTTTATTTTAATGTGTCGCTGTTACAGTGTACCTACCTAATTAGGTACAGTGGTACAACCTGTGTAACAACATGTACTATCATTGTACTTGCATTATGTATTTGTGGGTACCTACATATAGTTGTTACATTGTAATACTGAGTGCTTTTACAAAACTTTGCCAATTTGCCTACATTTTCATCAGAGGCAAAGAGCTGACCTGAGACCTGCTGGATGGGTTAAATCTGGTCATGATAGATTTGATATACAAACCATTCTTAGCTCCAGTCAAGGCCTCATTGTCTTCAGTGTACATATAACAACTGTGCTGCTATAGTCCAATCATTTTAAGCCAAAATAGGGGTCAAGGTTGAACAAATTGCAACACAAGCAAACTTAACTGATTTTGAATCCTCAATATGTCCTGAGTAAGGGAAAAAAAGCCCCGAACAATCCCAATAGGGGAAAGTTTAGAAAAAGACCCAAATATACCCTATTCATGCGCCTATACAGTATTTCTCACGTGAATAGGGGAAAAAAATTAACCTTCACATATCACCATGAAAATTACTGAGTTGATTACTTACATCAAGACAAACAAAAAACAAAAAAGTTTTTTGAAATTGTTTGTTAACATGGGCAAACAGGGCATAATGTAATTACGTATAGTTTGTATACATACCACAACGAAGCTAATAGTCCAGGCAAAGGTCTGACCCAAAACTAATTGCAACAGAATTTATTTTCACATTTTAATATTACAATTGGTGATCTTTACACCATAGTAAAAGACCATGAAAATCCAGTTGGTGGAAATATGTTAAAATGAGGGTGGTTTTATGCATTATTCTTCGGCAAATACTGACAAAACTGTAATTAGAATGTTGTAGAATACACATTCTAAAGAATATCTGACCCCATCCAACTTAAATGTGCGATTTGTAGGATTGTTACCGAACGTTCTGTAGGCCAAAATCAAAACACTGGTGAACGTTCTCAAGACTACCAGAAGCGAGCCTCTTCTGGGTTGCCAGATGTAATGAAGACTTAGCTAGTTGACCTGCAGCTGCTTTAACGTTTCTCCAACCATGTCCCAGCTACACATTACGGAAACAGTGAAAACAAAAAATACCTCTCTAACCAACGTAACATATTTAGCTGAAGTTAGCGATGCAGATGAAGTTTAGCCTAGGCTGTTGTGGAGAAATATGGCCAGCTCTGCGTCAGACTTGATATTCTTCGTTTGACGAAGACGTCACCATCTCAGGAAGCTCCTCCGATGTCCACTTAATTTGTTTCTTGTTTTAATTTTGGAAATTAAAATTTGCCTGCCTCTCGTGGGCATTCATGACTACTGACAGCTGTTGACAGTTGGCCTTTGCTAATTTGGCAACCCAAATAGGAGGACGCGCTAGCCCATTATTAATACGCTATTCAAGAATTAATCGTTCAAAACATAAACAAAAATTCCAAGAGATTCCGCCCCGTAACTCATTTTTTTTCATGGGTTTTACAGGGTTTTACGGGTAAGCGTAATGTTGTCAAATAAGCCATTACTTCAATTCATCGTGTTTCCTTACTCTCTGACAACATATGGTGATAATTTTTGGAATGGTTACAGTTTATTTTCCATTATTTCCTACATACTGGACCTTTAACATGGAATTTTAGATTCTTGCATTGTTGAGGAACATTTTTTTTATTTTCAAAGAGTGAATTCCTTTGGCTTATTTCATACTGGTTTGTTGCAAAATTGGTGTCTATTGTTACATTGTGGCCCTTTGAATCAATGGAAATGGTTGTTGAATCTTTAAATAGAGCCAAGTGGGTTTTTGCATGTAAGTGTTCCACAATGTGTAATCTGTACAAACACATAGTTAGGCATTATTCAGCCTAGGAAAGTGGTTTTGGTGTTTACGTAATCTGATTTAGAGGTCACTGAAACATACAGTATATCACACTAAAGTATCAGTCCATCATTTTGCAAGTCTTATAGTAATTGACCTCTTGCCCAGGGGTTGACTGATATACTGTCTGTCCAATGAGAGGGCCTGTATGATGCCCCTTTACTTTGCACAATTTTTGTTCGACAGAAGGGTGCAGATGGGATAACTGCAGTTAGCCTCCAAGTGACTCTATTGTTGTGACATCTGGCAAAAATGCTATAATAAATATAGTTTAAGATTAATAATTAACAATGCATACCTATGGTCATGATCATGGTTTTACCAAAGTCATAGAACAGTCAAAACTATACATATTCTAAAAGTATATGCACTGTACATGAAATATAGCATCAATCAACTTATGTCCCATCTTTCTCCATACCATGCATAACACACACTCCTCTATTCTGTATAGGCGAATCAAGTGAACAGCTGATACATTTTGGACTGCACTATTAAAGGAAACAAATTAAACACCCTAAACTATATATTTTCTGAAAGCATATACCCTCCGGAGGAGATATAACACCATTTAAGACATTTCCCATCTTCCTCTATGCCATGCACAATACATTGCCCTCTATTCTGTAAAGGCAAATCTAGTGTAAAGTGGATACATTTTGGCCTATACTGTCCAGGGAAAACAAATTAAACACCATAAACTATATATTTTCTATAAGCATATACCCTCTAAAGGAGATATAACACCATTTAAGACATTTCCAATCTTTCTCTATGCCATGCACAATACATTGCCCTCTATTCTGTAAAGGTGAATCTAGTGTAAAGTGGATACATTTTGGCCTATACTGTTCAGGTAAAACAAATTAAACACCATAAACTATATATTTTCTATAAGCATATACCCTCCGGAGGAGATATAACACCATTTAAGACATTTCCCATCTTCCTTTATGCCATGCACAATACATTGCCCTCTATTCTGTAAAGGCAAATCAGATAATATCTGACCCTGTGACGAATCTTAACATCCTTCTGAGACCTGCATCATCCAATCCTCTAATGTACTGTTGCAGGAAACGAAAGCTCTGGTTCTCTGCTTGAGTTGAAGGAGAGGCATCGAGTAACTTCAAAAGCTTTTTAGTTGTTGGCTTTTTGTCCTCATACATGTGCAAGACATCTTGTGGGCTTGCGAAAGCTTCTTTTAGAGAGGAACCAGCAATTAAGGACATCTTTTCAGATGCATATCTTGTCTTCTGGATTAACTGTTTGTGCACAACTTTTAGCAGGATGCTTTTAAAATTCTCTTGTTTTGGATATGCTGTTACGTCCAAATGATCCAAAAGGTCAATCAGCTCCTCCCTGTCCTCCTCTAAGATACCTTCTTTTAAGGCAGTGGTGATCAGATTCCTGTCTAAGGCAGTGGTGATCAGATTCCTGTCTGTCCTGTCAAAAAGCACATCATCTGCCACTTCATTTTCACTAAAAATAAGTGCCACTGCGAAAGCAGGGGAAAGGCGACAGGGAAAATAGCCATGGTCTAGAAATCTTTTCAGTAGAATTCGGCCAATGGATTTCCACTCGTCTTCTAACCACTTAGGACACAGAGATGGAACCCTCAGGTCCTCCCCTTCAGCTGTGTGGTCCAAAAGCAATGTCCAGAAAGCAGCATACACATCCCTTGAGACACCATCTATGTCAGCTCCTATTTCATCTATGTAAGTGTATCTCAGGTGGTGTTTGAGAAGTGCCGGATCCTTGAATTGGCCTGTCATCTCCTCCAGAGGATTGACCCTATGAAGTTGTATGGTGATATTCACGACATCATATGAAGCTGCAGAACTACTTGCAACATCAGCTACAGATGCTGACTCTGGAGTAATGTTTGCTGTGTATGTGGAGAGGGTGAGTGCAGGTTGATATGGCAACGTCCATCCATTTGGCCAGCCATTTCTTCTCCAATATAGGCGCCATGTATCACATCTGAGGTGTCTAGGTCTATGTATGCCTCTATATAAGGAAAATGTTGCTCATTTTCATTCAGTTGCACTACATCCATATTCACATTTTCCCCACCACATTCTTCACCCTCCTCCTTATCTTTTGGGGTGTTAGTGCATTCTTCATCATCCTCCTTATCCTTATAACGTGGAAATATCATTATCATGAAATAATGTGATAATTTCATGTAATAACATGATACATATCTTGTTAAAACGTGAAAAATATATTGTTATAACAAGAAACTTTTCACGTAATTACGTGATACTGAGCCTTTTTATTTTTTTTAGTGTGGCAGCAATATGCTTCCGTAGTTTTTAGACCTGAGCTGTGTGAAAATTAAAATTCTAACCTAAGTTCTGTCTAAAACTGATCATCTGAAGGGCTGAATCTTATTCTTCAGTCTATATCACCATCAAATGTGACCTATTACAATTAACTGAGACCTCTAGCTCTTGCTGCCAGTTCAGAATTACCACTGATAAATAGATCTCTCTTAGGATAATATGATCGGCATTATCAAGTTCTGTAAGAATGCAAATTCAGTAGACATCTGGTTTCTCCCTAATCATTATTGGGTAACTTTAAAATTGGTTTCAACAACTGTGATTTTTTTTTACTTCAAGCTTACATTGGTTGTTAAGTGTTCATTAGTGTATTCTGAGTATCATTTTGCTGTATTAAAACAAAGAATGTTGATCAATATTGAATTAACAATTTTTTTTTTTCTGGCTGTCATATACTCTAAGCTAACATCTAACCAAGTAAGTGGTTTTCAAGAATACTGTAAGTCTATGTAATCTGAGTAATTATACTGTAAGTAATATAATATAAACAAATAAACAGCAGTTTTTTTGCATTTACATGCAATGGTAATTCCCTGGAATTACATTTTCTAGTTCTTATTTTTCCTCTTCCTCTAACGCAGTTAATGCAGCTTCAACCGTTTAACGTAGAAACTTCATTCAAACTTTGTTACGTAGGTCTTACTTAGGACATGTGGGCTTTGTATTTTTCATCTTTGTAACTTTTATAAATATATAAACTATTAATTAAAAACTACTCAACATTTCCCCATAGACTTAACATTGGGCTGATGACATCACAATAGAGCCGTTAAGCAATTCGCTTTATGCCATAGACTGTATATATAGAACTGGACAGTGTGCCGTCTGTTAAGAGTGATGCGAGCGTTAGTCCAGAGCCCCCTGGTGGCTGGCTGCAGTACAATGTGTAACTCCGCCCATCCTCATGTATTTCAATGGCCAAGTAGCCAACTTTCCGTGTCACTTTTCTCACCTAAAACTATTTTTGTATCAACAACTTTTTATTCGAAAAAATAGTTTTCAAGATGCTTCAATACACACAATTTTTCTTTTCTCGCTGAAATTACTTTTTTTAATGTTATATTAACAAATCTAAAAAGGGCGTGTTTACACCTATGATTGACAGCTGGCTGGCTGTAGACATGACGCTTTGTCCATTATGTTTTACCGTCTAGGCTGCAGACACTACCACGTCATCGCTCACTTATTTTAACGACACCAGTTTTCGACACATAATCTAACCTAAATAAGTGTTGTTGTTATTATGATTAGGCTATATCTTATCACAGTCTGACTACATACATAATGATAGTAATACATTGTGTAGTTGTTTGTAAGAGACATCGTTGTTAGTTGTGACAGATTCTTTGTGAAAAAAGATGTGCTGTTCTTTCGTAGATGCTATGTATATTAGCTCATAGCATGCTAAATCATGCTAGCATTAGCCAGTTGATAGGTAAAGTAAAAGGGCTCTGAGCCTGACGTTAGCCATAGTCAACATCATTTACAGTCCTACTTATTTCAAATGGTTTAACGTAACCAGTTATTGCCGCCATCATCGTTGCAACTTCATTTGAATACACTTAAGTCACTAGAGAAGGCGATGTTAAGTTTCATTAACGTTAACTCTTGCTTAGTTTTGCGAATGGCAATAAACGCCACCTAGCCTGCTAGGTCGACAACCTCGGTATGCCCATTTATGAATCAGCCCGACAAATAACGTTACTTGTGTTTTAGTGAACACATTATTGGACCATAGCTTAACGTGAGGAGGGATTCAAAGTTACAAATGGCCAATTTGCTTAGTATGCTCAGAACAGCGGTAGGCCTATCTGAAAGTGCGTTATGGTTTCGTTGTTACCTGCGATTGCACTGCTGGAGAAACATTTTGCATTGGTATGATTTGATCAGGTCTTGCCAGTGATGTGTAAATCCTCCCGTAGACGTACATAATTTCAAAATAATACGTCTAAATTGAAAACTGTGACAACTCAATGATAGGCTCTCTCAATATGTCTGTAATCGTATGCCTCTACCAGAGGCTTGCTAGTCTTTCACCAGAGAGGGTGCTCTTATAAATCAAAAATGTAATATTGCAGCCTTCATGTCAGCTGTAAAAATATGAGAACATGGACCTACTACATCAGGATACTCTATAAACATTTTACACATAATCAGGAAGCTACTTTGCTGTTCAGTGTGTGATGTGTTTAAAGCGGTACTACGTTTAAAGAAATATTTTTATTCTTTGTTTCAAGTGCATAAGAAAATACCACATTATGATGATGATGGTTATGGTTACTCTTAACAAGTACAAAACAATATAATACTTAAAACAGGGATCAATCAATAGCCTAATGAAATAAACAATGAAAATGAGGGGGGAAAGCAATAATAAATAATAATGCCCATTCAATCAATAATATAATAACAATAACATGGTAAGACTAAACTTTTTAACTGTTCAGCCATTGTAACTGTTACTTACCTACCCACTGTAGCTAGTTAGCATGGTTAGCATAGTTAGCATGATAGCATTGCTAACATTGTTAGCATTGTTAGCATTTTTAACAAAACTGCTAAAAATGATTAGCTAAGTTAGCATGCTAGCATGTTAGCATGCTAGTTAGCATAACTGCTAAAAATGATTAGCTAAGTTAGCTAAGTAACAAGGTTAGCATAGTTAACATGTTAACATGTTAGCATGCTAACATGTTAGCATGCTAGTTAACATTTTTTACAAAACTGTTAAAAATGATTAGCTAAGTTAGCTAAGTAACATGGTTAGCATAGTTTGCATGTTAGCATGCTAGTTAGCATAGTTAGCATACCTACTAAAAATGATTAGCTAAGTTAGCTAAGTCACATGGTTAACATAGTTAGCATGTTAGCATTGCTAACATGCTAGTTAGCATAACTATTAAAAATGAAATCATTAGCTAAGTTAACTAAGTTAAGTAACTTGGTTAACATTATTATAGTGCATGAAAATGCACTGTACTGTTCTTCCTAGGCTTCTTCTTATTCTTCTTATTTTTCTTCTTCTAACGCACTTAATGCAGCTTCAACCGTTTAACGTAGAAACTTCATTCAAACTATGTTACGTAGGTCTTACTTAGGACATGTGTGCTATGTATTTTTCAGCTTTGTAACTTTTATACTTTTAACTATTAATTAAAAACTAATCAAAATTTCCCCATTGACTTAACATTATGATTATGACATCACAATACGGCCGTTAAGCAATTAGAATCCTACGGCAGGTGTTCAGGCCACCTGCAGTCTCAGGCTTTAAGCATACAAACTGGCCCTATTAAGACTACACATCCTGTTCAACTGCTTCCTCTGCCAAAAACTGTTTCAAAATAAAAGTCCTCACTACAATATTTCACTGTTAAACAATTTAACCCTTTAAACTACTGAACTTTTTAACTGTTCAGCCATTGTAACTGTTACTTGTCATCAACTATGACTCCTACCCACTGTAGCTAGTTAGCATGGTTAGCATGCTAGTTAGCATTTTTAGCAAAACTGTTAAAAATGATTAGCTAAGTTAGCTAAGTAACATGGTTAGCATAGTTAGCATGCTACTTAGCATGCTAGTTAGCATTTTTAGCAAAACTGTTAAAATGATTAGCTAAGTTAGCTAAGTAACATAGTTAGCATGCTAGCATAGTTAGCATGCTAACATACTAATTAGCATTTTTAGCAAAAAAACTTGGTTAACATTATTATCTTTGATAACATAGTAGCATAACTGCTAGCAAACATTAGGGCCATTCCAACTGTCAGTTATCGTCAATTATCAACCTAAATAATTTAACTATTTAAATTATCCACCTATTTAACCGTTCAATCATTCCAACTATATTAAACCTTATCTACCAAGCAAATCATTTAACTATATAAACTATCCACCTATTTAACTGTTCAGTCATTCCAACTATATTAAACCTCATCTACCTAGTTCAGTCATTCCAACTATATTAAACCTCATCTACCTAGTTCAGTCATTTGAACTATATTAAACCTCATCATGTTGGTTGCCAATTAGCACATCATCTGTTTTAACAATATATTTCACACCATATGTTTTGCATTTTCATGCACTGGTAATTCCCTGGAATTGCGTTTTCTAGTTATCTTCGATAACATAGTTAGCCTAACTGCTAGCAAACATTAGAGCCATTCCAACTGTCAGTTATCGTCAATTATCTACCTAAATAATTTAACCATTTAAATTATCCACCTATTTAACCATTCAATCATTCCAACTATATTAAACCTTATCTACCAAGCAAATCATTTAACTATCTAAACTATCCACCTATTTAACTGTTCAGTCATTCCAACTATATTAAACCTCATCTACCTAGCAACCAATATAGTTTGTTTTTACTCTGTATGATATTTTACATCATATTTTTTGCATTTTCATGCACAGTATTTCCTTCAGGAAATGCTTTTCTAGTTCTTATTATTCCTCTTCTTCTAACGCAGTTAATGCAGCTTCAACCGTTTAACGTAGAAACTTCATTCAAACATTGACGCGTAGGTCTTAATTAGGACATGTGAGGTTTGTATTTTTTATCTTTGTAACCATTGACTTTCCCCATTGACTTAACATTGCCCTTTATGACATCACAGCAATTAGAATCTTCTGCCAGGTGGCCAGGCCGCCTATTTAACTGTTCAGTCATTCCAACTATATTAAACCTCATCTAGGCTACCTAGTTCAGTCAATCCAACTATATCAAACCTCATCTACCTAGCAAATAATTTAACCATTTAAACTATCCACCTATTTAACTGTTCAGTCATTCCAACTATATTAAACCTCATCTACCTAGCAACCAATATAGCAACCACCTCAAGTACCCTAGCAACAGCCTAGCAACCACTTCCACAGTTACAACCTAGCAACCAATATAGCAACCAATAAGTTTAACCTAGCAACCAGCATAGCAACCACCACAACTAACCTAGTAACAGCCTAGCAACCACCCCATGTACCCTAGCAACAGCTTAGCAACCATGTCAAATACCCTAGAAACAACCTAGCAACCACTTCCACAGTTAAAACCTAGCAACCAATGAGTTTAACCTAGCAACCAGCATAGCAACCACCACAACTAACCTAGCAACAGCCTAGCAACCACCTCATGTACCCTAGCAACAGCCTAGTAACCATGTCAAATACCCTAGCAACCATTTCCACAGTTACAACCTAGCAACCGACATAGCAACCAATGAGTCTAACCTAGCAACCAGCATAGCAACCACCACAAGTAACCTAGCATCAGCCTAGCAACCACCTCAAGTACCCTAGCAACAGCCTATCAACCATGTCAGATACCCTAGCAACAGCCTAGCAACCATGTCAAATATCCTAGCAACAGCCTAGCAACCATGTCAAATACCCTAGCAACAGCCTAGCAACCACCTCAACTTCAACCTAGCAACCACCATAGCAACCAACAGGATTACCTAAGCAACCAGCATATCAACCACTTAATTTGGCATAACAACCAACATATTTACTCTAGCAACACTATTGCAACTATATGTGCATTATTTGTTTTTACTCTGTATGATATTTTACATCATATTCTTTGCATTTTTATGCACTGTATTTCCTTCAGGAAATGCTTTTCTAGTTATTATTACAGTGCATGAAAATGCACTGTACTGTTATTCCAAGGCATTTTATTACAGTGCATGAAAATGCACTGTACTGTTATTCCAAGGCTTTTTCTTCTTCTGACTTATTCTTCTTCTTCTAACGCACTTAATGCAGCTTCAACCGTTTAACGTAGAAACTTCATTCAAACTATGTTACGTAGGTCTTACTTAGGACATGTGGGCTATGTATTTTTCAGCTTTGTAACTTTTATACTTTTTAAACTATTAATTAAAAACTACTCAAAATTTCCCCATAGACTTAACATGGGCTGATGACATCACAATAGAGCCGTTAAGCAATTAGAATCCTATGGCAGGTGGTCAGGCCACCTGGATCAACTGCCAGTCTCAGGCTTTAAGCATACAAACTGGCCCTATTAAGACTACACATCCTGTTCAACTGCTTCCTCTGCCAAAAACGGTTTCAAAATAAAAGTCCTCACTATAATATTTCACTGTTGAACAATTTAACCCTTTAAACTACTAAACATTTTAACTGTTCAGCCATTGTAACTGTTACTTGTCATCAACTATGACTCCTACCCACTGTAGCTATTTACCTGTGCAAGTTCACCGAGCACAGGCGCCGACAAAGGCAAAAATGTGCCATTCTACCATATCTGTTATCACCGGCCATTGCAGAAAACGCCATCATGCCAAAAGGGGCAGAAATCGCCTTAACCTCCAGCAACTTAAAGATAGATAGATAGATAGATAGATAGATAGATAGATATATACTTTATTGATCCTCAAGGGGAAATTCAAGGGTCTCGGTAGCATACAGACATAACACACAACATGCACTTACAGCAGAAGTGGTAAACATAAGTGTAAGTATAAACATATAACTAAACTCCACTGTACAATAAAGACAGTAGAAGATAAGACAGATAAGAAAACTAACAAAAGTGTCATGGTGAAGGTGCAAACAGTAGTCCAGCCAAAAACTAAATACACTATATAAGTTAAGTTAAGAAAGTCCAATGTGCAAACAGTAGTCCAGCCATAGTCCTTAGTTATGTGTGCCTGGTAAGGTGCTCAAGAGAGTGAGTGTCATGGTGAAGGTGCAAAAAGTAGTCCAACAGTGCAACAGTGCAAGAGTAAGGTCTAGAGACCAGCATAAATAATATAGACAAATAGGGGAGTAAAGTGTAATGTAGACAAGGTAAAATAAAAAACTATTTCAGTGCAAGAACAGGTTGAGGTAATAGGGTTATAGCCATTCATTCATTCAGTATTGTATCAGAAGCCTTACCGCAGCCATTGATCATGTGTGCTAATATAGCATGAAAAAAACAGTGTAGCAGTAAAACAGTAGAGAAAACATTAGGCTGTGTACAATAGTTGAACAGTAGTAAAACAGTAGTAAGCAGTAGTGGGCAGTCAGTACTCAAAAAACATGGACGTGGAGAGGCAGACAGACTAAGCAGAGAAGTCTATCTCTCCTCTTCCCTTTAGTGAGGCATTGTACAGTTCAATGGCCCTAGGAACAAATGATGTAACTACCTAAACTTCCAAACTTATCTATCTTAAATCTCCTTGTTACCATCTACTTTCTACGGATTTACTGGCTACCGATTATATCTCGTGAACAAACTGTTGCATAAACTGTTGTTGCTCGAGGCTTTGGATTATCGGACTCTATAACCTTGATCGCCAAACTTTTCTGTCAAACGTTAACGGTATCAAGGGCTGCAAATAATACCGGGCCAAGGAAACGCTATCTGGAAGAAGAAAGCATCAAATTCCTTCTAACATCTCTCAAAACCAGTGACTCAATATAAAAGTGAGATCTTCTCAGATTACTTACCCGCTACCTGTGTTTGAGTTATCAAGGAACTGCACGATATCGCTGTTGCTAGCCAACTAGCAAACAAACATTTAAAAGACAGTTGACACCGACGAGCCCTCGCCGCGACACGATGCCTCCCCTCAGCTGTGCACCAGGCTGCGACTCATGCGTCCTTCTCAGCGAAAAGATAGTGGAACTCGAAGCCAGAATAGCGACCCTCCATCAGATTGAGAAGGATGAACAGTTCCTCGACACCATTCTCTCCGTAAGTAACGTTACCTCTCTTACACACACAAATGCCAGATGCCCTGATTTCACTCTGTCCTCCAATACTTTAACCATGCCATGCACTAATGCAACTTCTGTCCCTGTTGCCTCTCCCCGGCCTCTGCTGAGAACCAAGCCTGCTCTGCTGGCCAGCTCCACTCCACACCAGCCTGAGCCATGGCGTAGAAGCAAGCATCACAAGCACGGCAGACGGTCCGGACGGCACTCAGGCCCAGCCCAACCTATACGACTGGAAAATCGCTATGCCATTCTGACCGAGGATGAGGAGCCCCTCCTGCCCCGAGACAACCATCCTGGTCCCTCCTCAAAGTCGGCGCCCCCCCGACCCCCTCCTCCCCGGACCTCATCAACCTCCACCCTGGTCATCGGCAGTTCCATGGTTAGAGACCTCTGCATTCCCCCATCATGTAGCGGTCCCTCCAAGGTCTACTGCTTCCCTGGTGCCAAGGTCCTTGACATCCAGCAGAAACTCCCAAGCATCCTGGCCTGCCACACCAAGGTCGACAACATCATCGTACACGTGGGCACGAACAACATCAGAGATAAGCAGTCAGTAGCACTGCAGGAAAACTACAAAACTCTCATCACCACTCTGATGGGCACAGAAAAACGCTTTGTCATCTCTGGGCCTCTCCCTACCTACAGAAAAGGTGCTGAGAGATGGTCCAGACTGTTCGATCTCCACACCTGGCTCAAACGCTACTGCGCTTCCCTAAGCATCCCCTATGTCAACAACTGGGGCTTGTTCTGGGAGAGGCCCAGTATGCTGAAGCGTGATGGTCTCCACCCAAACCAACATGGAGCCAGGCTACTCTCTGACAACATAGCGTCCACACTGAGGCATTGACATTCTGTAGAAAATATTACAGATTCACGCCCCCCAGGTATTGATTCGAATGGCATTATACATGTGGATGGGTCTGAGAATGTTTTCTGCAGGGTAACATACAATACTACTACCATAGATCAAGCTGCGTCATGCAATAGCATGACTTATGCTTATAGTTCTATTCCAATGTTGATTTCTACCCAACGTATAGTAAAAAGAAAAGACAAATTTAAAACTAGAAACCTAACAAATATTCTTTCCATACCTCAGCATATTACTCAAAAGCCAGAGTCATTTTCAGCTAACATGGGTTTACTAAATATAGGTGCACTTACTACCAAAACCTTTGCAATCAATGATTTTATTAGTGAAAAAAAATTGGATTTTCTGTTTCTTGTTGAAACCTGGCTGACTTCAGACAGCAAAGCTGTTCTTGTTGAGACTTGTCCACCAAATTATAATTTCTTCCACTCAATTAGACAAGGCAAACGAGGTGGTGGAATTGCCTCCATTCTCTCAAACAAATATAGTTGCACTAGAGTCAACTTTGGCGAATTCGCTTCCTTTGAGTATATTGCCCTCACTCTGAAGGCTGACCCAGCTGTACTTCTATTAACCTTATACCGCCCTCCTAAACTATGGACTGGCTTTCTCGACCAGTTTTCTGAACTTATGTCGCTCATCATCACTAGCTATGATCGGATAATTGTAAATGGCGACTTCAATATTCATATCAATAAGACAACTGATGCTAAAGCCAGTAAGTTCCTTAATGTGTTGGACAGTTTAGAGCTAAAGCAGCATGTTACAGGACCCACCCACAACCTTGGCAACACCCTCGATCTAGTCATTTCTAGAGGGATAGAAGTCACAGACTTATCAGTAAATGATATAAATATGTCTGATCATCATTGTGTATCTTTTAATATAGTACTACATACTCCAAAAATTCATCCCGAAATTGCAATCAAATCGCGACTCTTGGACATTAGAGCAGAACAGCAGTTCATAGCTCTTATAGACTCCATAAATTTAGATATTTTCATCCCATTGATCAAATGGTAGAGGCTCTCAATCGTGAATTAGGCGCTCTGCTTGACAGAGTGGCAGCCTTAAAGACTAAAAAAAGGCCCTGTAGCAAACTGACACCTTGGATGAACGAAAATATCCATGATCTAAAAAGATCATGTAGAAAAGCTGAGAGAACATGGAGAAAAACTAAGTTACAGGTTCACCGTGCCATTCTAAAAGAAAAAATAGCACATTATAATAGAGCTATTCGGAATGAGAGGAGGAACCACTTCTCTAAGGTAATTGCTGAAAACAGTGGAAACTCTAGGGTGTTGTTCTCTACCATTGATAGGCTATTGCATCAAACACCTTTTGATACACTCAGTCAGGCATCCTCTCTAAGATGCGAAGAATTTGCAGACTTCTTCAAAAACAAAGTCATTTGCTCCACTTTTCATCAGAATGATTAATGAATCAAAACAGAAAGGACGTCTTCCAACTAGTTCCACCACAGCCTCAATTTCACTGCTCCTCAAGCCCAATAAGGACCCAACATTGCCATCCAGCTACCGACCAATTTCTCTCCTCAATGTGGACAATAAGATAATCGCAAAAATGCTAGCACACAGATTAGCAGAGGTCACCCCATCCATTATCCACCCAGACCAAACAGGCTTCATTAAAGGTAGAATTTCATCCACCAACACCCGCAGACTGTTAAATATAATGTATCACTCTACAAATTTTCAAGATAATACCATCATAGCAACTCTGGACGCAGAAAAAGCTTTTGATAGGGTGAACTGGAATTTCCTGTTTTCCACATTAGGGAGGTTTGGCTTCGGGGAGTCGTTCATTAACTGGATTAAACTTCTATATACCTCTCCTTCAGCCACAGTAATCACCAATGGACTAACATCACAAAGTTTCACTCTTCACCGGGGAACTAGACAGGGGTGCCCACTCTCCCCCTCACTATTTACAATCTTCATTGAACCCCTAGCAGCTGCCATCCGTCAGAACCCCCTCATCAAAGGTGTCCAGACTCCATATATGCATCACAAAATCAGCCTTTATGCTGACGACATTCTTCTCTTTCTTCAAGACCCCACAACATCAGTAGAAGAAACCATCAAACTCACTGACACATTCTCTAAAATTTCTGAATACTCAATCAATTGGAATAAATCTGCAGTTCTCCCATTACATCCCAACAGCTGGGATGTGACAGCCAACTCTTCACCTATCCCACTCTGCACTAACTATATCACTTACTTAGGGATAAAAGTCTCCCCCAGGCTGTCAGACTTATTTAGCCTAAATTATTCCCCTCTACTCACTTCAATAGATGATGACCTTCAACGCTGGAAGAACCTCCCATTATCCATCATGGGCAGAATCTCAGTAATCAAAATGACAATACTGCCCAAAATAAACTATCTATTCTCTATGATTCCAACCCAGCCCACCACCCTCTGGTTTAAGTCTCTCGATTCACTAATCACTAAATTCTACTGGAAAGATAAGACCCCAAGGATCAAACTCGCCACTCTCCAAAAACCAAAAGCAATGGGAGGACTAGAGGCCCCACACTTCCAGCACTATGCCCTGGCCAACCAGCTCCACTTTATCCACAAATGGCTACACCCCACCCCCACAGACAACACCTGGTTAGACCTAGAACAAACAATCTGTAAAGAAATTAAAATCTCAGATCTCCCTTTCTGCAGTCAGTCGGTCAAAAAACATCCATCCTTCAAAGCCCCAACAATTTCAGCTACTCTGACAGCCTGGTGGAGATTCTACCACATCACTAATTCACCTATAGCACCATCAATTCGCACCCCGATTTGGAATAACCCAGATTTCACCGTCAATAAAAAAACACTAAACTTTCACACATGGATGGGAAAGGGCATCACTCACCTTCAGCACATTCTTCAAGACAATAATCTGGCCTCATTTTCCTGTTTGGTCCAGAAGCACGGCATCGAGAGTAAACACTTCTTACAATACCTGCAAATTAAATCATCTATCCTAGGAAAAATTAACATCCAGACAGCTAACCTTGACATTCCCCCACCAATCTCAGAGCTGCTTAATATTCCCTCTCCCAAAAAAATACTCTCCCAAATTTACAAAATTATATCTCGTTCAGAAAAAACAATTGGCCTGCCATATCACAAATGGGAATCAGACTTATCAATTACTCCCGGTGCTGACTTCTGGACCAAAATGTGCAAAAACATCTACCTCATGACAAAGAATAGTAATCTACAACTAATACAATACAAGGTTCTTCACAGATTCCACTTCACTGCACATAAATTGGCTAAAATGGGGTTTGGCTCGGATCTTTGCACTCACTGCACACAAAATAACCCAGATACATACATTCATGCGGTTTGGCATTGCACTCCAATCAACCACTTCTGGGTGAGTGTCACAAAATCTCTCTCTTCCATCTTTGGCTGTCACATCCCAGCATCCCCTTCCTTATGCATACTTGGTGATACATCCACAGTCAATTTAAGCAACTCCTGCAATAAAACACTGCTGGTAGCGCTGACTATCGCCAAGAAAACAATCCTCATGAACTGGAAATCTAAGAAAAAAGCTCACATCACTCATTGGAAAAACTTGTTAACAGACTATATATCATTAGAAAACCTATCAACTACAAACTTAATCAATACTCAGGATACAACCTCTCCTTGGTACCCCTTTATCACCTACTTACAGTCCTGACCCTCTTTGCCTGAGTTCCATCTCCACACGATCATAACACACTTCATCAACAGATACACATATCATCGAACACTAGGCAGGGGAGGGTAGCTGGAACTATTATTGTTATTGTTATTATTATTATTGTTATTATTATTATTATTATTATTATTAGTAATATAAATAGCATCCCCTTCTTTCCCTCCCCCTTTTATTTACATTCTCTGATAAACTTTACTAATTTCACTCTTTCTCTCTGCCTCTCCCATCGTTATTCTGACGGGGCCCCATTGGATGACTTGGGAGACTCGGTCCTGGCGGGTCGCTGTGTGGTTTTGGCATTGGTTGGGTCCTGTGGGTTATCTATTGGCCCTGGGCCCCGGTGTGCACCCTCCTCATACGCTCATGCACACGCCTTGTCCTGGAAGCACACAGCACGCTTTACTCTCTTTTAATCGCACTACATGTTAGGTGACATACATAAACAAAAACTACAAAACAGGCTAGGGTAAGAGTGGAGTGCAGGTAGATGCCTCATCAGGTGTCTATCTGCATGCCTCACTTATTTTAATGCACACATTGAGGAGGCATACATCTTACACAGGGTAAGTGTGGTGTGCATGGGGAAATCCTGACAGATATTCACCATGCATGCCCACTTCTTTTAATGCTACACTCTAGATAGACCCCTCAACCTAGCCATTCACATACTGTACATATTTAGGTCAAGAGTGGCGTGTTGGGTGAAGGTCTGGGGGCGAGGTGTGGTTGGTCGTGGTAGTGGGGGATGTGTGCATATGCTGGGGGCCTGTGGCGATGGGTGGCACGCAGGTCCTCCCCTCTGTCAGCTCGTCGCAGTATAACTGCAGGGGCTGGGTGGAACTGTGGCCATTAATGGGTGCCCAGGTTGGCAATCAGTCAGGCAATCAACCAGGCAATCAGTTATTCCTATCATTATACTTATCATTAATAGAATAATTACAACTCCTCTCCTCTGAAACCCTCCCTCTCTATGTTCCAGTTTCTCTCCTCCTGGCCCAACAGCAAGCCAGCCTTATACATATGCGCACACACACACACACACACACATACATCCTCACATACTCACTACCCCTCACCCCCCATCCCCACCCCCATCCCAACACCACCTCATTCACACTCTTAAGCCTAAAGTATGGTCCCGCGTCTGCGTCCCGCGCACGCGGCACTGGTGAGCGCGTGACGAGAATTGCGTCATTTTTACAGCATGCGTCGCGTCTTTGAGTCGACCGAAATTTAAGACCGCGCGTCAAAGTGACGCGTAGACTGCGCATGTGTGAAACGGAACTGCTGTAAACACTCCCCTCCAGTAGGTGGACCACATAGAAGAACAACACTTAAACGTAGAAACAAACCTAGACAGAAGAAGACTTGTTTGGTTACCATAACGACGATGGAACAGAGCGCCTGTCCTCAGCTTGCCTGGCTTTGAGTTACGTGAGACACCACGACATGGAGTCAACTTCGACCGATGTAAAGCCACAATCCACAGATACATTCTTTAACATTATATTTAACGGTCACTTTACCATCTATGGTGTAGAACCCAAAGTATTTCAAGACACCACATTTTAGATGAGTTGGGGACGTAATTATCTGTCTGCTGGCCGTTCTGTGCGTTACCTTTGATTGTTGAAACAGGGTGGCTGCATGGGCTCATTGTGGCTACTGGCTATTATATTGGCTTGATTTGGTCATGAGCCCTGGATCATATAGCACTGAATGAGATGGTAAACAATAAAATAAAACTAATCATAGACAGTGACAGCCTTTACTCCATGCATGGAGAGCTGACATGACTTCGGATTAAATGCATATTTTAAAAATGAGCGTATGCTGAAATCAAATCGCAAAACCCAGAGCCAATTAAAGGTATCTATCTACAACGCTCAGGCGAAACCCATGTAACACTTGCTGATCGAGATGCATTCTCTAGAGCTACTATTCATTTAGAGCTACCATCCGCACCCCCCCCCCCCCATCCCCCCTTCTTTTCATTCAATTTCATCCCTGATAATCATATCTGTAATCATCCTGGACGCAAATCATCCTTAGCCTTTCTGTTATTAATGTTATGTTGTGTTATGTTTGTGGAAGCCAAGTCAATGTGATGTCTTGTTAAGTTACAGTATGTGTTTATGTAATGTACGTCTGTTTGTCGTATGTAGTATTCATATGCATGTCGTAGTGTTGCATTTTCTGTAATGTCAATGATGTTTGCAAATAAAAAAAAAAAATTAAAAAAAACAAAGTCATTTCTATAAGGGAGGCTATAACACAAGTAATATGTTTGATAGTACACCCAAAAACAGCCCCCCAAAATTAAGGTCCTTTAGCACTATTACTCAATCTGAGCTTGGTAAAATTATAACTCAAACCGGCTCCTCAACATGTGTTTTAGATCCAATCCCTACTACATTCCTCAAAAAAGTATATGATGGCTTAGTTCCCTTTTTTCTCAAGGTAATAAATACCTCATTAGAAACAGGTATATTTCCAACTGCTTTTAAAACCGCTGTTGTGAAAGCTTTACTTAAAAAGTCAAATCTTGACCATACCAATCTGAGCAACTACAGGCCTATATCAAATCTATCGTTTTTGAGCAAAGTACTTGAAAAAGTTGTTTGTAATCGGTTAAATACCTTCCTCAACGAAAACAGTATCCTTGAAAAATTCCAATCAGGTTTTAGATCAAATCACAGCACAGAAACGGCTCTAGTAAAAATAGTCAATGATCTCAGACTAGCTACTGACTCAAACAAAGTCTCAATCCTTATTCTTCTGGATTTGAGTGCGGCATTTGACACCATTGATCATAGCATCCTAATTCACCGCCTTGCGAAGTGGGTGGGTCTCTCTGATAATGCTCTAAACTGGTTTCAAACCTACATTACTGGCAGAGATTTTTATATCAGTCTAGGAGATCATGTATCTGAAAAACATGACTTGCCTTTTGGTGTGGCCCAGGGGAGCTGCCTTGGTCCCCTGCTATTTTCTCTATATATGCTTCCATTGGGAAACGTCATAAATCAGCATAATGTAAACTTCCACAGCTACGCAGATGATACCCAATTGTATATTTCTGTGAAGCCAACTAACCCAGATGGCCTTTGCTCCCTCACTACATGCCTAAGCTCCATTAATCAGTGGATGAGCAAAAACTTTTTGAAACTAAATGATGACAAAACAGAGGTACTTCTGGTTGGACCAAAACTAAAGCGAGATATTATTCTTAGTAATCTGGGGAACTTGGCACACCAGGTTAAACCAAAAGTAACAAGCCTCGGTGTCATCTTAGATGCAGAGTTAAGTTTTAAGCCCCATATCAGTAAAGTTACTCAGACAGCCTATTTCCACTTGAGAAACATTGCCAAAGTGCGGCCCTTTTTAACTCAACAAGATGCAGAAAAACTAATTCACGCCTTTATCACTAGCAGGTTAGACTACTGCAATGCACTTTTCACTGGTCTTCCCAAAAAACATCTAAAGAAATTGGCACTCATACAGAACTCTGCGGCTAGACTTTTAACTAAGACTAAGAAGAGAGAACACATCACCCCTGTGTTGGCTGAACTGCACTGGCTCCCTATTTCCTATAGAATTGATTTTAAGGTTATGTTAATTACTTACAAAGCTCTGAATGGCATAGCACCTTCATATATCTCTGAGCTTTTAATATCTTATCAACCACAAAGGAAACTTAGATCATCCAATTCTAATCTTTTAATCGTACCCAAAGTGCTCCACAAACAAAGTGGAGAAGCTGCGTTTATCCATTATGCCCCCAAACTATGGAACACCCTGCCTCTGTACATCAAGCAGGCGAGTTCAGTAAATATTTTTAAAAAAGATCTGAAAACATACCTGTACAGGAAAGCTTTTAGTTAACTCATCTTATCCTGTAGACTACTTTTTCAGATTATTCTACATCTGCTACTATTGGAGGGCGCAGCCAGCCAGAAGCAGATGGGCTCCCCCTATTAAGTCAGGTTCTGCTCAAGGTTTCTTCCTGGAATATGGGAGTTTTTCCTTGCCACAGTTGCCATATGGCGTGCTTGTGGGGGGTAAGAGGGTTAAGGCTGCCAGTCTTATGACGTCATTTTCTATATTTTTGATATGTTGCTGAGTAGATCATAAACAGCAAAGAAAAGTGATTGAGAATGACTGACTGACTATCATTGTGTTACATGTTTCAAATGTAAAGCACTTTGAGCTGCATTCTGTGTATGAAAGGTGCTATACAAATAAAGCTTATTATTATTATTATTATTATAAATGACTTCCTCAGCCTTTCAGTTGTGCATGGCAGTGTGCGAAGTCTCCAGCTGATCAAGCTCTTTTGGTTTTTGATTGTGCTGTAGAGTGGATGACATTCATTGTCCAAGATGTTGATCAGTTTGTTTAGGGTCCTTTTGTCAGATATTGAAGTGACGCACTCCAGTTCAGCTCCCACTACAGAGCCAGCCTTCCTTACCAGCCTGTCAAGTCGCCCAGCATCCTTCTTCTTTGTGCTTCCTCCCCAGCATATTACTGCATAGAAGAGGGTGCTGGCCACAACAGACTGATAGAACATCCTGAGGAGCTTGCTTCACACATTGAAGGACCGCAGCCTCCTCAGGAAGTACAGCCTGCTTTGACCTTTCTTGTAGAGTGCATCAGTGTTGGTTGACCAGTCCAGTTTATTGTCCAGGTGGAGACCCAGATACTTGTAGGTGCTTACCACCTCCACATTGACCCCATCAATGGAGACTGGTGGCAGAACGGGCTTAGACCTTCGGAAATCCACCACCATCTCCTTGGTCTTTGAAGTGTTTAGTTGAAGGTGATTGAGTTTGCACCACTACACAAAGTCCTCTACCAGGCTCCTGTACTCCTCCTCTTGCTTGTCCCTGATACACCCCACAATTGCAGTGTCATCAGAAAACTTCTGCATGTGGCATGACTCAGTGTTGTAGCGGAAGTCAGATGTGTACAGGGTGAACAGGACTGGAGAGAGCACAGTTCCCTGTGGCGCTCCGGTGCTGCTGATCACAGTGTCAGAGAGGCAGTTCTTCAGTATGACGAACTGTGGTCGCTCGGTCAGGTAATCTGTAATCCAGGTTACCAGGTGAGCGTCCACACCCATCTGCAAAAGCTTGTCTCCCAGTCTGAGGGGTTGGATGGTGTTAAAAGCACTTGAGAAATCAAAGAACATGATTCTCACAGCACTTTTCCCCTTGTCAAGGTGAGAATGTGACCTGTGTAGAAGATAAGTGATGGCATCGTCCACGTCCACTTTCTCCTGGTATGCAAACTGTAAAGGGTCTAGTGCATGGCGTACCTGGGGTCTGAGCATACCTAAGACCAGCCGCTCCATTGTTTTCATCACATGTGATGTTAGAGCGACAGGCCTGAAGTCATTAAGCCCGCTGGGGTGTGGTTTCTTGGGAACGGGGGTGAGACATGATGTCTTCCACAGTGTTGGAACTTGTCCGAGACGTAGACTCCAGTTGAAGATGTGCTTCAGTGGCTCCCCCAGTTCAGCAGCACAGGCCTTGAGCAGCCTTGGACACGGTCTGTCAGGCCCGGCTGCCTTATGAGGATGGAGTTTTTTTAAAAGATAACTTACTTGGTCCGCTGAAATGATGGGGGGGATGAGGCGAGTGGAGGGTGAGGAGGAAGAGGGGAGCTTCTGTGATGGTTGTCGTGTGGCTAGAGACTGATGGCCATTGGCTGAAGCCAATGTTGTCGCACTGCTCGTGGTCACCATGTGGGGGAGAGGTGCGATAGCCTTATCAGCAGTGATGGGGAAGGGAGGGGAGGGGGGCAGCATCTGAGGTCTGTGTGTCTGATGGCTGTTGACTGAGGTCGTTGTCAGCTCTTTGTTCGTGGTAGCCATGTGGGGGAGGGGTGCAATATCCAGTGATGGTGGGGGTGAGTGTTGCACTGGTAATGAGGTGGGGTGGGGGCTGGGGGATGGGCAATCGAACCTGTTGTAAAAGTGGTTCAGCTGGTTCGCCCTGTCCAGGTCTCCCTCAACAGAGCTGCTGCTCTTCTTAAGGCCAGTGATAGATTTTAAAGATAGATTAAACGGTCCTTACCTACAGAAACCTCCTTCTCCATGGGCTTGTGGAACTGTCAATCCGCAGTCAACAAAACGGACTTCATAGCTGGCTATGCCAACCACCTTTCATTGGAACTCCTTGCTCTCACTGAGACTTGGATCAAACCAGAGAACACTGCCACCCCGGCTGCACTCTCCACTAACCTTACACTATCCCACACCCCTCGCCTATCTGGACGAGGAGGCGGGACGGGCCTGCTGATCTCCAACAAATGGAAATTCACCCCGCTACTGCCTTCAAACAAATATGTCTCATTCGAATTCCATGCCATCACAGTGATCGCCCCAGCAAAACTCTACGTGCCGGTCATCTACCGCCCTCCAGGCCAACTAGGTGACTTTATGGACGAACTTGACACTCTGCTGTCCTCCATCCCTGAGCATGACTGTCCGCTTCTTGTTCTCGGTGATATGAACATCCACTTAGATGCCCCAGGCTCAGCGGACTTTTTGGCCCTGATCCACTTCTTTGACCTCAAACTGGTTCAAAGCCCACCGACTCACAAAGCTGGCAAAGAGCTTGACTTGATCTTCACTCGGAACTGCAGCACAGACACCCTCATGGTGACGCCTCTCCATCTTTCTTACCACTTCTTCATCCAGTTCAATGTCAGCCTGACAGAACAGCCTCCGGCTCCTCAGCCGATGGTCACGTTCCGCCGCAACATCCGGAACCTGTCTCCAACGCACTTCTCCTCTTTGGTTGCCTCCGGTCTACCTCCACTCAACACCTTCTCCTTTCTGGAGGTTAATGAGGCCACAGACTCGCTCTGCTCCACACTGACCTTGTGTCTAGACGAGCTGTGCCCTCTTACCACAAGGCCAGCTCGATCCAAACACTCTCATCCATGGCTAAATGATACCCTCCGATCGCAGCGCACCAAACTCAGAGCCGCGGAGAGGAAATGGCACAAATCCAAACTAACTGATGACCTCAAAAACTACCAGACACTCCTGACCTCCTTCTCAGCCAGCATCACTGCTGCTAAGACGGCTTTCTACAATGACAAAATCAACAGCGCTACAGACACTCGAAAACTTTTCTCAACCTTCAAATCACTACTCAACCCTCAGCTACCTCCTCCATCCAGCCTTACTGCAGACACCCTCGCCTCATTTTTTACAAACAAAGTGGCGGCAATCAGCAGTCAATTCTCTACATGCCCACTCAACGCATCTGACTCAGATACCGCACTCCTACAACCTCTAGGGACTGCTGGAACATCTTTTTCAGCATTCACGCTTCTCTCCGAGAGTGAAGTATCTAGACTCCTGACATGCAGCCGTCCTACCACATGCTCGCTGGACCCTATACCTACGAGCCTACTTCAGTCCATCAGCCCGACCATCGCTCCAGCTATCACACATGTGATCAATGCCTCGCTAACCTCCGGCACATTTCCAACAGCGTTCAAAATGGCCCGGGTAACACCGTTACTTAAGAAAGCTTCTCTCAACCCTGCTCAAGTCGAGAACTACCGCCCTGTCTCACTCCTGCCTTTCCTATCCAAAGGCATTGAACGAGCAGTCTCCAAACAGGTCTCCGACTTCCTTTCACAGAACAACCTTCTGGATCCAAATCAGTCTGGGTTCAAAAGCGGCCACTCTACCGAAACGGCTCTGCTGTCTGTAACAGAAGCCTTAAAAGAAGCCAGGGCGACCGCTTGGTCATCAGTACAAGTGTTAATTTCGTCAGACGAGACGAGAGGAAATATGTTCGTCAACAACCTTTTTTTTCATGACTAAGACGAGACGATGACGAGACGGCAGTAATGTCCTGAAACACTGACTAAGACTATCTTAAGATGCATTATTTTTGACGAAAAAAGACGAGACTAAAATGTTTTGCATGAAATAAAAACTAAGATAAAATCTCTCTTCATTTTCATCTACAAAATGAGAAGACAGAATATCTAGCTGTTACGTTTTCAAAATATTCCGAATGAGTTCATACGCAACAGCTTTCCTGTAGGCTAGTCTACGAGCTGTTGCTGCAACCCTGTATTGCAAACAACTCATATATATTATATTTTACCACGTCTGCTCGCGGACCACTTGGGATAGCTTGCGGACCACCAGTGATTCCCGGACCACACTTTGAGAAACACTGGTCTACGAATATGACAGTGGTCCAGTCAAATCTTTTACTGTCTATGGTCAAATCCCAGCCGAGCTACTGTAGCTCGACTTACCTGTGCATGTAAACATACTGACTGACAAAAAATCAGAATGAGTAATTATAACAGACGAGTAGCCCTGTGGACACACAATATTGTTGGAAAATTGAGATGTGTGAAACACTATTTGACTCAAATGGTAATCAGAAATAATTTGTTATTTAAAAAAGACTAAAATGTGTTGACTAAAACTGACTAAGACTAAGATACCTTTAGTTTTCTTTTGACTAAAACTAGACTAAAATGACGAGAGTTTTAGTTGACTAAAACTTGACTAACAAAAATGATATTTGAATGACTAAATATGACAAAGACTAAAAAGGACATTTCGTCACAAGACTAAGACTAAATTAAAAATAGGTGACAAAATTAACACTAAATTCTGCTTGACTTATCGGCTGCCTTTGACACGGTTAATCACCGCATCCTTCTCTCTATACTCGCTAACATGGGAATCTCCGGTTCTGCTCTCTCCTGGTTTGAATCCTACCTCACAGGACGCTTGTTTAACGTATCATGGCTTGGTCAGCTATCTGCACCTCACCATCTCACCACAGGGGTCCCCCAGGGCTCAGTGCTGGGCCCCCTTCTCTTTGCTATCTACACCACCTCCTTGGGACAGATTATCCGTTCGCATGGCTTCTCATACCACTGCTATGCAGACGACACACAGCTCTATCTGTCCTTTCCACCTGATGACCCCTTGGTTTCAGCACGGATCTCGGATTGCCTCTCAGACATAGCTACATGGATGAAGGCACACCACCTCCAGCTGAACCTCTCAAAGACTGAACTGCTGGTCCTCCCAGCTAAACCTACCATACACCACGACATCAACATCAAATTTGACTCCCTGTCTGTTTCACCTACCAGGACTGCAAGAAATCTAGGAGTTGTTCTCGACAACCAACTAAACTTCTCAGATCATTTTGCCTCAGTCGCCCGGTCATGCCGTTTCGCACTCTACAACATACGGAAAATCAGGACTTACTTGACTCAAGATGCTACCCAACGTCTGGTTCAGGCAATAGTCATCTCACGACTCGACTACTGCAGTGCCCTCCTGACAGGTCTCCCAGCTTGCACAGTGAAACCACTTCAGATGATCCAGAACTGATCTACAACCAACCCAAAAGGGCACATGTTACCCCGCTGCTCATCCAGCTACACTGGCTACCTATGGCGGCCCGCATCAAATTCAAGGCTCTAACGCTTGCCTACAAAGTAGTCTCCGGTTCTGCTCCCACCTACTTGAATGCCCTCATACAGACATACGCTACCTCCAGACCACTGCACTCCTCAGACGAACGACGTCTAGCTCTACCACCGGTACGCTCAAGCCAATCCAAACTTTTCTCATCTGTTGTTCCTCGTTGGTGGAACACACTGCCAGTTCCCACAAGGGCAGGGACATCCTTCTCCATTTTCAAAAAATTCCTGAAGACCCAGCTCTTTAGAGAACATCTCCTCTCATAGCAACACTTACAACAAGTTTTACTGATCCTAGCACTCACCAACCGTCTTAAACTGACAAGTAACTGTTAAAAACAGCACTCACTGATGCACTTATTCTTACTGTACTCTAATGTTTTTAAATTGTCCTAAAATGGTTGAGAATTGGTCTAAAACTTAAACTGTTTACCATGTTGTTAGTCGCTTTAGCTAAAAATGCGTCAGCCAAATGTAATGTAATGTAATGTAAAAGCTAGTTAGCATGGTTAGCATTGCTAACATTGCTAGCATTGTTAACATTTTTAGCAAAACTACTAAAAATGATTAGCTAAGTTAGCTAAGTAACAAGGTTAGCATAGTTAGCATGTTAGCATTGTTAGCATGCTAGTTAGCATTTTAGCAAAACTGCTAAAAATTATTAGCTAAGTAACATGGTTAACATAGTTAGCATGTTAGCATTGTTAATATGCTAGTTAACATAGTTAGCATAACTACTAAAAATGATTAGCTAGGTTAGCTAAATCACATGTTTACATGTTAGTTAGCATAGCTACTAAAAATGATTAGCTAGGTTAGCTAAGTCACATGATTAGCATAGTTAGCATGTTAGCATTGCTAGCATGCTAGTTAGCATAGCTACTAAAAATGATTAGCTAGGTTAACTAAGTCACATGTTAGCATAGTTAACATGCTAGTTAGCATAGTTAGCATAACTACTAAAAATGATTAGCTAGGTTAGCTAAGTAACATGGTTAACATAGTTAGCATGCTAGTTAGCATAGTTAGCATAACTACTAAAAATGATTAGCTAGGTTAGCTAAGTCACATGGTTAGCATAGCTATCATGTTAGCATGCTAGTTAGCATAGCTACTAAAAATGATTAGCTAGGTTAGCTAAGTCACATGGTTAGCATAGTTACCATGTTAGCATTGCTAAGATGCTAGTTAGCATAACTGCTAAAAATTAAAACATTAGCTAAGTTAACTAAGTTAAGTAACTTGGTTTACATTATTATCTTTGATAACATAGTTAGCATAACTGCTAGCAAACATTAGTGCCATTCCAACTGTCAGTTATCGTCAATTATCTACCTAAATAATTTAACCATTTAAATTATCCACCTATTTAACCGTTCAATCATTCCAAATATATTAAACCTCATCTACCTAGCAACCAATATAGTTTGTTTTTACTCTGTATGATATTTTACATCATATTTTTTGCATTTTCATGTAGTATATTTCCTTCAGGAAATGCTTTTCTAGTTACAGTGCATGAAAATGCACTGTACTGTTCTTCCTAGGCTTCTTATTACAGTGCATGAAAATGCACTGTACTGTTCTTCAGAGGCATTTTATTACAAAATGTTACATGGAATAAATACATGCAAATGCACTGTATTGTTATTCCTTAGGCTTCTTCCGACTTATTACAGTGCATGCAAATGCACTGTATTGTTATTCCACAGGCTTCTTCCGACTTATTATAGTGCATGCAAATGCACTGTATTGTTATTCCTTAGACTTCTTCCGACTTATTTTTTTAATTATTATTATTCTTCCAGGCCCTAATTTGACTCGAACCGCTTATCGTAGAAACTTGGTTCAAACTTTGACACGTAGCTCTTGAACCAAATTTTCGTTCTATGACTTTTCATAATAGGCTATTAAGGAAATAAAATGCAATCAACTGCACCTGTGCTCTCTCACCGACTGCCTGCAGCAACTTGAATGGAACCTCAATAACTTTTAACTATTCTTACATTTTTTTACTATTTACACATTATAAAGCATGGTAACCACTATAATGACCCAAGCAACAACCTAGCAACCACTTTTATAGCATAGCAACCACTATCATTATCCTAGCAACAGCCTAGCAACCACCTTAAATATCCTAGCAACAACCTAGCAACCACTTTTATAGCATAGCAACCACTATAATTACCCTAGCAACAGCTTAGCAACCACTTTTATAGCATAGCAACCACTATCATTATCCTAGCAACAGCCTAGCAACCACCTTAAATACCCTAGCAACAACCTAGCAACCACTAAAATTACCCTAGCAACAGCCTAGCAACCACCTTAAGTACCATAGCAACAATCTAGCAACCACTTTTATAGCATAGCAACCACTTAAGTACCCTAGCAACAACCAAGCAACCACCTTAAGTACCCTAGCAACAGCCTAGCAACCACTTTTATAGCATAGCAACCACTATCATTATCCTAGCAACAGCCTAGCAACCACCTTAAATACCCTAGCAACAACCTAGCAACCACTAAAATTACCTTAGCTACAGCCTAGCAACCACCTTAAGTACCCTAGCAACAACCTAGCAACCACTTTTACAGCATAGCAACCACTATAATTACCCTAGCAACCAACCCAGCAACAACTTTGCATGCACTGTATTTCCTTCAGGAAATGCTTTTCTAGTTATTATTATTCTTCCAGGCCCTAATTTGACTTGAACCGCTTATCCGGTTCAAACTTTGACACGTAGCTCTTGAACCAAATTTTCGTTCTATGACTTTTCATATTTCTACGACTTTTACTTTTTGAGATATTAAATAAAAATTAAACTTAAAATCTCCATAGACTTAACATTAGCTTTATGACATCATAATAGGCTATTAAGGAATTAGAATGCAATCAACTGCACCTGTGCTCTGTATATTTATATTATCTTCATGTGTAACTATGGGGAACTAAGGATTTGCAAGGATTACGGTAAGCGAATTGCGTCATTTCCTGTTTGTAGTGTCAGAGTGGCTGCTCTCACGCTAGCTCGCTCCTGTTTTTCTGTTTTTCTTTCCACGTAATCCACTTAATTAGACTACACCTAGGTTTTATTTATGTAAAAACTCCACTCTTAACCACTTGTGTAGCCAATTCACTTGTCTAATATAATTCACTGGTCCTCTGCTGCCCCTGCCTCTCCTATTTCCGATTCTCTCCGTTGCCCGGCGTGTCACATGCTAGCTAACTCTTCAGCCTCCTTTAGTGGACATGCTACTTGTAAAAAATGCAGACTAATAGCTAACTTGGAGGCGAGGATAGGTGAACTAGAGAATCGCATCCACACACTGGATCAGATTAGCAAACAGCTAGTGGCAGAACCCTTGGTAAATTGTGTGGATGCACCAGCCGACTGCACAGTTAGCGCAACCATGACAGCCCCCTCGCAGCAAGGGGATAGTCCTTGGGTGACTGTTAGGGGAGCCAGACCCAAGCGAAAGCAGCCCGTTGGGCCTGTTTCGCCTGGATCTAAATCCAAACGAAGGAAGCCCACTGCTAACCACCAACCTATTCATGTTTCTAATAGATTCTCCCCCTTAGCTAGAGAAACCGAGAAACCTGCTACTCTGGTCATTGGCGCTTCTACTATACGAAACGTGATGCTAGCGACTCCATCGGCCATAGTAAAATCGATATCTGGGGCCAGAGCTAACGACATTGAATCAAATTTGAAAGTGCTGGCTAAAGCTAATCGTAAATACTCGAAAATAGTTATCCACACTGGCACTAATGACGTCCGATTGCGTCAATCGGAGATCACCATACAAAACTTTATCTCCGTGTGCAGGTTCGCACAACAGACTCAGCAGAATTTCGGACCTCAACCGATGGCTGTCAAAGTGGTGTGCCAATAACAATGTGGGCTTCATAGATAACTTTAGCTCCTTCTGGGGGAAACCTGGACTGTTGAAAAGAGACAGTATCCATCCCACATTTAAACATTTCAAGGAACATAGACCGTCACTTAACCGAGGCTAGTTCCTGACGAACCAGAGATCCAGGAAGCAGAGATAAGGTCTTACACAGATCTCTGCCGTCCTAACAGTCACCCAGGTATACAGGGCATACAAGGCCAAATAGAGAGGGTGTCTGTACCAAGACTGTCAACTCTTACTCGACCCACTAGAGGAATTATTCGTAGCAATCTTATTACGATAAAAACTTCTCCGGTGAAGCAAATTCCTCCAAAAACGCAACTTACACTTGCTTTACTTAATATTCGATCACTGCCAAGTAAAACTGCCTTGGTTAATGAAATTATTACTGACAATCATATAGATGTTATGTGTCTTACTGAAACCTGGCTTAAACCAGATGAATACCTTCCATTAAATGAGTCTACACCTCCCTCCCATTTGAATTATCATGTACCACGCCACACTGGCAGGGGAGGTGGAGTAGCTACAATCTATCAATCTAGTCTTCTCACATCTCCCAAGCTCACACACAAGTTTAAATCTTTTGAAGTTCTAGTCCTCAATTTTTTACCGCCAGACTGGAAAACTGATCAGCCTGTAACTGTGGTCACATTGTACAGACCCCCTGGCCCCTACACTGAATTCTTAGAGGAATTTTCTGATTTCCTTTCCACTTTAACTATCCAAACAGAAAAAATACTTATATTGGGTGATTTTAATATTCATATGGATAATGTGCACGATTGTCACACAATTGCATTTCAATCCCTAATTGATCATGTCGGGTTCTGCCAAAATGTTAATTCACCCACGCACCGACATAACCATACTATTGATCTAGTCTTGTCATACGGCATAAACATAGAGCAGTTAACAATCTTGCCACAACACCCGACCTTAACTGACCACCATCTAATTACTTTTACAATGACATTACAACATGCAGTACCTAATTTAGCTGAATACTACAGCCGCGGCTTATCTGAAAAAACTAATGCAGACTTTCTAGAAAAAATGTTTCGCTTACGCTTGCCCTATTTGTGGTAGGCCTACCAGAAGGCCCATTCCTTAATCCAGCCGAGGTCGACTTGTTAACTGATAATGTGATGAACTCATTACGCTCAACCCTTGATTCAGTAGCACCACTCAAAAAGAGAATGAGAAAACAAGTAAGGCGTGCTCCATGGTATACCACACAGACAAAAACACTCAAACAAACAGCGCGTAAACTTGAACAAAAATGGCGTACCACTAAATTGGAAGTTTTTCGCCAAGCATGGAAAGATAGCCTTATCACTTACAAAAAAGCACTCAACGAGGCCAAGTCAACTTACTACTCCTCGCTGATCGAAGAAAACAAAAACAATACAAAATTTCTCTTTACCACAATCTCCCGCCTGACGAAGAGCCACACCGAAGTAACCGAATCTATCCCTATTTGCCTAAACAGTAATTCATGAACTTTTTCAATGACAAAATTGAAACAATTAGAGATAAGATTAATATCCAGTCAGTCTCACCAAATATTCATACTCCATTGCTGAACGGTAGCGAAAACATAATTGACTCACAGATGAGACGAACAACGTTGAATTCATTTACACCTATTGACATATTAGACCTCACTTCCACAATCTCTTCATCAAACAACTAGTCTACTAGATCCTATTTCTACTCATCTTCTGAAGACTGCTCTCCCTTTCTTGGACAATGCTTTGCTCCAGATTATAAATAACTCACTGCTATCAGGCCATGTACCACAGTCGTTTAAGTTATCTGTCATTAAGCCATCCCTCAAAAAGCCTGACCCTATGACCCTAACAACCTGGCCAACTATAGGCCTATATCTAATCTCCCTTTTTTGTCAAAAATACTAGAAAAAATAGTGTCGAAACAAATTGGTACCTTCTTGCATATGAATAAAATCCAAGAATTATATCAGTCTGGTTTCAGAGCTCACCACAGTACTGAATCAGCCTTAGTTAAAGTTTTTAATGACCTCCTCATCGCTGCCGATAATGGACATATATCAATATTGGTCCTCCTGGACCTCAGTGCTGCCTTTGACACCATAGACCACAACATACTACTCCACAGGCTTGAACATTCGATAGGCATTAAAGACTCAGCACTCGCTTGGTTTAGATCATACCTTTCTAACCGCAGACAATTTGTACAGGTTCACAATGAACCATCTACCCAGACTATGGTAAAATATGGGGTGCCTCAAGGCTCAGTACTAGGGCCCCTGTTATTTTCTCTCTATATGCTTCCTCTAGGCTCAGAAATTAGGAAACATGGCATTAAATTTCATTCTTATGCAGACGATACACAACTATACCTTTCCATAAAACCTGACGAATTGACTCCGTTAGCCAAACTTGACACATGTATACGAGACATAAAGACATGGATGACGAACAATTTCCTGCTTTTGAACTCCGATAAAACAGAAGTCATGGTTTTAGGTCCTAAAAAGATGAGGAATATCCTATCCTCATCACAAGCTACATTTACTGATCTCCGACTATCCTCATCCACATGTGTTAAAAATCTAGGAGTTACAATTGACCAAGACCTATCACTAAGTAACCACATAAAACAGATTACCAAAGCTTAATTTTATCATTTAAGGAACATTTCAAAGATAAGGAAGTCTTTATCCCTACCAGACGCTGAGAAATTAATCCCTGCTTTTGTCACCTCAAGGATTGATTATTGCAATGCTCTATACACTGGCTGCAATAACACCTGTCTAAAGAGCTTACAGCTTATACAAAATGCAGCTGCTCGCACACTCACTAGAACTAAAAAATATGAACGTATTTCCCCTATCCTGGCATCTCTACACTGGCTGCCTGTTAGAAGTCGCATTGACTTCAAAATATTACTTCTAACATACAAAGCCATTAATGGCCAGGCACCAGAATATATTAAAGATCTCCTAGTCCCATATAACCCACCCAGACCGCTACGATCACAGAATACTGGCCTTCTTGTAATTCCAAGAATCTCAAAAACTACAGTAGGAGGCAGAGCTTTCAGCTATCGCGCACCCCTCCTCTGGAATAACCTTCCTACCTCAATTCGACTAGCAGACACCCTCCCTATTTTTAAGTCTAGACTTAAAACATACCTCTTTACTGCCTCCCATAGTTAGGTATGGTGCGTGGAAATTCACCCACCTCAGGGTTTTTTGGAATGGACCACCCTGCTGAGTCCTCGTGTGACTGGCACCCCAGTCGCGCGTGCGATGGTGGTCACTGACCATACCTGCGCTGGTGTCGACTACCCCTCACCATGCCTTAGTTATGCTGCTATAGCATAGTGCTGTCATGGACTTTTCATGTGTCACGCCGTACAACCCCCCCCCCCCCCCCTCTTCTCCCCCCTTCTCTCTCTCAACTCTCCCTCTCTTGCCTATTCCCACCATGGTATACTGTAACAATATATAGTACTACTGATTACTTATTGACATTAACCATTCTGATTTTCAGTAATACTAACCCACTCTACATCTCTCTTTCTTCCCCCTTACTGTACCTCACTTGTGAGATATATCATCACCAGTCATCAACCATCCGTGTGTTGGCCCTCCTCTCACCCATCTCACCTGAAGTCCCATCCCCGATTGCCCTATTACTGCCCCCTATCTGGACTCCTGGCCCGTACAGCCTAGCGACCCACCACCAGCCTATGGCAACTCTGCCCGGATTACTGGCCCGTCTGCCAACCCACCACATGCCCCTCGACAACTCCCTTCCCCTGGACAATTCCAACGCTGGACTATTGAACTTTCTGTCACTAAATCAGGAATAATAAATTACCATAACGGATACGTAATCATCCCACCTCTTGTAACTTTCAGCTCAAGTGCTTTTAACACCATGTCTTATCAAAGTCAAAGTCAGCTTTATTGTCAATTTCTTCACATGTTCCAGACATACAAAGAGATTGAAATTACGTTTCTCACTATCCCACGGTGAAGACAAGACATATTTTACCAATTTAAGTCCACAGACAAACATAACATTCAAGTAAAACAAAAAAGTAAGTAAATAAGAGGGCACATATAATAATGAAAAAAAATAAGAGCAGCAAAATTTGGTTGAAATTGTGCATAGACAGTCAATAATTATTCTCTACACCAATTATTCTCTACACCCGACTATCATATGCATTTGTCATGTATACAGACTTTACTGTCATGTACTGACCCTAGGCAGATGGGTCAGGCCCTTGAGTCGTGGATCTGCTCGAGGTTTCTTCCTATATATATCTCCAATTCTAGGGAGTTTTTCCTCGCCCCTGTTACCCATGGGCCTCTCTCTTGCTTTTCTTTTCTTCCTTTCTTCCCTTCTTTCTCTGATTGCCTACATTCTGTAAAGCGCCATGATACATGTGTAATGTTTTGGCGCTCTATAAGCACAATAAATTAAATTGAATTGTGCTCTCTCACTGACTGCCTGCAGCAACTTGAATGGAACCGCTTCCTGTGTGTCCCTCTCCATTCAACTGAATAGCTCACTTCTCATCCCAACTTTCTTTCACTTCTTTTTCTTCACTTTCTCTATCTATCTATTTATTTCTCCCAATTTCAATAACTTTTAACTATTCTTACTTTTTTTACTATTTACACATTTTATAGCATGGTAACCACTATAATGACCCTAGCAACAGCCTAGCAACCACTTTTATAGCATAGCAACCACTATCATTATCCTAGCAACAGCCTAGCAACCACCTTAAATATCCTAGCAACAACCTAGCAACCAGTGTTATAGCATAGCAACCACTATAATTACCCTAGCAACAACCTAGCAACCACTTTTATAGCATAGCAACCACTATCATTATCCTAGCAACAGCCTAGCAACCACCTTAAATACCCTAGCAACAACCTAGCAACCACTTTTATAGCATAGCAACCACTAAAATTACCCTAGCAACGGCATAGCAACCACCTTAAGTACCCTAGCAACAACATAGCAACCACTTTTATAGCATAGCAACCACTATAATTACCCTAGTAACAGCATAGCAACCACTTTTATAGCATAGCAACCACTATAATTACCCTAGCAACAGCATAGCAACCACTTTTATAGCATAGCAACCACTATAATTACCCTAGCAACAACCTAGCAACCACTTTTATAGCATAGCAACCACTAAAATTACCCTAGCAACAGCATAGCAACCACCTTAAGTACCCTAGCAACCACTTTTATAGCATAGCAACCACTATAATTATCCTAGCAACAGCATAGCAACCACTTAAGTACCCAAGCAACAACCAAGCAACCACTTTTAAAGCATAGCAACCACTATAATTACCTTAGCAACAGCCTAGCAACCACCTTAAGTACCCTAGCAACAGCCTAGCAACCACTTTAAAGCATAGCAACCACTATAATTACCCTAGCAACCAACCCAGCAACAACTTTGCATGCACTGTATTTCCTTCAGGAAGTGCTTTTCTAGTTATTATTATTCTTCCAGGCCCTAATTTGACTAGAACCGCTTATCGTACAAACTTGATTCAAATTCTGACATGTAGCTATTGAACCAAATTTTGGTCCTTTGACTTTTCATATTTCTACAACTTTTACTTTTTGAGATATTAAATAAAAACTAAACTTAAAATCTCCATAGACTTAACATTGGCTTTATGACATCATAATAGGCTATTAAGGAAATAGAATGCAATCAACTGCACCTGTGCTCTCTCACTGACTGCCTGCAGCAACTTGAATGGAACCTCTTCTCTGTGTCCCTCTCCATTCAACTGAATAGCTCACTTCTCATCCCAACTTTCTTTCACTTCCTTTTCTTCACTTTCCCTCATTTTCTCTATCCCTCTCTCTATTTCTCCCAATTTCAATAACTTTTAACTATTTTTACTTCATTTTACTATTTACACATTTTAAAGCATGGTAACCACTATAATGACCCTAGCAACAACCTAGCAACCACTTTTATAACATAGCAACCACTATCATTATCCTAGCAACAGCCTAGCAACCACTTTTATAGCATAGCAACCACTATCATTATCCTAGCAACAGCCTAGCAACCACCTTAAATATGCTAGTACCCTAGCAACAACCTAGCAACCACCTTAAGTACCCTAGCAACAACCTAGCAACCACTTTTATAGCATAGCAACCACTATAATTACCATAGCAACAGCCTAGCAACCACCTTAAGTACCCAAGCAACAACCTAGCAACCACTTTTACAGCATAGCAACCACTATAATTACCCTAGCAACCAACCCAGCAACAACTTTGCATGCACTGTATTTCCTTCAGGAAATGCTTTTCTAGTTATTATTATTCTTCCATGCCCTAATTTGACTTGAACCGCTTATCCTAGAAACTTGGTTCAAACTTTGACACGTAGTAGCTCTTGAACCATATTTTCATTCTATGACTTTTCATATTTCTACGACTTTTACTTTTGAGATATTAAATAAAAACTAAACTTAAAATCTCCATAGACTTAACATTAGCTTTATGACATCATAATAGGCTATTAAGGAATTAGAATGCAATCAACTGCACCTGTGCTCTCTCACTGACTGCCTGCAGCAACTTGAATGGAACCTCTTCCTGTGTGTCCCTCTCCATTCAATTGAATAGCTCACTTCTCATCCCAGGGCTCTACACTAACATTTTTTTTCAGGAGCACTTGTGCTCCCAAGTTAAAAAATGTAGGAGCACAGACAAAAATTTGGGCGCACAGTCAGTTAAGTCACATTAAGAATGACTGACAACATTTAGGCTACAGGAAACAGGATTTTAAAGATCAGTGCCTACTTTATTTTCAGTCTGTTCTATTTTCCTACATTTTGTTAATGTAAAATAATATAATACATTGACATATTTACATTTAGCCTGTACATCAAGTATCCTGCCAAATGTAGGCTAAGTTATTTATTTGTGAATCCATCTATAGCTAAACCAAATATGCCCATGGTGACCTATCTGACTGCATACTGCCTAATACTACTACTAAAACAGTCCATTTTCTCTTTCACAAAACCCAACATAGGCTAATCAAGGATATATGTTTTATACTTTAAGTTTTTATTTGAAATATCTGCATTGATAGGGGCAGTAGGCAAACGTTAGGCCTACTTTCATTTTGCACTTCAGCTTGTATTCGGTGTAAACAAACAAGCATGCGTGGAAGCCTGGAGTTGTCAGTAGCGTTCTACCTTTGAATAAAATGCGAGTATTACGGGAGGCTACTTTTGTGCCGGTTCGCTACAGCTATATTTTGCTTATTGCAGCCAATACGTCCACTGGGCTGAAAGGCATGTTGGGTTACCTTTCCTTCTCTCACTGCATTCTCAGAATCTCATCCTGTTTCTCCTATATCCAATGAATTCTTTTTATTTTTTTTTTATTTTTTTTTATTTATTTATTATTTTTTTTATTTGCAAACATCATTGACATTACAGAAAATGCAACACTACGACATGCACATGAACACTACATACGACAAACAGACGTACATTACATAAACACATACTGTAACTTAACAAGACATCACATTGACTTGGCTTCCACAAACATAACACAACATAACATTAATAACAGAAAGGCTAAGGATGATTTGCGTCCAGGATGATTACAGATATGATTATCAGGGATGAAATTGATGACCGGAATGAAAAGAAGGGGGGATGGGGGGGGGGTGCGGATGGTAGCTCTAAGAGTGTGAATGAGGTGGTGTTGGGATGGGGGTGGGGATGGGGGGTGAGGGGTAGTGAGTATGTGAGGATGTATGTGTGTGTGTGTGTGTGCGCATATGTATAAGGCTGGCTTGCTGTTGGGCCAGGAGGAGAGAAGCTGGAACATAGAGAGGGAGGGTTTCAGAGGAGAGGAGTTGTAATTATTCTATTTATGATAAGTATAATAATAGGAATAACTGATTGCCTGGTTGATTGCCTGACTGATTGCCAACCTGGGCACCCATTAATGGCCACAGTTCCACCCAGCCCCTGCAGTTATACTGTGACGAGCTGACAGAGGGGAGGACCTGCGTGCCACCCATCGCCACAGGCCCCCAGCATATGCACACATCCCCCACTACCACGACCAACCACACCTCGCCCCCAGACCTTCACCCAACACGCTACTCTTGACCTAAATATGTACAGTATGTGAATGGCTAGGTTGAGGGGTCTATCTAGAGTGTAGCATTAAAAGAAGTGGGCATGCATGGTGAATATCTGTCAGGATTTCCCCATGCACACCACACTTACCCTGTGTAAGATGTATGCCTCCTCAATGTGTGCATTAAAATAAGTGAGGCATGCAGATAGACACCTGATGAGGCATCTACCTGCACTCCACTCTTACCCTAGCCTGTTTTGTAGTTTTTGTTTATGTATGTCACCTAACATGTAGTGCGATTAAAAGAGAGTAAAGCGTGCTGTGTGCTTCCAGGACAAGGCATGTGCATGAGCGTATGAGGAGGGTGCACACCGGGGGCCCAGGGCCAATAGATAACCCACAGGACCCAACCAATGCCAAAACCACACAGCGACCCGCCAGGACCGAGTCTCCCAAGCCATCCAATGGGGCCCCGTCAGAATAACGATGGGAGAGGCAGAGAGAAAGAGTGAAATTAGTAAAGTTATCAGAGAATGTAAATAAAAGGGGGAGGGAAAGAAGGGGGTGCTATTTATATTACTAATAATAATAATAATAATAATAATAACAATAATAGTTCCAGCTACCCTCCCCTGCCTAGTGTTCGATGATATGTGTATCTGTTGATGAAGTGTGTTATGATCGTGTGGAGATGGAACTCAGGCAAAGAGGGTCAGGACTGTAAGTAGGTGATAAAGGGGTACCAAGGAGAGGTTGTATCCTGAGTATTGATTAAGTTTGTAGTTGATAGATTTTCTAATGATATATAGTCTGTTAACAAGTTTTTCCAATGAGTGATGTGAGCTTTTTTCTTAGATTTCCAGTTCATGAGGATTGTTTTCTTGGCGATAGTCAGCGCTACCAGCAGTGTTTTATTGCAGGAGTTGCTTAAATTGACTGTGGATGTATCACCAAGTATGCATAAGGAAGGGGATGCTGGGATGTGACAGCCAAAGATGGAAGAGAGAGATTTTGTGACACTCACCCAGAAGTGGTTGATTGGAGTGCAATGCCAAACCGCATGAATGTATGTATCTGGGTTATTTTGTGTGCAGTGAGTGCAAAGATCCGAGCCAAACCCCATTTTAGCCAATTTATGTGCAGTGAAGTGGAATCTGTGAAGAACCTTGTATTGTATTAGTTGTAGATTACTATTCTTTGTCATGAGGTAGATGTTTTTGCACATTTTGGTCCAGAAGTCGGCACCGGGAGTAATTGATAAGTCTGATTCCCATTTGTGATATGGCAGGCCAATTGTTTTTTCTGAACGAGATATAATTTTGTAAATTTGGGAGAGTATTTTTTTGGGAGAGGGAATATTAAGCAGCTCTGAGATTGGTGGGGGAATGTCAAGGTTAGCTGTCTGGATGTTAATTTTTCCTAGGATAGATGATTTAATTTGCAGGTATTGTAAGAAGTGTTTACTCTCGATGCCGTGCTTCTGGACCAAACAGGAAAATGAGGCCAGATTATTGTCTTGAAGAATGTGCTGAAGGTGAGTGATGCCCTTTCCCATCCATGTGTGAAAGTTTAGTGTTTTTTTATTGACGGTGAAATCTGGGTTATTCCAAATCGGGGTGCGAATTGATGGTGCTATAGGTGAATCAGTGATGTGGTAGAATCTCCACCAGGCTGTCAGAGTAGCTGAAATTGTTGGGGCTTTGAAGGATGGATGTTTTTTGACCGACTGACTGCAGAAAGGGAGATCTGATATTTTAATTTCTTTACAGATTGTTTGTTCTAGGTCTAACCAGGTGTTGTCTGAGGGGGTGGGGTGTAGCCATTTGTGGATGAAGTGGAGCTGGTTGGCCAGGGCATAGTGCTGGAAGTGTGGGGCCTCTAGTCCTCCCATTGCTTTTGGTTTTTGGAGAGTGGCGAGTTTGATCCTTGGGGTCTTATCTTTCCAGTAGAATTTAGTGATTAATGAATCGAGAGACTTAAACCAGAGGGTGGTGGGCTGGGTTGGAATCATAGAGAATAGATAGTTTATTTTGGGCAGTATTGTCATTTTGATTACTGAGATTCTGCCCATGATGGATAATGGGAGGTTCTTCCAGCGTTGAAGGTCATCATCTATTGAAGTGAGTAGAGGGGAATAATTTAGGCTAAATAAGTCTGACAGCCTGGGGGAGACTTTTATCCCTAAGTAAGTGATATAGTTAGTGCAGAGTGGGATAGGTGAAGAGTTGGCTGTCACATCCCAGCTGTTGGGATGTAATGGGAGAACTGCAGATTTATTCCAATTGATTGAGTATTCAGAAATTTTAGAGAATGTGTCAATGAGTTTGATGGTTTCTTCTACTGATGTTGTGGGGTCTTGAAGAAAGAGAAGAATGTCGTCAGCATAAAGGCTGATTTTGTGATGCATATATGGAGTCTGGACACCTTTGATGAGGGGGTTCTGACGGATGGCAGCTGCTAGGGGTTCAATGAAGATTGTAAATAGTGAGGGGGAGAGTGGGCACCCCTGTCTAGTTCCCCGGTGAAGAGTGAAACTTTGTGATGTTAGTCCATTGGTGATTACTGTGGCTGAAGGAGAGGTATATAGAAGTTTAATCCAGTTAATGAACGACTCCCCGAAGCCAAACCTCCCTAATGTGGAAAACAGGAAATTCCAGTTCACCCTATCAAAAGCTTTTTCTGCGTCCAGAGTTGCTATGATGGTATTATCTTGAAAATTTGTAGAGTGATACATTATATTTAACAGTCTGCGGGTGTTGGTGGATGAAATTCTACCTTTAATGAAGCCTGTTTGGTCTGGGTGGATAATGGATGGGGTGACCTCTGCTAATCTGTGTGCTAGCATTTTTGCGATTATCTTATTGTCCACATTGAGGAGAGAAATTGGTCGGTAGCTGGATGGCAATGTTGGGTCCTTATTGGGCTTGAGGAGCAGTGAAATTGAGGCTGTGGTGGAACTAGTTGGAAGACGTCCTTTCTGTTTTGATTCATTAATCATTCTGATGAAAAGTGGAGCTAAGATGGTCCAAAATTGTTTGTAGAACTCAGCAGGAAAGCCATCCGGACCTGGTGCTTTATTATCGGGCATCTGTTTCAGGGCATCAAACAGTTCTTGTTGAGTTATAGGTGATTCTAGGTTTTTTATTTCCGTCTCATTGACTTGTGGTAATTCGATGCTGTTTAGGAAAGAGTCTATGAATTCCTGGTTGGGGTTTATTTCTGAAGAATATAGTTTATTGTAAAACTGGTAAAAAACATGATTTATTTCTTCAGGTGAGCTGGTTAGCTTCCCTGCTGAGTTCTTTATGACCGGGATTGTTGATTTTTCTTTGTTACGTTGGATTTGATTTGCTAAGTATTTACCTGATTTATTGCTATGGTGGAAGTTTTCCTGCCTTAGACGGTGAATCATAAATTGAGTGTGTTTATTGAGTATTTCATTGAGTTTGAATTTATGTTTCCTAAGTTTTGCCTGTGTTTCTTCAGTTGGGTTGCTTGCATTGGTTTCTTCTAACTGTTTAATTTTATTGTTGAGTTCTACTTCCTGTTCTTTTTCCTTCTTTTTTTTGTATACTGAATATGAGATGATTCTTCCTCTGAGTACTGCTTTTCCTGTTTCCCACAGAAGGGAAGGAGATGATTCAGGGGAGCCGTTCATTTCTAGAAAGAATGCCCACTCTCTCCCAACAAAACTGATGAAATTTGGGTCTTGTAAGAGGGATGTATTAAAACGCCATTTGCTAATTGGTCGCTGTTGGTTCGTTATGTTCCATTTAATTGCAACTGGGGCATGATCGCTAATGACTATGGGATGAATAGTTGAATCAGAGATATTTTTCATTATAGAGTTGCTGGTTAGAAAATAATCAATACGGGAATAGGAGTGGTGGACCGGAGAGAAAAAAGAGTAGCATTTGGAGTCTGGGTGCTGAAGCCGCCAACAATCGCCAAGGCCAGAATCGCTCATGAACTGTTTTATTGTTTTTGTGGATTGCCAGATTCGTTTGCTTTTAGAGTGATCAGATCTGTCAAATGTGGGGTCTAACACGGTATTAAAGTCGCCTGCAATTATGATGGGACAGCCAGATAGAGTTGAGATGGAGGTGAAGAGGTTCTGAAAGAAAACTGGGTTGTCTGTATTAGGGCCATAAACATTAACAATTGTTACAGGGGTATTGTGAATTGAGATGTTTATGATGACAAAACGTCCTTCTGGGTCTGTGATGGTGGCGTTATGGATGAATGAGATTCTTTTGTTAATCAGAATGCAAACTCCCCTTTGTTTTGTATTGTAATGAGATGAGAAAATGTGATTGAATTGTCTTGATTTGATGCGGGTGTAGTCTAATTCTGAGAGATGAGTTTCTTGTAGGAGACATATGTCAGCTTTTAAACTATCCAAATGATTTAAGATTTTGAGCCTCTATATCCAATGAATTCGGTGAATAGAAGAACTAATTTCTTCAATCTTTGCATCTTGGCTGGCTAGTCTAACTTTCCACTTTTTCTGCGCGCTGTTGGATTTGATAGAAGTGACTACTAGCGAGTCACAACGCGAAACTGCTAACGTTGATGGGAGGAGTAGTTTTTATGCTGCATTCGTGACGTGATTCTATGGTTTGCACTAGTAATGTTTCTCGATGTTGCGGTGTATTTTGTAGACAAACATTGACATGGTTAGAAGTCATTCGCACCAGTGCGCCTAAATATTTTTTTGCACTTGAACGGCATCATTTTTACTCGTATGTGCGAGTGAAATGGGCGCACTGTAGAGCCCTGCATCCCAACTTTCTTTCACTTCACTTTCTCTCACTTTCTCTATCTATCTATTTATTTCTCCCAATTTCAATATCTTTTAACTATTCTTACTTTTTTTACTATTTACACATTTTATAGCATGGTAACCACTATAATGACCCTAGCAACAGCCTAGAAACCAATTTTCTCAGGCTTTAAGCATACAAACTGGCCCTATTAAGACTACACATCCTGTTCAACTGCTTCCTCTGCCAAAAACTGTTTCAAAATAAGTCATCACTACAATATTTCACTGTTAAACAATTTAACCCTTTAAACTACTGAACTTTTTAACTGTTCAGCCATTGTAACTGTTACTTGTCATCAACTATGACTCTTACCCACTTAAGTTAGCTAAGTAACATGGTTAGCTAAGTTAGCTAAGTCACATGGTTAGTTAGTTAGCATGCTAGTTAGCATAACTGCTAAAAATGATTAGCTAAGTTAGCTAAGTAACATGGTTAGCATAGTTAGCATGTTAGTTAGCATAGTTAGCATAACTGCTAAAAATGATTAGCTAGGTTAGCTAAGTCATATGGTTAACATAGTTAGCATGTTAGCATGCTAATTAAAATAGTTAGCATACCTACTAAAAATGATTAGCTAAGTTATCTAAGTCACATGGTTAGCATACTTAACATGTTAGCATGCTAGTTAGCATACCTACTAAAACTGATTAGCTAGGTTAGCTAAGTCACATGGTTAGCATAGTTAGCATTGTTAGCATGTTAGTTAGCATAGTTAGCATAACTGCTAAAAATGATTAGCTAAGTTAGCTAAGTCACATGGTTAACATAGTTAGCATGTAAGCATGCTAGTTAACATAGTTAGCATAATTACTAAACATGGTTAGCATAGTTAACATTGTTAGCATGCTATTTTTGCATTTTCATGCACTATATTTCCTTTAGGAAATGCTTTTCTAGTTCTTATTCTTCTTCTAACGCACTTAATGCAGCTTCAACCGTTTAACGTAGAAACTTCATTCAAACTATGTTACGTAGGTCTCACTTAGGACATGGGTGCTATGTATTTTTCAGCTTTGTAACTTTTATACTTTTTAAACTATTAATTAAAAACTACTCAAAATTTCCCCATAGACTTAACATTATGATTATGACATCATAATACGGCCGTTAAGCAATTAGAATCCTATGGCATAAAAACCACCACAACTAACCTAGCAACAGCCTAGCAACCACCTCACGTACCCTAGCAATAGCTTAGCAACCATGTCAAATACCCTAGCAACAGCCTAGCAACCAATATAGCAACCAAGGAGATTAACCTAGCATCCAGCGAGCAACCACCACAACTAACCTAGCAACAGCCCAGAATCCACCTCATGTACCCTTGCACCAACCTATCAACCACTTCCACAATGACAAACTAGAAACCAACATGATTAACCCAGCAACCAGCATAGCAACCACCATAACTACCCTAGCAACAGCCTAGCAAGCACCTCAAGTATCTTATTCCATTCCAACTGTCAGTTGTCATCAGTTATGTCTCCAGACAGCTATATTAAACCACCATCTACCTAGCAACCAACATGATTAACCTAGCAAGTATCCTAGCAACAACCTAGCAACCACCTAATGTACCCTAGAAAAAGCCTTGCAACCATTTTCACAAAGACAACCTAGCAACCAACATAACAACCAACATGATTAAGCCTTGTTAGAAGTAGTGTGAAATTTACCATGGGGCTAAAGCTATTCCACTAACCCAAGTTAGCCATATCTGCTTCTTGTTTACTTAAACCAGACTTAAATCAGCTGGAATATCTGCTCATGCAGGAGTTTAACGCTATAGCTAAATAGGTGATTTAGGAATACCTGGTTTACTGTCGTAAAATTAAGGTAGAATTAAAAGAATTTAAAGAAAGAAACTTCAATTTACACACACCATCTGCAGGATTTTGAGTGAAATATCAAAGGAAAAAAGAAATTGTAGGACTGGTAATGTAGAAATTGGAGAAGATAGTCGTTTGAAATAACATGCTGAATCATAATTTGATCTTTTACTATTTCCTTTTTGTGTTGGAACATAGTGTCAATAGGCATATTCAAGATGAACTCATTTGACTGACAAGATCTGCCCGTTCGGGCGGCTGTAGACAGCTTGATAAAGTCAGATAGGCTAATGTCGTATTCGCCCTATCTACCCCTACAATTCTTAAACAACACTTTCATCATAAGTAGGCCTATAACAATATGTTAATTTCCAAAATGTCTGCTGGAGTGTTTAAAGTTGGCATCATGTGCAATATTTTGCTTTGCTTCAGCCCTCTCTAGTCGCATTCATTATATGCATTTATTACATCAAGACTTGTCTATTGTACCTCACTTTATTTTGGTTTGCCCAACTATACTGTAGCGATTAGAAATGGTTCAGAATGCTGCTGCTAGATTACTCACTGGAACTAAGAAGTGTGATCACACTTTTTTCCTTAGCCTTTATTCTCTGATAATGTTCAGTGTTTCCCATACATTGGGATACATACATCCCATACATCCCATACTTATTTGTGGCGGCCCACCATAATATCAACATTGACCACCACACAATGATTTTCCAGGTTGTAAATTGTGCTTAAATCTGGTTAGCATCATAACCACACTGGGCTAATTTGTTAAAAACTGTTGCATTCAAATTAATTCTGCAAACCTACCACCACAAATATAATTAAATTCTGTGGGAACACTGATATGTTCCTCGTTTATTTTTCTGCCCAGCCTTCAATTCAATTTGTTTATGGTATAATACACTAGGCCTATATAATTTTCTTTATTAGGCCTATTAATATTATTATTGTTTTTTTTTTTTACTATTTTGTTTAAAGCACTTTGGAAGTGACCATAGACTGGAAGTGACCTGACTGTCAATGACGTCGCTCAGTCTCGCGCTTGACAGCTTTGATCGGAATCCCTCGTCTACTCCACTAGCTTCATTCTTGTTGTACCTGAGCTGACTGAGTGTCTCGTCGCCTCTGTCAAGTTTGGAGCCTTCAAAAACTTCGCCCTGAACTTACCGGGACTTTTCACATTACCACAAACGCAAGTTTTATTCTCTAAACGTTTAACACAATAGGTATTTTGGTAAGGTTAACAGCGTTCTTTGTATCGATAGCTTAAATGAGCCTGGTACGCGACTAGGTAAAGTTAACGTTAACTTTCGAGCTAGCACTACTGTTAACCTTAACGACCACGTTGCTGTAATTACTCTAATCTTATCACTTTTATTCGACGTATATGTTGTCAAAAACAATGTTTAGGAATTGTTTCCAACAATTGGTAGGGTAGTACCATAACGTTAGCTGACTCAACGTCTGTCATTTGGAAATTATCGAAACGTAGTTACTGTAGCTGCTAGGACTTTTATATCGATAAGTTACATTGCTCGCTATGTCTGAGGTAATGTTTGGCTGCTAACGTGGCTAACTAACGTTATGCCTAGCTATCATTTACTTCAAATAGACATGTACTTTGTGTGACATTCATTATCACATAAACAATGTCTATGAATTATGTCCGACAATTGGTCAGGTAACGTTACTAGTAACGTTATAGTTGACTGGTGAAGTCTGCCGTTTGGAAATTATGGAAACGTAGTTAGAATACATTGCTTGCTAACGTTACGTTGTCTTGGAATGAAGTTAGCAAGTTAAAAGTTGGCAGCTAACGTGGCCAACTAACAGGTCTAACGTTAGCCATTATCTAGCTTACTTTAACTAGACATGTACTTTGTGTGACATTCATTATCACTTTTATTCGATGTATGTGTTGTGAAAAACAACGTATATTAACTATGCCCCACAGTTGGTCAGGTAGTAGTATAGTTGACTCGTGAAGTCTGACATTTGGAAATTATCAATAGTTTATGCTAAAACACTGCAGCAACACAGAAAGGTCAGGGCCACAACGCAAAACCGCAAACGAAATTAAGGCGTTAACGTTAACGCCTCTCCATAGAGAAACAATTGGCCAACGCGGAAGCGTTTGACAGTATGCCTAGAACTAGGACGTTAACATTACATGACCTAAGGCCGGCTAGATGTTGCCAACATGCCTGTAATATGATCCTTCATAGGCATATGGCGGGTAATGAACAACAGGGTGATATAACACAAAAATCTACCCTGAATCCAATGCTGTCACATATTTTCTAACTTTATGGTGGCGGAAAAATAATAGACTTATCTAGAAAATCTCAGCCTATCAACATACTGGCCCAATTATTTTCTGATTATAATGTTACAGCAAACAAACTTATTTCTAAGTGTGCCCCTAATATTTGTGTCGAGTACATGAGTTATTTAACCTAAAGGTACTACTTGGTCACACAGATGAGAGGTTTTGCCGCATTTTGTTAATTTAACATAATTGTGTTGCATTGTAATGTTATAGCAGTGGTCACGGTTTCACACAATTTTCTTTATTCACAACAGAAAGCAATTGTCTTTTTAAAGACTTCCTCCATCTCCACCTTCCCTTGTGCTGCGGCAGTCTTTGCCAAAGAAATACTGCATCTCAAGACTCCCATCTCCCATCCTGTCTTCCCTTGCTGTGCTGCAGACTTTTCAGGTATGTCATTTTAATTATTTTTACTGCTAGACCAGCTATGCTGCTTGCTTACACTTTTTTGGTTACACAAACATGTAAATTGTGTTTTAATTGACGTTGAAGAAAAATAGCTACTTCACTGATTCAGTGTAGACCTACTGTACTCGGTGTCATCTTAGGAGTACTGTACTACTATGGAGGCAATGTGACTGACAGAACTAGCAAGCTAGTTAAACTAGTTGACTTGCAGGTTGCTTGTCTTGATGGCAGAATACCTACCATATCGGCATTGACAACTACAAATGTATCCAAACTTTTTATTTTTATTTAAAGTAACCATCATATCACGTAAACATAACAATCAACCATCACATAATCTAATGTTCAGCTGCCTACAAAATCTGCTTCTGCTTTGCATAATATACTGCTGTGCTGAATTTTGTATAAGTTTTCTTTGCTCACTTCACTTAATTCATCCTACATCACTAAAACCGACCTGTTGCTGAAATTGATAGAACCGAGAAAGCAACAATGTTGCCGTGTGTGTTGCTGCTTATTTTTGGAAGTGTGTAACGTGTGTTTTTTTCCTTCTTTGTTTGCCTTTTAGGCTTGTTCCAGACCAGCCCTGTCAGAGTGGTGTCTGCGTGTCACTTAATAATAATAATAATAATAATATAATAAGCTTTATTTGTATAGCACCTTTCATACACAGAATGCAGCTCAAAGTGCTTTACATTTGAAGCATGTAACACAATAATAGTCAGTCAGTCATTATCAATCACTTTTCTTCATTGCTGGGGCTGTTTATGATCCACTCAGCAACATATCAAAAATATAGAAAATGACGTCATAAGACTGGCAGCCTTAACCCTCTTACCCCCCACAAGCACGCCATATGGCAACTGTGGCAAGGAAAAACTCCCATATTCCAGGAAGAAACCTTGAGCAGAACCTGACTTAAATAGGGGGAGCCCATCTGCTTCTGGCTGGCTGCGCCCTCCATTAGTAGCAGATGTAGAATAATCTGAAAAAGTAGTCTACAGGATAAGATGAGTTAACTAAAAGCTTTCCTGTACAGGTATGTTTTCAGATCTTTTTTAAAAATATTTACTGAACTCGCCTGCTTGATGTACAGAGGCAGGGTGTTCCATAGTTTGGGGGCATAATGGATAAACGCAGCTTCTCCACTTTGTTTGTGGAGCACTTTGGGTACGATTAAAAGATTAGAATTGGATGATCTAAGTTTCCTTTGTGGTTGATAAGATATTAAAAGCTCAGAGATATATGAAGGTGCTATGCCATTCAGAGCTTTGTAAGTAATTAACATAACCTTAAAATCAATTCTATAGGAAATAGGGAGCCAGTGCAGTTCAGCCAACACAGGGGTGATGTGTTCTCTCTTCTTAGTCTTAGTTAAAAGTCTAGCCGCAGAGTTCTGTATGAGTGCCAGTTTCTTTAGATGTTTTTTGGGAAGACCAGTGAAAAGTGCATTGCAGTAGTCTAACCTGCTAGTGATAAAGGCGTGAATTAGTTTTTCTGCATCTTGTTGAGTTAAAAAGGGCCGCACTTTGGCAATGTTTCTCAAGTGGAAATAGGCTGTCTGAGTAACTTTACTGATATGGGGCTTAAAACTTAACTCTGCATCTAAGATGACACCGAGGCTTGTTACTTTTGGTTTGACCTGGTGCACCAAGTTCCCCAGATTACTAAGAATAATATCTCGCTTTAGTTTTGGTCCAACCAGAAGTACCTCTGTTTTGTCATCATTTAGTTTCAAAAAAATGTTGCTCATCCACTGATTAATGGAGGTTAGGCATGCAGTGAGGGAGCAAAGGCCATCTGGGTTAGTTGGCTCCACAGAAATATACAATTGGGTATCATCTGCGTAGCTGTGGAAGTTTACATTATGCAAACTTATGACGTTTCCCAATGGAAGCATATATAGAGAAAATAGCAGGGGACCAAGGCAGCTCCCCTGGGCCACACCAAAAGGCAAGTCATGTTTTTCAGATACATGATCTCCTAGACTGATATAAAAATCTCTGCCAGTAATGTAGGTTTGAAACCAGTTTAGCACTTGTGACGCTGCCTGTCATCGTCTGCACACCCTGCACTACACTGCACTGCACTCATAGACAACAGAACCCACTAACGCCTACCTGCAAACATATTGTCGTGGAAAAATTCACTAACTTTTAACTCTAACTTAGCACTCTGAACAAAAACCAGCGGAGAACGGTCTGAGATGAGAAGTGGCCACTTGTGGCCTTTTATTCACAAGTCCTGCTGGGTACAGCTCTGAAAAAAATGCACAGAGACTAAGTGTCGCCAGGCAGGAGTTGTGAATGATGGATGTCCTCTGCAGCGGAGACTCCATGACCCAGGCCTTGGGGAGAAGGTGCGCACGTTCTGAGGATTTTCCTCTTGGGGAAAGTTTTTGTATGTTATCAAAACACCTCCTTTTTTCGTATGGCCAACCCTGGCCGGGTGTCTGCCCCCTATGTAAATGGCAGACCCCCTTGTAGCCAATCAGTATACACTCAATAAATTATATTGGTGGATGAGCTCACCAAGCTGCCACAAAAATTATTAAATAATCCCCAGTAGGCCTGTGTCACGTTCGTGCACATGCATGACATCCTCCCCCAGCTTCCGCCTGGCCACCTGGCTGTACATGAACTCTTCATGAACTTTACTACATATATCTCTCGGCTGCTGCCTGGCAACACATGACATCTTCAAAAAAAATCTGCCACAATATCTACGACAAGAACCAAACACTTGCTGAGAACATATCTGACTGCACATACTATACTCTGAACCCTTTTGATTGAAACCACCTTTGAGATTGAAACCGCCTTTGATATCGAAACCGCCTTTGAAACTGAATCCTTTTCTGAATACTACTCTGCATCATATTGAGACTCTGAATATCACTCTGAACCAGCAAACCCACTCTGAACGTACCTGCAAACATATTTCTGACAAGAATTGACCACTTTCTGATCACACATACCTTGCTACTATACTCTGTACCATTTTGAGACTGAAACCTCTTTTGAACTCTGAACCATTTTGAGACTGAAACATCCTTTGAATCCTATTCGGAACCATTTTGAGACTGAAACCTCCTTTAAATTCTGAACCATTTTGAGACTGAAACCCCCTTTGAATCATAATCTGAACCATTTTTGAGACTGAAACCTCCTTTGAATCACATTCTGAACCATTTTGAGACTGAAACCTCCTTTAATTTCTGAACCATTTTGAGACTGAAACCCCCTTTGAATCACATTCTGAACCATTTTGAAACTGAATCCTTTTCTGAATACTACTTTGAATGATATTGAGACTCTGCACCAACAGAACATAACATACAAACATATTTCCTACAAGAATTTACCACTTTCTGACAGCACATACTCTGAACTATATAAAGACTCTGAACCATACTGAGAACTACTCACATACAGAACTATTACTGTGAGCTATACAAACCTGTGAAACGTTTATATATTTCAATAATACCTGTCAAAGTTGTCTTTGCTGTTATACCTACTTTTAGACCTGGGCTGTGCTGCAAGACTGAATCTGAGCTGTGTGAGGACTTCGAGATTCCATCCTAGTTCTGCATAAAACTGATCATCTCAAGAGCTTCCTCTCTTTCTTCATCAGTGTCATCAAGTGTTACCTCTACCTAGCAGTTTCAGTGCCATATTCAGAATTGCCACTGATAAACAAAATACGCATTAAGATAAAATTAAGGATAGTTTCATAATTTAATAATTAAACTGAAGTAAATATTGTGTGTGAAGGTGAAAATTTTCATTTTGTACTAATTTATTGGGTGTCAAGCATATTCTAATCAATTAGTTTTAATTCTTTGCTTAGCAACATTTCATTTTTGGGCCCACTAATTATTGTAATAAACCACTGAAATAAATACTAGTGTTTGTATATTGAGTTTATTAACATTTAATCTCATCTAATTGTTTTTATATACTCAGATTAAGTTCATTAAGTAACCTGTGAGTAGAACAACACAAGTGTTATTGTATAATCTGATAAGCAATAATTTGTACAACCAATACAAGACTTAATTTGACCAGTAGACTATATTAAGCAAAGATTGTAGCATTTTGAAATATGCCAAGGAAAGGCCGTCGTTCAGAGGCTCAAAAGAGACGTTGGCGTAAGTTGGACCTCTCTGAAGTTGAACCACATCAGTCTTCATTAGACCAGAGTGACTTGAATGAGAGAGAACAGGTAAATGAGGTAACTAGTGTTTTCTGCATGAACATGGAGCAGAGAGCGATCACATGTGTTCAAGCAACTCAAAGTTCAAGCCAACGTGATGTAAGGTATGGGAACAACAGTAACAAGCAGTGCACCTGCAATTCCCTGGTATTTCTGGCAACTCTCCATTACAAAACTGAGCTCAACAGTGATGATCTTGACTACGTTTTGCTGAAGGGTAACTTGATGTACAGTGAAGCACTGGTAAGGTTGAGCGCGAGAGGCAATGAAGCACCCGACCACTTGGCTCTTGATGAATTAATTACCTGATAGTGTTGAGATCTATGGACAAATGTATCATATTGAGAAGTGCCCGTCACGATATGGTTATCTGAGGCAAGATGGACCTGATGGTGTGGACTTCCTACAGCTCTCTGAAAGACTGCATTGTTTGTCATATGATGTAAAGTTTGCACTGCTAACTGTAGGTAGCGCAACAATAGCTTTGTTTAGAGATGATGATAAATATGGAGTTTTTGATCCACATTCAAGAACACCTCATGGATTTCCAGCAAACAATGGCACTGCTGTGATGTTGACCTTTGTCAGCTTGAGTGACGTGATTGATCATCTGCTTGCATTCTGGACATTACTTGATTCATCTGATGAATGGGTTTATGAGTTAATGCCAGTGTTATTTACATCTGAGTGTAATAATGAACAAGAGAGCCACACTGACAATGTGCAACCTGTTCGGACTGCTGAGTTCCCAGCTCCAGCCATTTCTGAGAATTCACTTACTAAATGTGATAAGAATCGCAGGCGCAGAAAAGCTGCCAAAGCACAACAGGATATGTCCTGCAGTGAGAACAACAGAATCAGACAGCGAAAATATTATGAACAGAATAGAATGAAAAAAATTGAATATGAAAGAAAGAGGTATGCACACTGCATTCAAGAAAATAAGAAATCGTACCTCAGAGACTGTTACATGAATGAGAGTTTTAGATTGAGAAAACAGGCTTACATGCAGAAACATTATGCAAATGATCCAACCTATCGTGCAAGAAAGAAGTTGACCATGAAACAACACTATGCAAATGATCCAACCTATCGTTTAAGACAGAAGTTGACCATGAAACATCACTATGCAAATGATCCAATTTATCGTGCAAGAAACAAGTTGACCATGAAACATCACTATGCAAATGATCCAACCTATCGTGCAAGAAAGAAGTTGACCATGAAACAACACTATGCAAATGATCCAACCGATCGTTTAAGACAGAAGTTGACCATGAAACATCACTATGCAAATGATCCAATCTATCGTGCAAGAAACAAGTTGACCATGAAACATCACTATGCAAATGATCCAACCTATCGTTCAAGACAGAAGTTGACCATGAAACATCACTATGCAAATGATCCAACCTATCGTTCAAGAAAGAAGTTGACCATGAAACATCACTATGCAAATGATCCAACCTATCGTTCAAGAAAGAAGTTGAACATGAAACATCACTATGCAAATGATCCTAAATACAGGCAGAAAACAAAGGAAACCTTCACTGACAGATACAGAAATTACCCTTTATTCAGGCATTATCGTTCTCTACAAAAAAAGAAGAATACAGGTGTGGGCCTAAATAACAGTTTCCAGAGAATGATTCACAAAATGCGTTGTGCTTTACATATACAACGTAAATATCGAAATCTTACACGCCTGTCTGGACTTCAATCAGAGCAAGAGGTTGAACAACAGTCAACACCAACAGAAAGCACCATTTTGCATGATGCCATCGCATCTTTTCGAATGGATGTACAGAACGGCCCTACTTTTGTTTGCACAGTGTGTCACAGAGCTTTGTTTTATAATCAGGTAAAAGAGTGCAATCATGAATGTTATAAAAAGAATCGAGCCATGGTTGATCGATGCTTAACAGGAAAATATGTACATACATGCAGCGAGCAGTGCAGTGCACTTGAATCATGTTGTGCACCAGATGAAAAGACAGAGTGGATTTGTTACAGCTGTCATGAAAACTTGAAGATGGGGAAAATGCCGGCCATTGCTGTAAACAATATGTTAGAGCTATCACCAAATCCTCCAGAGCTCAGTAATCTTAATATACTTGAAAGGCACATAATAGCACGGTACATACCATTTGCAAAAATAATCAGTCTTCCTAAAGGCCAGCAGAAATTAATACATGGTGGAATTGTTTGCGTACCTTCAGACATTAAATCAACAGTCAATGCTTTGCCTAGACCTAGCAGCCAGTCGCAGCTTGTGAAGTGAAGTTGAAAAGAAGAATGAATTATACAGGGCATTACCAGTTCCAAACTGTAGACATGACCAAAGTATTACGTGCCTTATCAAAACTGAAAGATATGCATTCAGAGTACAAGGACATAACCATAACTAATGAAACACAAGCTTTTGAGGATGGAATGAGTAGCTTGACAGATGTCAGTGCTGCAGGGGAGGTTGATCTAATGGAGACTGATGCAGTGGATGAGAGTGACATTACTGACCCAGGACATTCAGAAATAAATAGTGAAGGCAATCAGCTTAATAATGAAACCCATGAGTTACATGGGCCTGTGGCCCACTGGTTAGCACTCTGGACTTGTAACCGGAGGGTTGCTGGTTCGAGCCCCGACCAGTGGGCCACAGCTGAAGTGCCCTTGAGCAAGGCACCTAACCCCTCACTGCTCCCCGAGCGCCGCTGTGGTTGCAGGCAGCTCACTGCGCCGGGATTAGTGTGTGCTTCACCTCACTGTGTGCTGTGTTTCACTAATTCACGGATTGGGTTAAATGCAGAGACCAAATTTCCCTCACGGGATCAAAAGAGTATATATACTTATATACATGATAACCAAGATTCACTTGACACTGAGCAGGACACAAGTCAGCCAAATGGTGGATGCTCTATAGATTCATGCTTACAGCCAGCTGATATTGCACAGGAAATGATAACATTTGGTGAAGGTTTATTCACTGTGGCACCAGCTGAAGGAAACAGACCAGTGAGTTTTTTCAGAGTTCCTAAACTAGAGGCAATGGCTTTCCCTGTGCAGTTCCCCACTGGAATGAACACTTTGGATGAAACACAAAGACCAATGAAATTATCGCCAAGCAGATATTTCAATGCACGTCTATTTTGTGTTGACAATCGATTTGCTCTCGACTCCAATTACATTTTTTTCTCACAAAACCTATGACCAGAGATGGACGCAAAATCACTGCAAGAATGCTCCAAGACAAACGTGAAGTACGCAACAGAGATGCCACTCGATTCATGCAACCTTTGAGAGGAACACCTGCCTACTGGGAAAAAAACCCTCAGAGACCTCTTTGCAATGCTTCGCCAGCTGGGTACCCCAACATTCTTCTGTACATTTAGTGCTGCCGAAATGAGATGGCCAGAGATCATACAAACAATAAAGGCACAGCAAGGAGAGCAGGTTGACTTTTCTGAGCTCGACTGGGCATCAAAATGTGAGATTTTACGTAGTAACCCTGTCACCACCATGCGCATGTATGACAAGCGTGTTGATGCACTCCTCAGACACCTACTTTTGTCACCAGCACAGCCAATCGGTGAGGTCATTCACTACTTTTTTCGAGTGGAGTATCAAGCTAGAGGTTCGCCTCATATACATATATTGGTTTGGTGTAAGAACGCACCTGTATTTGAGGAGGACCTAGATGAGAAAGTGTGTGAATTTGTGGACAAGTACATAACATGTCAGCTGCCTGACCCAAATACAGACCCTGAGCTTTTCAAAATAGTGACAGAGGTGCAAACCCACAGCAAAAGGCACTCCAAGTCATGTAAGAAAGGAAATAAGCACTGTCGGTTTGGATTTCCGAAACAGCCTGTCGAGAGCACATTTATAACACGCCCAATGCCAGCAGAGCTCATGGACGAATCTGACGATGAATCTGATCATGACCGCTCTTCCATGTCTCCTGAAGACGCCAAAACTAAGCTGAGGCCTTTATGGGAATTGCTGAATAATCCAACAACATCATTTGAAAGCATCCCACAGCTACTTGCCCAATGCAACTTAAGCTATGAGGAATACCTAAACTGTGTGAGTTCATTAACAACATCCAGTGTGCTAGTAATGAAACATCAACCAAAGGACTGCTGGATTAATGGCTATAATGAGCATTTGTTAAGGGCCTGGAATGCAAACATTGATATTCAGTTCATCTTGAACCCTTATTCCTGTCTGATGTACATCTTGTCATACATTTCCAAAGCTGAACATGAGATGAGTGAGTATTTGAAAAGAGTTGTCTCTGATACTTCTCAATCCAATACCTCTGACTGTGAGGAAATGAAACAAATCATGCAAGCATACTCCAAAAAGAGGTTAGTGTTCAAGAGGCTGTTGCACGAGTCTGTAGCTTGAAACTGAAGTCTTGCTCTCGAAACGTGATATTTATACCCACTGATGACAATGCTTTGAAAATGAGCGTCCCTTTAAGGTACCTGAATGACAGAATCCCTGATTCAGAGAATGTTTGGATGTCCGGAATGGTAGACAAATACAAAAACAGACCAGATACACCAGAGTTTGCAACAATGTTTATGGCAGAGTTTGCTTCCACTTATAGAGTTGTGTATGGAAGGCAGAAACAAGAAAAAAAGGTTTTGCCACTTCAAAATGAAATGGGCTTCATTCAGAAGCGAACGAAAGGAAAGCCTGCCATTATCAGATATGCCCGATTTTCTGAACAAAAAGCTCCAGAGAAATTCTATGGCACATTGCTCAAACTGTACCTCCCTTATCGCTCAGATTCACAGCTGAAACCCAGAGGTTTTCCAACATAAGAGTCATTTTACACATTGGGTTCTATACGTCTTCCTGGAAGAGACTATAATGAGAGAGTAGTTTCTGTTGTCAAGGAGAACAGGTCACAATTTGAAAAGAACAGTGATGCAATAGAGAAAGCTATTGAGAACATAGAAGAAAATGGACCTATGGAGGATGCATGGACAACACTTGCACCTGAGACAGAGCTTCTTCGGCTTGAGTGCATTTCTGAGCGTGAGGAAATAAATCCAGACGAAATGAATGAACGAGATGACATTCCTGAATATAGCTCAAGTACCACAGACAGAGAAAGTGCAGCACCAATGTTTGAGGCTCCTCAAATAGACCCTACTGTAGTCCGTAACATGTATCAAAATCTAAATCAAACGCAGGCATCTATATTCTATACAGTGCGTAAGTGGTGCATGAGATGAGTGTGTGGACAGAGTGCCGATCAGTTTTTTTACTTTGTCACTGGTGGAGCTGGAACTGGCAAATCTCACCTTATCAAATGCATTTACACAGAGGCATCAAAGATACTCCGCAAGTTACCCCGCATCACAGAGGAAAGAGACATGTCCATGCCCACTGTCCTTCTCACAGCATTTACCGGCACAGCAGCTTTTAACATATCTGGCAAGACACTGCATTCTGTCCTGAAACTGCCAAGAAGCCTTAAACCACCTTACCAGTGCCTTGGAAACCGTCTAGATGAAGTGAGAGCAACCTTGTCCAATGTTGAAATAATTGTCATTGATGAAGTGTCCATGATATCAAAATCACTCTTTGCATATGTCAATTGGAGACTGCAAGAAATCAAAGGCAGCAAGAAACCCTTTGGCGGAGTCTCAATCCTGGCCTGTGGTGATTTCAACCAGATAAGTCCCCCTGGTAAAGCCAAACCTCTTTGTGTGTTTGAGGATCATGTTCTTGATATCTGGAAGGATCGATTCCAAGTAATCACTCTCACAGAAATCATGCGCCAGAAAGATGATGTGCCATTTGCTGAGCTGCTCAACAGGATAAGGGTGAAACGCAAAGGAGAGGCATTATCTGAAGCAGACAGAGCTCTACTTGGCCAGGCCATATGTCAAGCTGATGATTGTCCCAAAGACATTCTGCATGTTTTTGCCACTAATAAACAAGTAAACCAACACAATGCAAACACAATATCTGCTCTATACTCTGAACTGGTCAACATTGATGCACATGACTATAAAAAAGATCTACGAACTGGTCAGATGGAAAGGCAGAGAGCACCTTTTGAAGGACGTAAAGGGGATTTACCAGACAGACTACAAGTTGCTAACGGTGCATGTGTGATGCTCATGAGAAACATAGATGTAGAAGATGGACTGGTGAATGGTTCATTTGGAAAGATTGGTCAAATTGTTTATCACGACCAAGATGGCAGATCACTTGTAAAAATGCTTGGTGTTGAATTGGACAGTCCCAATGCAGAGCAAAGACATCGCAATAAAGGACCAGAAGGACCGGACAATTTGGTGTACATTGAAAGAGTAGAGGAACCTCTTAGTAAAAAGGGTGTGGTTCGTCACCAATTTCCAATGACTCTAGCCTTTGGTTGTACCATACACAAATGTCAAGGCATGACGACAGTTTCTGCAGTGGTCTTGTTGCAGTGCATATTTGAACCTGGTATGGCATACGTTGCTCTCAGCAGAACGACCTCACTACATGGTCTACGCATAGTTGATTTTGATGAAAACCAAATATATGCTGATCCAGAAGTCATGGTTTCTGTGGACAGTATGCAAAAAGTTGCATTTGGAAACGCCATGCCCCTTCTTCACTGCCTCCCCACTCTGAGATCACCATCTTTAACACTGATCCATCACAACACTGAAGGACTGTCAGCCCACATCGATGACGTGAAGAGACATCATGAACTGTGCCTCGCAGATATTTTGTGCTTTACTGAAACACACCTTTTTGGCACATTTGTCCCAGAAAATATCCAGTTGGAGAACTATCAAATGTATAAGCGCAATAGACTTGTGTCATACACTACTCTTTCACATTTTGCACAGAAAAATGGTGGGGGAGTTGCTATGTTTGTAAAAAGCCATGTTCTAGCCCATCACGTGCCATACATACAGGGTGTGACTGATCTCGAATTCCTGGTATTGAAAGTTGTGACATTACAGGGTTCCTTTGTGCAAATATAATAGGTATAAACACTCATTTCTCCCTTTCGGTGAATGTATGTCAATGAATGTATGAATGAATGTATGTTTATGACTGACAATGTATGTATGGCTATGAATACAGGAATTAATGCATATCTATGATTGAATATATGTATATTTATGAATGGATAAATGAAGGTATTTGTAAGACTGAATGCATGGATGTTTATGAAAGTTTGTAACAAATATGGTAGAATAGAAGAAAGCTTGAAGGATGGCAATTTACACAGCACATTTTGAGTAGCCCAAATGTTTACTGAACATTTTCCCTTTAACGTTTTTTTTTTGTGCTGGTTGTGTATCTGTTTAGCATTTATTGCAGCAATTTTCCTGGTGACCAGGTCAAATTTCTCCCTGGGGAAACTAATAAAGTAACTTTTGGCTTTCGGCATTATTAAGGGCAATTCTTGTTTTTTTAAAATTGGCATAGCATTTAATTGCAACGAAACTTGCCAACTAGATGACAGTCCAGAGGTGCAATACAACATAATAGGTAAATATGCAGTATGCTAATAGAACACTGTATGAACAACCAATTTAATGTAATCATTAATGTAACATGGTTAGCATAGTTAGCATAGTAAACATTGTTAGCATAACTGCTAAAAATGAATAGCTAAGTTAGCTAAGTCACATAGTTAGCATTGTTAGCATAGTTGACAGCATTAGCATTATTAACATTTTTTTAAAAACTGCTAGAAAACATTAGCTAAATTAACTAAGTTAAGTAACTTGGTTAGCATTATTATCTTTGTTAACATAGTTAGCATAACTGCTAGCAAACATTAGAGCCATTCCAACTGTCAGTTATCGTCAACTATCTACCTATCTAAATAATTTAACCATTTAAACTATCCACCTAATTAACTGTTCAGTCATTCCAACTATATTAAACCTCATCTACCTAGCAACCAATATAGTTTGTTTTTACTCTGTATGATATTTTACATCATATTTTTGCATTTCCATGCACTATATTTCCTTCAGGAAATGCTTTTCTAGTTACAGTGCATGAAAATGCACTGTACTGTTCTTCCTAGGCTTCTTCTTCTTATTACAGTGCATGAAAATGCACTGTACTGTTCTTCCTAGGCTTCTTCTTATTACAGTGCATGGAAATGCACTGTACTGTTCTTCCTAGGCTTCTTCTTATTACAGTGCAAGAAAATGCACTGTACTGTTCTTCCTAGGCTTCTTATTCTTCTTCTTCTTATTACAGTGCATGAAAATGCACTGTACTGTTCTTCCTAGGCTTCTTATTACAGTGCATGAAAATGCACTGTACTGTTATTCCAAGGCATTTTATTATTATTACAGTGCATGAAAATGCACTGTACTGTTATTCCAAGGCTTTTTCTTCTTCTTCTTCTTCTTATTCTTCTTCTTCTAACGCAGTTAATGCAGCTTAAACCGTTTAACGTAGAAACTTCATTCAAACTATGTTGCGTAGGTCTTACTTAGGACATGGGTGCTATGTATTTTTCAGCTTTGTAACTTTTATACTTTTTAAACTATTAATTAAAAACGATCAAAATTTCCCCATTGACTTAACATTATGATTATGACATCACAATACGGCCGTTAAGCAATTAGAATCCTATGGCAGGTGTTCGGGCCACCTGGACCAACTGCCAGTCTCAGGCTTTAAGCATACAAACTGGCCCTATTAAGACTACACATCCTGTTCAACTGCTTCCTCTGCCAAAAACTGTTTCAAAATAAAAGTCCTCTCTATAATATTTTACTGTTAAACAATTCAACCCTTTAAACTACTAACTGTTCGGCCATTGTAACTGTTACTTGTCATCAACTATGACTCCTACCCACTGTAGCTAGTTAGCTAAGTTAGCTAAGTAACGTGGTTAGCATGCTAGCATGTTAGCATGTTAGCATGCTAGTTAGCATTTTTAACAAAACTGCTAAAAATGATTAGCTAAGTTAGCTAAGTAACGTGGTTAGCATAGTTAGCATGCTAACGTGTTAGCATGCTAGTTAGCATTTTTAGCAAAACTGCTAAAAATGATTAGCAAAGTTAGCTAAGTAACATGGTTAACATAGTTAGCATGCTAGTATGCTAGTTAGCATAGTTAGCAAAACTGTTAAAAATGATTAGCTAAGTTAGCTAAGTAACATAGTTAGCATGCTAGCAGTTAACATGCTAATTAGCATTTTTAGCAAAAAAACTTGGTTAACATTATTATCTTTGATAACATAGTAGCATAACTGCTAGCAAACATTAGGGCCATTCCAACTGTCAGTTATCGTCAATTATCTACCTAAATAATTTAACTATTTAAATTATCCACCTATTTAACCGTTCAATCATTCCAACTATATTAAACCTTATCTACCAAGCAAATCATTTAACTATATAAACTATCCACCTATTTAACTGTTCAGTCATTCCAACTATATTAAACCTCATCTACCTAGTTCAGTCATTCCAACTACATTAAACCTCATCTACCTAGTTCAGTCATTTGAACTATATTAAACCTCATCATGTTGGTTGCCAATTAGCACATAATCTGTTTTAACAATATATTTCACACCATATGTTTTGCATTTTCATGCACTGGTAATTCCCTGGAATTGCGTTTTCTAGTTATCTTTGTTAACATAGTTAGCATAACTGCTAGCAAACATTAGAGCCATTCCAACTGTCAGTTATCGTCAACTATCTACCTAAATAATTTAACCATTTAAACTATCCACCTATTTAACTGTTCAGTCATTCCAACTATATTCAACCTCATCTACTTAGCAACCAATATAGTTTGTTTTTACTCTGTATGATATTTTACATCATATTTTTGCATTTTCATGCACTGTATTTCCTTCAGGAAATGCTTTTCTAGTTCTTCTTCTTCTTCTAACGCACTTAATGCAGCTTCAACCGTTTAACGTAGAAACTCCATTCAAACTATGTTACGTAGGTCTTACTTAGGACATGGGTGCTATGTATTTTTCAGCTTTGTAACCTTTATACTTTTTAAACTATTAATTAAAAACTAATCAAAATTTCCCCATTGACTTAACATTATGATTATGACATCACAATACGGCCGTTAAGCAATTAGAATCCTATGGCAGGTGTTCGGGCCACCTGGACCAACTGCCAGTCTCAGGCTTTAAGCATACAAACTGGCCCTATTAAGACTACACATCCTGTTCAACTGCTTCCTCTGCCAAAACCTGTTTCAAAATAAAAGTCCTCACTACAATATTTCACTGTTAAACAATTTAACCCTTTAAACTACTGAACTTTTTAACTGTTCAGCCATTGTAACTGTTACTTGTCATCAACTATGACTCCTACCCACTGTAGCTAGTTAGCTAAGTTAGCTAAGTAACATGGTTAGCATAGTTAGCATGCTAGCATGTTAGCATGCTAGTTAGCATTTTTAGCAAAACTGCTTAAAATGATTAGCTAAGTTAGCTAAGTCACATGGTTAGCATAGTTAGCATGCTAGCATGTTAGCATGCTAGTTAGCATTTTTAGCAAAACTGCTAAAAATGATTAGCTAAGTTAGCTAAGTCACATGGTTAGCATAGTTAGCATGCTAGCATGTTAACATGCTAGTTAGCATTTTTAGCAAAACTGCTTAAAATGATTAGCTAAGTAACATGGTTAGCATAATTAACATGTTAGCATGCTAATTAGCATAACTGCTAAAAATAATTAGCTAAGTTAGCTAAGTCACATGGTTAGCATACTTAGCATTTTAACATTGTTAACATGCTAGTTAGCATAGTAACTTGGTTAACATTATTATCTTTGTTAACATAGTTAGCATAACTACTAGCAAACATTAGAGCCATTCCAAGTGTCAGTTATCGTCAACTATCTACCTAAATAATTTAACCATTTAAACTATCCGCTTATTTAACCGTTCAATCATTCCAACTATATTAAACCTTATCTACCAAGTAAATCATTTACCTATATAAACTATCCACCTATTTAACTGTTCAGTCATGCCAACTATATTAAACCTCATCTACCTAGCAACCAATATAGTTTGTTTTTACTCTGTATGATATTTGACATCATATTTTTTGAATTTTCATGCACTGTATTTCCTTCAGGAAATGCTTTTCTAGTTCTTATTATTTTTCTTCTTCTAACGCACTTAATGCAGCTTCAACCGTTTAACGTAGAAACTTCATTCAAACTATGTTACGTAGGTCTTACTTAGGACATGGCTGCTATGTATTTTTCAGCTTTGTAACTTTTATACTTTTTAAACTATTAATTAAAAACTAATCAAAATTTCCCCATTGACTTAACATTATGATTATGACATCACAATACGGCCGTTAAGCAATTAGAATCCTATGGCAGGTGTTCAGGCCACCTGGCCCAACTGCCATTCTCAGGCTTTAAGCATACAAACTGGCCCTATTAAGACTACACACCCTATTCAACTGCTTCCTCTGCCAAAAACTGTTTCAAAATAAAAGTCCTCTCTACAATATTTCACTGTTAAACAATTTAACCCTTTAAACTACTGAACTTTTTAACTGTTCAGCCATTGTAACTGTTACTTGTCATCAACTATGACTCCTACCCACTGTAGCTAGTTAGCTAAGTTAGCTAAGTAACATGGTTAGCATAGTTAGCATGCTAGCATGCCAGTTAGCATTTTTAGCAAAACTGCTAAAAACGATTAGCTATGTTAGCTAAGTAATGTGGTTAACATAGTTAGCATGCTAGCATGTTAGCATGCTAGTTAGCATTTTTAACAAAACTGCTAAAAATGATTAGCTAAGTTAGCTAATTCACATGGTTAGCATGCTAGCATGTTAGCATGCTAGTTAGCATTTTTAGCAAAACTGCTTAAAATGATTAGCTAAGTTAGCTAATGCATATGGTTAGCATAGTTAGCATGCATGCTAGTTAACATTTTTAGCAAAACTGCTTAAAATGATTAGCTAAGTTAGCTAATTCACATTGGTTAGCATAGTTAGCATGCTAACATGCTAGTTAGCATTTTTAGCAAAACTGCTTAAAATGATTAGCTAAGTCAGCTAAGTAACATGGTTAGCATAGTTAGCATGTTAGTTAGCATAGTTAGCATAACTGCTAAAAATGATTAACTTAACATAGTTAGCATAACTACTAAAAATAATTAGCTAAGTCACATGGTTAACATACTTAGCATTTTAACATTGTTAGCATGTTAGTTAGCATAGTAACTTGGTTAACATTATTATCTTTGTTAACATAGTTAGCATAACTACTAGCAAACATTAGAGCCATTTCAAGTGTCAGTTATCGTCAACTATCTACCTAAATAATTTAACCATTTAAACTATCCACTTATTTAACTGTTCAGTCATTCCAACTATATTAAACCTCATCTACCTAGCAACCAATATAGTTTGTTTTTACTCTGTATGATATTTTACATCATATTTTTTGCATTTTCATGCACTGTATTTCCTTCAGGAAATGCTTTTCTAGTTATTATTCTTCTTCTAACGCTTTTTGTGCGTTTAATACAGCTTCAACCGTTTAACTTAGAAACTTCATTCAAACTGCGTTGCGTAGGTCTTACTTATGTGACTTCAGCTATGTATTTTTCAACTTTGTAACTTTTATACTTTTTAAACTATTAAAAACTACTAAAATTTCCCCATTGACTTAACATTAGATTATGACATCACAATAGCAATTAGAATCCTATGCCAGGTGTTCAGGCCACCTGGATCACCATATATGGCTCTGGCCAGGCCACCTGCATCAACTGTCAGTTTCTCAGGCTTTAAGCATACAGTCTCATTCTATGCTATAAGCCTGAGAAACTGTTCAGTCATTCCAACTATATTAAACCTCATCTATCTAGCAAATAGTTTAACCTTTTAAACTATCCACCTATTTAACTGTTCAGTCATTCCAACTATATTAAACCTCATCTACCTAGTTCAGTCATTCCAACTATATTAAAACTCATCTACCTAGCAAATAATTTAACCATTTAAACTATCCACCTATTTAACTGTTCAGTCATTCCAACTATATTCAACCTCATCTACTTAGCAACCAATATAGTTTGTTTTTACTCTGTATGATATTTTACATCATATTTTTGCATTTTCATGCACTGTATTTCCTTCAGGAAATGCTTTTCTAGTTCTTCTTCTTCTTCTAACGCACTTAATGCAGCTTCAACCGTTTAACGTAGAAACTCCATTCAAACTATGTTACGTAGGTCTTACTTAGGACATGGGTGCTATGTATTTTTCAGCTTTGTAACCTTTATACTTTTTAAACTATTAATTAAAAACTAATCAAAATTTCCCCATTGACTTAACATTATGATTATGACATCACAATACGGCCGTTAAGCAATTAGAATCCTATGGCAGGTGTTCGGGCCACCTGGACCAACTGCCAGTCTCAGGCTTTAAGCATACAAACTGGCCCTATTAAGACTACACATCCTGTTCAACTGCTTCCTCTGCCAAAACCTGTTTCAAAATAAAAGTCCTCACTACAATATTTTACTGTTAAACAATTTAACCCTTTAAACTACTGAACTTTTTAACTGTTCAGCCATTGTAACTGTTACTTGTCATCAACTATGACTCCTACCCACTGTAGCTAGTTAGCTAAGTTAGCTAAGTAACATGGTTAGCATAGTTAGCATGCTAGCATGTTAGCATGCTAGTTAGCATTTTTAGCAAAACTGCTTAAAATGATTAGCTAAGTTAGCTAAGTCACATGGTTAGCATAGTTAGCATGCTAGCATGTTAGCATGCTAGTTAGCATTTTTAGCAAAACTGCTAAAAATGATTAGCTAAGTTAGCTAAGTCACATGGTTAGCATAGTTAGCATGCTAGCATGTTAACATGCTAGTTAGCATTTTTAGCAAAACTGCTTAAAATGATTAGCTATGTTAGTTAAGTCGCATGGTTAGCATAGTTAGCATGCTAGCATGCTAACATGTTAGCATGCTAGTTAGCATTTTTAGCAAAACTGGTTAAAATGATTAGCTAAGTAACATGGTTAGCATAATTAACATGTTAGCATGCTAATTAGCATAACTGCTAAAAATAATTAGCTAAGTTAGCTAAGTCACATGGTTAGCATACTTAGCATTTTAACATTGTTAACATGCTAGTTAGCATAGTAACTTGGTTAACATTATTATCTTTGTTAACATAGTTAGCATAACTACTAGCAAACATTAGAGCCATTCCAAGTGTCAGTTATCGTCAACTATCTACCTAAATAATTTAACCATTTAAACTATCCACTTATTTAACCGTTCAATCATTCCAACTATATTAAACCTTATCTACCAAGTAAATCATTTACCTATATAAACTATCCACCTATTTAACTGTTCAGTCATGCCAACTATATTAAACCTCATCTACCCAGCAACCAATATAGTTTGTTTTTACTCTGTATGATATTTGACATCATATTTTTTGAATTTTCATGCACTGTATTTCCTTCAGGAAATGCTTTTCTAGTTCTTATTATTTTTCTTCTTCTAACGCACTTAATGCAGCTTCAACCGTTTAACGTAGAAACTTCATTCAAACTATGTTACGTAGGTCTTACTTAGGACATGGCTGCTATGTATTTTTCAGCTTTGTAACTTTTATACTTTTTAAACTATTAATTAAAAACTAATCAAAATTTCCCCATTGACTTAACATTATGATTATGACATCACAATACGGCCGTTAAGCAATTAGAATCCTATGGCAGGTGTTCAGGCCACCTGGCCCAACTGCCATTCTCAGGCTTTAAGCATACAAACTGGCCCTATTAAGACTACACACCCTATTCAACTGCTTCCTCTGCCAAAAACTGTTTCAAAATAAAAGTCCTCTCTACAATATTTCACTGTTAAACAATTTAACCCTTTAAACTACTGAACTTTTTAACTGTTCAGCCATTGTAACTGTTACTTGTCATCAACTATGACTCCTACCCACTGTAGCTAGTTAGCTAAGTTAGCTAAGTAACATGGTTAGCATAGTTAGCATGCTAGCATGCCAGTTAGCATTTTTAGCAAAACTGCTAAAAACGATTAGCTATGTTAGCTAAGTAATGTGGTTAACATAGTTAGCATGCTAGCATGTTAGCATGCTAGTTAGCATTTTTAACAAAACTGCTAAAAATGATTAGCTAAGTTAGCTAATTCACATGGTTAGCATGCTAGCATGTTAGCATGCTAGTTAGCATTTTTAGCAAAACTGCTTAAAATGATTAGCTAAGTTAGCTAATGCATATGGTTAGCATAGTTAGCATGCATGCTAGTTAACATTTTTAGCAAAACTGCTTAAAATGATTAGCTAAGTTAGCTAATTCACATTGGTTAGCATAGTTAGCATGCTAACATGCTAGTTAGCATTTTTAGCAAAACTGCTTAAAATGATTAGCTAAGTCAGCTAAGTAACATGGTTAGCATAGTTAGCATGTTAGTTAGCATAGTTAGCATAACTGCTAAAAATGATTAACTTAACATAGTTAGCATAACTACTAAAAATAATTAGCTAAGTCACATGGTTAACATACTTAGCATTTTAACATTGTTAGCATGTTAGTTAGCATAGTAACTTGGTTAACATTATTATCTTTGTTAACATAGTTAGCATAACTACTAGCAAACATTAGAGCCATTTCAAGTGTCAGTTATCGTCAACTATCTACCTAAATAATTTAACCATTTAAACTATCCACTTATTTAACTGTTCAGTCATTCCAACTATATTAAACCTCATCTACCTAGCAACCAATATAGTTTGTTTTTACTCTGTATGATATTTTACATCATATTTTTTGCATTTTCATGCACTGTATTTCCTTCAGGAAATGCTTTTCTAGTTATTATTCTTCTTCTAACGCTTTTTGTGCGTTTAATACAGCTTCAACCGTTTAACTTAGAAACTTCATTCAAACTGCGTTGCGTAGGTCTTACTTATGTGACTTCAGCTATGTATTTTTCAACTTTGTAACTTTTATACTTTTTAAACTATTAAAAACTACTAAAATTTCCCCATTGACTTAACATTAGATTATGACATCACAATAGCAATTAGAATCCTATGCCAGGTGTTCAGGCCACCTGGATCACCATATATGGCTCTGGCCAGGCCACCTGCATCAACTGTCAGTTTCTCAGGCTTTAAGCATACAGTCTCATTCTATGCTATAAGCCTGAGAAACTGTTCAGTCATTCCAACTATATTAAACCTCATCTATCTAGCAAATAGTTTAACCTTTTAAACTATCCACCTATTTAACTGTTCAGTCATTCCAACTATATTAAACCTCATCTACCTAGTTCAGTCATTCCAACTATATTAAAACTCATCTACCTAGCAAATAATTTAACCATTTAAACTATCCACCTATTTAACTGTTCAGTCATTCCAACTATATTCAACCTCATCTACTTAGCAACCAATATAGTTTGTTTTTACTCTGTATGATATTTTACATCATATTTTTGCATTTTCATGCACTGTATTTCCTTCAGGAAATGCTTTTCTAGTTCTTCTTCTTCTTCTAACGCACTTAATGCAGCTTCAACCGTTTAACGTAGAAACTCCATTCAAACTATGTTACGTAGGTCTTACTTAGGACATGGGTGCTATGTATTTTTCAGCTTTGTAACCTTTATACTTTTTAAACTATTAATTAAAAACTAATCAAAATTTCCCCATTGACTTAACATTATGATTATGACATCACAATACGGCCGTTAAGCAATTAGAATCCTATGGCAGGTGTTCGGGCCACCTGGACCAACTGCCAGTCTCAGGCTTTAAGCATACAAACTGGCCCTATTAAGACTACACATCCTGTTCAACTGCTTCCTCTGCCAAAAACTGTTTCAAAATAAAAGTCCTCACTACAATATTTTACTGTTAAACAATTTAACCCTTTAAACTACTGAACTTTTTAACTGTTCAGCCATTGTAACTGTTACTTGTCATCAACTATGACTCCTACCCACTGTAGCTAGTTAGCTAAGTTAGCTAAGTAACATGGTTAGCATAGTTAGCATGCTAGCATGTTAGCATGCTAGTTAGCATTTTTAGCAAAACTGCTTAAAATGATTAGCTAAGTTAGCTAAGTCACATGGTTAGCATAGTTAGCATGCTAGCATGTTAGCATGCTAGTTAGCATTTTTAGCAAAACTGCTAAAAATGATTAGCTAAGTTAGCTAAGTCACATGGTTAGCATAGTTAGCATGCTAGCATGTTAACATGCTAGTTAGCATTTTTAGCAAAACTGCTTAAAATGATTAGCTATGTTAGTTAAGTCGCATGGTTAGCATAGTTAGCATGCTAGCATGCTAACATGTTAGCATGCTAGTTAGCATTTTTAGCAAAACTGGTTAAAATGATTAGCTAAGTAACATGGTTAGCATAATTAACATGTTAGCATGCTAATTAGCATAACTGCTAAAAATAATTAGCTAAGTTAGCTAAGTCACATGGTTAGCATACTTAGCATTTTAACATTGTTAACATGCTAGTTAGCATAGTAACTTGGTTAACATTATTATCTTTGTTAACATAGTTAGCATAACTACTAGCAAACATTAGAGCCATTCCAAGTGTCAGTTATCGTCAACTATCTACCTAAATAATTTAACCATTTAAACTATCCACTTATTTAACCGTTCAATCATTCCAACTATATTAAACCTTATCTACCAAGTTAAATCATTTACCTATATAAACTATCCACCTATTTAACTGTTCAGTCATGCCAACTATATTAAACCTCATCTACCTAGCAACCAATATAGTTTGTTTTTACTCTGTATGATATTTGACATCATATTTTTTGAATTTTCATGCACTGTATTTCCTTCAGGAAATGCTTTTCTAGTTCTTATTATTTTTCTTCTTCTAACGCACTTAATGCAGCTTCAACCGTTTAACGTAGAAACTTCATTCAAACTATGTTACGTAGGTCTTACTTAGGACATGGCTGCTATGTATTTTTCAGCTTTGTAACTTTTATACTTTTTAAACTATTAATTAAAAACTAATCAAAATTTCCCCATTGACTTAACATTATGATTATGACATCACAATACGGCCGTTAAGCAATTAGAATCCTATGGCAGGTGTTCAGGCCACCTGGCCCAACTGCCATTCTCAGGCTTTAAGCATACAAACTGGCCCTATTAAGACTACACACCCTATTCAACTGCTTCCTCTGCCAAAAACTGTTTCAAAATAAAAGTCCTCTCTACAATATTTCACTGTTAAACAATTTAACCCTTTAAACTACTGAACTTTTTAACTGTTCAGCCATTGTAACTGTTACTTGTCATCAACTATGACTCCTACCCACTGTAGCTAGTTAGCTAAGTTAGCTAAGTAACATGGTTAGCATAGTTAGCATGCTAGCATGCCAGTTAGCATTTTTAGCAAAACTGCTAAAAACGATTAGCTATGTTAGCTAAGTAATGTGGTTAACATAGTTAGCATGCTAGCATGTTAGCATGCTAGTTAGCATTTTTAACAAAACTGCTAAAAATGATTAGCTAAGTTAGCTAATTCACATGGTTAGCATAGTTAGCATGCTAGCATGTTAGCATGCTAGTTAGCATTTTTAGCAAAACTGCTTAAAATGATTAGCTAAGTTAGCTAATGCATATGGTTAGCATAGTTAGCATGCATGCTAGTTAACATTTTTAGCAAAACTGCTTAAAATGATTAGCTAAGTTAGCTAATTCACATTGGTTAGCATAGTTAGCATGCTAACATGCTAGTTAGCATTTTTAGCAAAACTGCTTAAAATGATTAGCTAAGTCAGCTAAGTAACATGGTTAGCATAGTTAGCATGTTAGTTAGCATAACTGCTAAAAATGATTAACTTAACATAGTTAGCATAACTACTAAAAATAATTAGCTAAGTCACATGGTTAACATACTTAGCATTTTAACATTGTTAGCATGTTAGTTAGCATAGTAACTTGGTTAACATTATTATCTTTGTTAACATAGTTAGCATAACTACTAGCAAACATTAGAGCCATTTCAAGTGTCAGTTATCGTCAACTATCTACCTAAATAATTTAACCATTTAAACTATCCACTTATTTAACTGTTCAGTCATTCCAACTATATTAAACCTCATCTACCTAGCAACCAATATAGTTTGTTTTTACTCTGTATGATATTTTACATCATATTTTTTGCATTTTCATGCACTGTATTTCCTTCAGGAAATGCTTTTCTAGTTATTATTCTTCTTCTAACGCTTTTTGTGCGTTTAATACAGCTTCAACCGTTTAACTTAGAAACTTCATTCAAACTGCGTTGCGTAGGTCTTACTTATGTGACTTCAGCTATGTATTTTTCAACTTTGTAACTTTTATACTTTTTAAACTATTAAAAACTACTAAAATTTCCCCATTGACTTAACATTAGATTATGACATCACAATAGCAATTAGAATCCTATGCCAGGTGTTCAGGCCACCTGGATCACCATATATGGCTCTGGCCAGGCCACCTGCATCAACTGTCAGTTTCTCAGGCTTTAAGCATACAGTCTCATTCTATGCTATAAGCCTGAGAAACTGTTCAGTCATTCCAACTATATTAAACCTCATCTATCTAGCAAATAGTTTAACCTTTTAAACTATCCACCTATTTAACTGTTCAGTCATTCCAACTATATTAAACCTCATCTACCTAGTTCAGTCATTCCAACTATATTAAAACTCATCTACCTAGCAAATAATTTAACCATTTAAACTATCCACCTATTTAACTGTTCAGTCATTCCAACTATATTCAACCTCATCTACCTAGCAAATAATTTAACCTTTTAAACTATCCACCTATTTAACTGTTCAGTCATTCCAACTATATTAAACCTCGTCTACCTAGTTCAGTCATTCCAACTATATTAAACATTATCTACCTAGCAAATAATTTAACCTTTTAAACCATCCACCTATTTAACTGTTCAGTCATTCCAACTATATTAAACCTCGTCTACCTAGTTCAGTCATTCCAACTATATTAAACATCATCTACCTAGCAAATAATTTACCCCTTTTAAACCATCCACCTATTTAACTGTTCAGTCATTCCAACTATATTAAACCTCATCTACCTAGCAAATAATTTAACCTTTTAAACCATCGACCTATTTAACTGTTCAGTCATTCCAACTATATTAAACCTCGTCTACCTAGTTCAGTCATTCCAACTATATTAAACCTCATCTACCTAGCAAATAATTTAACCTTTTAAACCATCCACCTATTTAACTGTTTAGTCATTCCAACTATATTAAACCTCATCTACCTAGTTCAGTCATTCCAACTATATTAAACATCATCTACCTAGTTCAGTCATTCCAACTATATTAAACCTCGTCTACATAGTTCAGTCATTCCAACTACATTAAACCTCATCTACCTAGTAAGTAATTTAACCTTTTAAACTATCCACCTATTCAACTGTTCAGTCATTCCAACTATATTAAACCTCATCTATCTAGCAAATAATTTAACCTTTTAAAACCTCATCTATCTAGCAAATAATTTAACCTTTTAAAACCTCATCTACCTAGCAAATAATTTAACCTTTTAAACTATCCACCTATTTAACTGTTCAGTCATCCCAACTATATTAAACCTCATCTACCTAGTTCAGTCATTCCAACTATATTAAACCTCATCATGTTGGTTGCCAATTAGAACATCATCTGTTTTAACAATATATTTCACACCATATGTTTTGCATTTTCATGCACTGGTAATTCCCTGGAATTGCGTTTTCTAGTTATTATTACAGTGCATGAAAATGCACTGTACTGTTCTTCCTAGGCTTCTTATTCTTATGCTTCTTCTTATTACAGTGCATGAAAATGCACTGTACTGTTCTTCCTAGGCTTCTTATTCTTATGCTTCTTCTTATTAGAGTGCATGAAAATGCACTCTACTGTTATCCGAATTATTCTTATTATTAAAATTATTACAGTGCATGAAAATGCACTGTACTGTTATTCCAAGGCATTTTATTATTACAGTGCATGAAAATGCACTGTACTGTTCTTCCTAGGCTTTTTATTAGAGTGCATGAAAATGCACTCTACTGTTATCCGATTTATTACAGTGCATGAAAATGCACTGTACTGTTCTTCCTAGGCTTCTTATTCTTCTTCTTGTAACGCATTTAATGCAGCTTCAACCGTTTAACGTAGAAACATCATTCAAACTGCGTTGCGTAGGTCTTACTTAGGACATGGGTGCTATGTATTTTTCAACTTTGTAACTTTTATACTTTTTAACTATTAATTAAAAACTACTCAAAATGTCCCCATTGACTTAACATTGGGCCTTTATGACATCACAGCAATTAGAATCCTATGGCAGGTGTTCAGGCCACCTGGATCAACTGCCAGTCTCAGGCTTTAAGCATACAAACTGGCCCTATTAAGACTACACATCCTGTTCAACTGCTTCCTCTGCGAAAACTGTTTCAAAATAAAAGTCCTCACTACAATATTTCACTGTTAAACAATTTAACCCTTTAAACTACTGAACTTTTTAACTGTTCAGCCATTGTAACTGTTACTTGTCATCAACTATGACTCCTACCCACTGTAGCTAGTTAGCATGATAACATTGTTAGCATTGTTAGCATTTTTAACAAAACTGTTAAAAATGATTAGCTAAGTAACATGGTTAGCATAGTTAGCATGCTAGTATGTTAGCATACTAATTAGCATTTTTAGCAAAACTGCTAAAAATGATTAGCTAAGTAACATGGTTAGCATAGTTAGCATGTTAGCATGCTAGTTAGCATTTTTAGTAAAACTGCTAAAAATGATTAGCTAAGTTAACGAAGTAACATGGTTAGCATAGTTAACATGCTAGTTAGCATAGTTAGCATAACTGCTAAAAATGATTAGCTAGGGTAGCTAAGTAACATGGTTAGCATAGTTAGCATTTTAGCATTGTTTGCATGCTATTTTTGCATTTTCATGCACTGTATTTCCTTCAGGAAATGCTTTTCTAGTTATCTGTTTTATTTTCAGAAACACACACACGGCCGAATTGGGACTGAACCGACTTTTGGAGCTGAATACGATGCAATAAAACTAGGGAAATGTTAAAAACAGACCACGTAGCATTTGTTTAGGGTTGTCTAGCAACAGAAGTGACTACTTAATTTGTAAAGCAAAACGATCTAGCTCTACATTGCAGAAGAATTAAGGATACTGTTTCTTCATGACTTGTTTAAATGTCTTTGTAATTTATTTGACGCATGCTCGCGTTTAATAGCGTCACGCATAGCTGTCCCCGATGTTACAGCAGCTCCTTGTGGAAACAGCAAAGAGTGCACATATCCGATGAGATTTCTGACGAGGAGCAGCTCTCTTGCCTCACCAGAGCCTTACTGTTAATAAAACAAGGATATAGAATAGAAACATCTGGAATCTATTTCATCTTAAATTTGGCTACAAAGAGCATTCATAGCCTAGAGAAAACGATACATTTTTCTTTATCTGCAATGTTCCAGGAAGATAGGCTTACATTTATAGGCTGTCCCTGTTTGATCACAGGTCCAAAACGAGTGGATATAATGTCAATGCATTCTAGTTATGTTTCATGTACTTTATTTTATGTTGAGTTTTGCTTCCCAGCATGCATTGCGATTCATTTAGTACTTTTGGCTATTATTAGTTTTTACAATATGGTTTGAACAATTTATCTTAGGCTAGCCTAGGCCTACTCTGATGATGTTTTGAACAATATGCTACGGGATATGCCCATTAAAACGTCGTATTAGTTTATTAAGAAAATGACACCGTAGATGTGAAAGCAGCACATCCAAGCCCGGTATAAATGTTCATGTCTACTCATCATTAATGTAATGCATTCGGAGGACATGATTTCATACATGCGTGAAAATATGAGGTAAGTGAAGTTGATTATGTAGTTGTAGAACAAGTCATTAATGCGTGTTCATGTCTACCTCTCTCCTAGTAACGCTGAGACTTACAGGATTTAATAGCCTACCATACTAAATCGCGCTTCATGTTTTTTTTTTTTTTTTTTACCATCGCGGAAATATAAACGTCGCACGCATAACGTCGCGGTGACCATTACAGGACGTCCTCTCAAAGTCTCGTAGACGTCTTTTAGACCTCCCGAACAGAAGTCCGCGGGACGTAAAGGGAACCCTACACAATGTCGAGGAGGTGACATTCGCCAGGACTTTATTTTGTTTACTGGGTATACTTTAGTCTCCATTTCATTGGTTTTGGGTTTTCTCATGTCATTAGTAACTACAAACCTAATTCTGCTATTCTCTGCCTGTGATAACTTGATTACCAGTCAAAATTAATGCAGTGAACAACGTGAACAGTGTATTTATTCCACTGGATCTGTTCATATGTCTTCTGCTTCACTTAGACTCGCTTGATGATTACATTCCAGACAGAGAGAATACAGGCAAGTTATTTATCTTTATTTATTTATTTATGACATACCAATGGGCTCAGCCGCACACAAACCACAATGCTAAACTTAAACAGTTATCCACTCTTGTCATTTTTAGACGAACAAAGTGAAAATGATGACTGTAACCCAGGGACATCTGCTGGTATGTACATTGCTCAAATTAGATAAGCTGCACATTAAACTTGGTCATTTTTACACTTTTCTCAGTAATTTTTCTATTAATCAGATGACGATGCTGTTCGGCGAAAGAGGAGGGCCAACCCTTCACCTTGGAAAGCAAATGTTCAAAAAAAAAAGGAGGATGATGGGTCAATCATACCGTGGAAGGAGAGGAAACAGAATCATCATCAAAGAAGCAAGAAAAATGGGGGAGAGGTGCCAGAGTGCGTCCTGCCAGAAATCAAAACAAATCCAATGCTGCGAAATTGACGAAGGGCGGAGGAAGGACATTTTCAAGTACTTTTGGGAGAAATTGGACTGGAAAGAGAGGAGGATGTACGTGAAAACAATGGTGGAAGTGAGCGGTGTTAAGCGGTGCCGAACAGAAGCGGTCACATCTCGGAGGTCTGCTTCTCTGTTCTGTTTTTTATGTGTAGATGGGAAAAGAATGAGGGTCTGTCAGCGGATGTTCTTGTCTACACTTGGGATCAGGCAGTGGACATTCCTTAAGTGGGTAGGAAGAAGGGGAGATAGTCCCAAGAAGAAAGAGAGGGTGAGAGTGACTACTGAGGAGCATAACTTTGTAAACACATTTCTTTCAAAACTTCCAAAAGTGCCGTCGCATTATTGTAGGTCCTCCTCATCCAAGCTGTATTTGGAGCCTTACTTCAAATCCATTTCTCATCTGCATTCCTTGTACCAGCAGGCATGTTCAGACAACAGCATCAGAGCACTATCACGACAGGTTTTCACAGTAGCGTTCAACCAACTGAATCTTTCCTTATTACATCCGAAAAAAGATCAATGCGACACCTGCTGTGCATTCAAAGCCGGGAACATCGAGGCTGCTGTGTGGGAGAAACACAGAAAGAAAAAAGATGATGCCAGAGAAGAAAAGGAAAATGACAAACAACTGGCTACCAACACCTGCTTAGTTCCGTGCATGGATCTGCAGAGCCTTCTCCTGTGCCCAAAACTTCAAGCGTCTGCCCTGTACTACAAGATGAAGCTTGGCGTCCACAACTTCACAATCTACAACATGGCATCACATGCAGCAAAAAATTACCTGTGGCATGAGGGTGAAGTGGGGCTCTCTGCCAGTGAATTTGCCTCGTGTATTGTACACTTTCTCAAATCCCAAGCATCGTACAGCGAGTTTGTCCTCTGGAGTGATGGATGTGGCTACCAAAACAGAAACCTCGTGCTCAGCAATGCACTGCTGAAGTTTGCAACGGAGATGAAAAAAACAGTTACTCAGAAGTACCTGGAAAGAGGCCACACCCAAATGGAGTGTGATTCAGTGCACAGTGTAATCGAGAGGAAGATGCGGGATCGGGATGTCCATGTCCCCGCAGAGTACCCAGTAAACAAAATAAAGTCCTGGCGACGTCCCCTAAAGGTCCCCTGGCGAACGTCACCTCCTCGACATTGTGTAGGGTTCCCTTTACGTCCCGCGGACCTCTGTTCGGGAGGTCTAAAAGACGGCCACGAGACTTTGAGAGGACGTCCTGTAATGGTCACCGCGACGTTATGCGCGCGACGTTTATATTTCCGTGATGGTAAAAAAAAAAAAAACATGAAGCGCGATTTAGTATGGTAGGCTATTACATCCTGTAAGTCTCAGCATTGCTAGGAGAGAAGGAACATGAACATGCATTAACGACTTGTTCTACAACTACACAATCAACTTCACTCACCTCATATTTTCACGCATGTATGAAATCACGTCCTCCGAATGCATTACACTAATGATAGTGGGAGGACTGTACAATAAGAAGTGGGCTTATCGACTGTAGGAGTCGATTGCATCACGTCGTTGCACGACATCACTTCACGTGACATTTCAAAATTCCAACCTGTTAGTAATACGCCTGTTTGAGTCGTGATTCACTCGGATCTTTCACCCGTATCTTTAAATTAACCCATGAGTCGCGAGTCTCTAGTATCATTAACTCGGATCAGTTGAGTCCTACTACAATTCAATCTAAAACGATAAACAGCGCCACACAAACCTCTTGCAATTAGCTAGCCTACTAGCCATCATAGCTGCCAAAAATGTAACAATTTCGTAAGTAGGATAACCACAACTCCACAAATCAACTCAAGCGACTGAGTGAGCAGGCAGTCTGAGATAACTGGTTAACTTCCCGCAGAGCCGGGTTAGTCGGATCAGCCGGCCGGTTGGTCTACATTGAGTACGAGTCGGCTACGGCTACGTTGTCATGAGTGGCTGTAGACGAGCGAGTAGCTCCTCCTCAAAGTGAAAAGCAATTCCACAACAAAAGCCATTCTTTACCTCTTAAATAACATTCAATGTTCTGCATGTAGCCTAGGCATACTTTAGATTTGGTGTATAGATGTAGCATATTAAAATGCAATTAGGTCGCGCAGACAGTCCGAAACATTGCACGCTCTTAATGGAGCTGCTTTGTATACCCGGGTTAGTCGGATCGCTGGGCCGGGCGGTTACGTTATGAGTGCGAGTCAGCCGAATCAGCCGGCTACGTTGTCATGAGTGGATCAGTAGACGAGCGAGTAACTCCTCGTCAAGGTGAAAAGCAAATCCACAACAAAAGCTATTCTTTCACTTCTGAAATAACATACAATGTTCTACACGTAGGCATAGCCTAGGCCTACTTTTAAATGCAATTAGGTCGCGAAGACAGTCCGAAACATTGCAAGCTCTATATGGAGCTGCTCAGGCTAGCCGGGTCAGTTGGATCAGCAGGGCGGGCCGGTTACGAGGTTATGAGTGCGAGTCAGCCGAATCAGCCGGCTACGTTGTCATGAGTGGATCTGTAGACGAGCGAGTAACTCCTCGTCAAGGTGAAAAGCAAATCCACAACAAAAGCCATTCTTTCACTTCTGAAATAGCATACAATGTTCTACACGTAGGCATAGCCTACTTTAAAATGCAATTAGGTCGCGAAGTCAGTCCGAAACATTGCAAGCTCTGTATGGAGCTGCTCAGGCTAGCCGGGTCAGTTGGATCAGCAGGGCGGGCCGGTTACGTTGTTATGAGTGCGAGTCAGCCGAATCAGCCGGCTACGTTGTCATGAGTGGATCTTTAGAGGAGCGAGTAACTCCTCGTCAAGGTTAAAAGAAAATCCACAACAAAAGCCATGCGTTCACTTCTGAAATAACATATATTCTGCACGCATAGCCTACTTTAAAATGCAATTAGGTCGCGAAGACAGCAATGTCCGAAACATTGCAAGCTCTGTATGGAGTTGCTTGAGTAGGCTAGCCTACCTGGGTCATTTGGATCAGCCGCGGGCGGACCGGTTACATTATGTTGTTATGAGTGCGAGTCAGTCGAATCAGCCGGCTACATTGTCATGAGTGGATCTGTAGACGAGCAAGTAGCCTAGTTTCTACTCGTGTCAAGGGGATAATAATAATAGGCCTAATGAGAATAGTAGTAGTAGTAGTAGTAATAATAATAATAATAATAATAATAATAATAATAACAATAATAATAATTTAGTCACTGCAGGGCATTTCTACGTTCCTGTTTCTATGTCTACATTGAAAGTCAATTGCTTAGGCTAGGTTAAGACAATAAATAAACAGTCTGGCTCAAACTGCTTTCATTCCCGTGAGTGGGTGGAGATTTTGATGCTATTATATTAGGCTATTTTATAATATATTATATTATATTATATTATATTATATATGATATTATATTAGGCTACCTAACATGATATATATATATATATATATATATATATATACATACATATATATATATATATATACATACATATATATATATATATATATATATATATATATATATATATATATATATATATATATATGTATAGCTATGATTAATAGGCTAATAATATCAGTTGCCTAGGCCTATTAGCTGCCTATAATACCTATTAGAATAGATTCCTAGTAGCCTACTATTAGTATATAGTACTGGTAATAAACATTGTAGCAGAGTAGCATTAGACCTAGGCAAATGTTCTATTGTTAACAAAACAACAACAAATAATTAATTATTATAATATAGGCTACCCTCCCTGTCAATAAGATCAAAGTTTCTGAACATGAGCACCAAAAAGATGAACAATGTGTGGATGCACTTTGACCAGGAGACCAAAACTCTTAGGCTAAATGCAAGTACTGCAAAAACCTGGTTTCAAATCATGGAGGATCCACATCCAACATGAGAAGGCACTTAACGAAATGAAGCACCCCACTGCACTGCTTGAACGTAGGACTGAATTTCTTTGCGATTTAGCAATACTGACTCAAGTGACTCAAGTGACTCGTTCAACCCGGATCAGTTTAGTGAGTGACTCAGAATAACCCGGATCCTTAAAAGGAATCGAGTTTGACAGGCCTAGTTAGTAAGCTAGGGTTTGCTGTTGCATACAACTTCATTTCAATTTCGAAAGAAATACTGGACTATGTTTAAAAATTTTTTTTTAAAAAAACGGCGACTAAATTGTGAATTTCCAAAGCGTGTTACTCCACTCTCGGCAATCGACTCCTACGGACTTTCCCCTAAAAATGCCAGCTGCAGCAGCAACATTTCCGGAAAGGTACTGGCTTGATGAAATTCATTCTGGACTCTCTATACGACCACATAAAGACCTCGGGATACTTCGGTTTGGCTTTAGGTACCCTCTACTCACTACCACGTAAGTGTAATGTTGTTTGGAACTGTAGAAGAGGTATAAAAATAGCGTTTTGTAGAGACGAAATGATCATTGACATGACAAATTATACAGAAACATGCATCACTAATGAACTAACATCACTCAGATTGGCATCAAGATTAATTTAATGTTTAAATTGGTGTAGTTATACACAACTAGCAAGACCAATCAACATGACGAGCTCTGGATTCTGGTGCCTTAGTTTTAACAGGTTATGTGTTGTAAAATACTTTTGATAACTTTTGGCCAAGTTTGATAACTTTTAGCTGAGGGGTGGTAGGATATTGATTGAAATTTCTGTGTTTGATTGTGCCTGGAGACCTTCCCCCACCACATATCAGTTTGTGTGTCTGTTGTTGAAATGTAAAAGTGTTTTTATACTTCGAAATATCCACATGTGATTGGGTGATTCTCACGAAACCGTCAACTGAAAGATTTCTGACATAGAATTTTTCAAAAGATATGTATGAATAAATTTCCTTTTGAGACATCTGAATTAAAGTGTAAAGGTGTTGTAAATATTACTTTTCTCACAATATTAGGCTTTTTAATATATATTTATTTATATTTTCAAGACTAAGTCCATCAGAACTTCTCATTACCGCAATAGATCATTACATGAAATATAACATAGAAATATAATTCTTTATGCATTTTTTTAAATGGATCATTAACATTAATACCAAGGTCAACATAAAACATTTTTAAAAGTTATTGTTAAATATAACATATTTTTAGAATTTCTCTCATTTGTCTCATTACCGCAATATGATGAGTGATTTGCAACTTGTATTTTACAATATCTAAGTAAAAACTCACAACTTTAATATAAACAGAAAAATGTGGCAGAGGTGAAGGAAGAATACTTGGAATAATCTAATTTTGAAAATGGAAATGAATGCTGTTTTCTAACAGTTGATTTTTTTAAAAATAAACATTCATTTCGGTAATGAGACAGATATTTCAGAGATGAGACTGATATTTCGGAAATGAGAATAAGAACAAAAACCCTGCTGAATCTTGTCCAAATGTATAGCTTATTCCTTTAATAGTCAGATTTTTTTTTTACATTTTAAACAGTGCTTAAAGCCACTTACTTTTTACAAATTTAAAGTACATTGGTATCCCATTTTCCATCAATTCATAACCAAAATGTGCCCATTAACGTAAACAAACATTAGGTCACACTAATTTCATAGAACAAACAAACAAACCAACATCAAAACAGTGTGACACCGGTACCACTGAGCTTGGGAAATAGGGAAAGGCCTATCCCATAACTGTGTAACAGACTATGGCAAGTAAACTGACAGTTTCTTCATATTTTAGAAGGACTTTTCTTGCTGTGTTTATTCCAAATTTCTGGCAAGACACAGAAATGCCTAGCAGAAGATGTGATTGGTAGCGGCTTGGGGATGATGGCCTTGATATCATCTTGGAAGTACCACACTTTATCACCTGGAAACTTCACAGTTGGAATGTAAAACTTGTTCTCTCCAATAGCAGTCATTGTGTCAACTTCATATTGGCCATTTGAAATCTGGAGAAAGCATAAAAGAGTGCATTTTAATAAATTACATTGTGCTGGACTAATATAACAATACCTTCCTTTGCTGGGTTCAGATTTTACACACCTGAGTGACAGTGCCTGGGAATAAATCCCCATCATACTGCACCAAGACCCATGTCCCCACTTCAATGGTGTCTTCACTTATTTCATTTTGTGCAACTTCACAAAGACATGTATTTCAATTAATCATAAAATGACCCTGATATGCCACTAGACAATGTTCATTTCAAATACTCAAATCACTGACAACTGTAGTCCGGCCAGTATATTGTCATTTAAAAAGTGAAGTAGCAGCCCTCAACTAATGTTTATGTTGTGTTTTGTCATGTCATGTTGTGTTTTGGCCTGATGCGCCACCCTCCACCTATCTACTAATCACAAAGTCAGTAGTGTTTCGGCATAAGGGTTGGCAACCTCGAGTATGGGGGGAGGGGATACACCGCTCTACAGTCATTTGAAAGTGATTGCAGTACCAGTTTTGGCCACAATCTTACATATGGTTCCTTTAAGGCCTTAGGTTTTGGCATTTTGAGACACTCGAGTAAATTGCACACTGATTTTCTAAAACTACTCGTTGACTGCGAACACCACCTAAACCATTTAATCCTTATCCATCACCTCTCTCTTTCCTTCCTTCTGTATTCCTCTAAAAGTTCTGGGTTGGTGTATATCTTTTCCCTGTGCTTCCTCAAACTTTCCTTTGCTGCAGCTTTCTTTTGTGCACTTTTTGCCAACCTGGTCATATGAATTCAATCATGGAAAGAAAAACACAGATAAGGAACATCATAGTAATCAATCTTTAAATTGTAAACATGCACTTTCCATGACTCAGTAATGTGACATTTTAAGTCTATGGCAGTAATCTACACGTGATGTAGGCCACTTATTACTATGATATGACACTAGCAACTTTCATGAGATTCAAAGGGGAAAAAAGGGTAACAGGGTCTCTGATACAATGTATCTACTTCATTAAGTACAGTGTAACAACCTAAAAAACTTGATATTGATCTTATTAATATCCCTCCAAAACATTGAGGTTGTCTCTTATTAAAAAGTAATTAATGTCATGAACGACATTGAAAAATGCAAATTCCTTTAATATTTTCATTACCGAAATTGAAATTATCATCACCGAAATTGGCTTTAACTATTGCGGTAATGATAAAGTGCATTGCGGTAATGAGATGACCGAACACAAAAATGCTAATTTTAGATTTAGCTAGCATGACCTAGCTAAAAAATGACCTCCATGACATTGTGTGTTTTATTACCTTATTACTAATCAAATTTGAATTAAGAAAATAGTTTTTTATCACAAAACTATTACTAATTTCGGTAATGAGAATCATTAGTGTTGTATTTAGACCGTTTTGAGACAAATCATGGAATTTCAACACAAAGACAAAAGAAGACATGCTTACCTTGACGCCATCTTTGATCTTCTGTTATTACTGATGCATGATGGGAAATTCCATTTCATGTTGAAATTCCTATAGGGTTTTATTGCAGTGCTCAAAAGTATTGCGGTAATGAAAACTATGACTGACGACAAAACATTTTTTTTAAATATTATAACCATTATAATGTTAATATTATTGAAACACACATTTTGATGAAGCAATGGACTTAAAACGATATATGTATAACTTTATTTTATTTTAAAGTAAAAGATAAAGATTTTCTTAATGATCAAACACTTGGGATTTGAGCCGGGACACATTGCGGTAATGATAATTTACTCATAAAATGCATAAAAAATACAAAATAACAATAAAATATGGAGAAATTACCTTGTGTGCAAGATAAAGCACATGTACGTATATTGTTAAATAGTGTAATCAGTGGGTTTTATGGCATATTTGACCATCAAATCCTTAGTACCATAAGATTTTGGGGTTTCGCGAGAATCACCCGATTGTGGTTTTGATGAGTAATGTTTGATTGTGCCTGGAGACCTTCCCCCACCACATATCAGTTTGTGTGTCTGTTGTTGAAATGTGTTTTTATACTGCCATCAACCCAGCGTTTAATGTCAGCCTTTTAAATAAATAATTAAATAAATTATAAATAAATAAATAAATTACGGAGAGTCGGTTTAAAATTGCCAATGCCCCAATATGACGTACGTTGACAGTGCCAAGGTTACTCGTCTTGCAATACAAGCTAAATAAACGTTTCTTTGATTGTCCTGGACATAACTCTAAACCAGTCGGTAGAAACATTTTTCTAGAAGAGAACATGAGCTAAGTTAGCTAAGTAACTTGGTCAGAATAATTAGCTTTGCTAGCATAACTGCTAGCAAACATTTGAGCCATTCCAACTGTCAGTTATCATCAACTATCTACCCATATAGAGCCTTTAAACTATTTGTCTATCAACACATATTAAACTATCAGTCTGTCAACAACTATCGTCTGTCAACAACTATCTACATTTAACTTTTAAACTTTCAACATCCATTAAACTATCTGTCTATAAACAACTGTTAAACTATCTACATTCAACTTTTAAACTGTCTACTTCTAAACTATCAACTTTTATTAAGCTATGCTATGTCTGTCCTAGCTTTATTTTCATGCACTCGTAATTCCCTGGAATTACATTCTCTAGTTACAGTGCATGAAAATGCACTGTACAGTTCTCCTAGGCTTCTTCTTATTATTATTACAGTGCTTGAAAATGCACTGTACTGTTCTTCCTAGGCTTCTTCTTCTTATTACAGTGCATGAAAATGCACTGTACTGTTCTTCCTAGGCTTCTTCTTCTTCTTCTTCTAAGTCTTTCGTGCCATAGGGTATGCCTGTGCCCACCAGGGTTCTGTAATCTATCATCACGCAGATGTCCGCCTGTTCACAGAAGTGATGGAAGCTGTTTGGTTAAACATGGGAGAGAAGTCACCTGAGATGGTTTTGTGTGCATATGAGTCTATTTCTGCAGAGTTACAGTGGGGAAACATAATTTGACAGTAGGCTATACGTCTATCAAAATATGTGACCTGTCCTGCTGAAGTCCACCTGTTCACAGGAGTGATGCAAGCTGTTTGGTTAAACATGGGAGAGTAAGAGAAGTCACCTGAGATGGTTTTGTGTGCGTATGAGTCTATTTCTGCCGAGTTCCAGTGGGGAAACATAATTTGACAGTAGGCTATACGTCTATCAAAATATGTGACCTGTCCTGCTGAAGTCCGCCTGTTCACAGGAGTGATGCAAGCTGTTTGGTTAAACATGGGAGAGTAAGAGAAGTCACCTGAGATGGTTTTGTGTGCGTATGAGTCTATTTCTGCCGAGTTCCAGTGGGGAAACATAATTTGACAGTACGCTATCAAAATAATGGTATAGAAATTCTTAGGCTAGCCTACATAAAAAATCACCACACAGATGATAACAAACTTCATTTAAGCTGCAAAACAAGGTTTCCCTCCCCCAATTTATGTTTATAAATAGCCTATGACATTTTCCCAATAACAACAGCAGATTTATCGTAAACACAATTTATATTATTTTTATTACAACAAAAAAATGACATTGCACGAGCACACAGGACTACATATTTTTGTAGTTGTACCCAAAAACACCTTGAGTTGACACATTCTGAAAATAAATGACAGTTTCAAGTGCTCAACCACAAAAGCACTATGTGTCTTCACCATTTATAAAATAGGCTATGTGACCGATCTGGCTGATCGGTGAGTCCATCTGTTTAGGCTATGCGAGCTACTTTCTCGCTATCATTTTCCGTTTTAACTGGTAGGTTGTTTGTTGATAAACTACAGACTATATAGCGTTTACTATGTGCTTGAATTTCAGTAAATGCATCTACATTGAAGTTTCAGTATAGTAGAGAGTACGGTCCATATTTTAGACCTCTAGACCTCTGGCAGCCAAGCTGAATGGGTGGTCGGCGGAGAGAACGGGCGTACATGTGGCGTTGGCTCTGGAGGGGGAAGCGCTACAAGTATTAGAAGGCCTGCTACCGGCAGAGCAAGCAAGCTGGACCACAATCGAAGCCGCTCTGCAACAACGATTCGGCCAGAGAATCTTCACCAGCGATGCCCGAGAACAATTCTCTTCCAGACGGCGACACAAGGGCGAGAGACTGGGCAAGTTCGCGGTTGACCTGCAGCTGTATGACCGGCGGGGCTACCCAACGTACAGCCAGAGTCTACATGAAGAGATGGCACTGAAAGCGTTTGTGCGAGGCATCCACCCGGAGCGGCTGAGAGAACACCTTCGCCTGAGCGCCCCCAGCTCGCTGGCCGCGGCGCTCGCGGAGGCCGAACGGGTGGAAAACATCTTCCACACAACGGAGTCGAGGCATTGCGTACGCCATAAAGGTGTTTAAGTCGTGATTCACTCGGATCTTTCACCCGTGTCTTTAAATTAACCCATGAGTCGCGAGTCTCTAGTATCATTAACTCGGATCAGTTGAGTCCTACTACAATTCAATCTAAAACGATAAACAGCGCCACACACAAACCTCTTGCAACATTAGCTAGCCTCCTAGCCCTAGCCATCGTAGCTGCCAAAAATGTAACAATTTCGTAGGCAACCACAACTCCACAAATCAACTCAAGCGACTGAGTGAGCAGGCAGTCCGAGATAACTGGTTAACTTCCCGCAGAGCCGGAAACATTGCAGACTCACAGACCATGGGACTCAGATTGGAGCGGCTGAGTAGCAATCCGGGTTAGTCGGATCAGCCGGCCGGTTAAGCTACGTTGAGTACGAGTCAGTCGAATCAGCCGGCTACGTTGTCATGAGTGGATCTGCGAGAGCGAGTAGCTCCTCCTCGAGGTGAAAAGCAATTCCACAACAAAAGCCATTTTTCCACTTCTGAAATAACATTCAATGTTCTGCATGTAGCCTAGACATAATTAGATTTGGTGTATAGATGTAGCATATTAAAATGCAATTAGGTCGTGCAGACCGTCCGAACTGCACGCTCATGGAGCTGCTTGAGTATCTACCCGGGTCAGTCGAATCAGCTGGGCGGGCCGGTTACGTTGTTATGAGTGCGAGTCAGCCGAATCAGCCGGCTACGTTGTCATGAGTGGATCTTTAGAGCAGCGAGTAACTCCTCGTCAAGGTGGAAAACAAATCCACAACAAAAGCCATGCTTTCACTTCTGAAATAACATATGTTCTGCACGCATAGCCTACTATAAAAAGCAATTAGGTCGCAAAGACAGTCCGAAACATTGCAAGCTCTGTATGGAGTTGCTTGAGTAGGCTAGCCTACCTGAGTCAGTTGGATCAGCCGTGCGGGCCGGTTACGTTATGTTGTTATGAGGCGAGTCAGCCGAATCAGCCGGCTACGTTGTCATGAGTGGATCTTTAGAGGAGCGAGTAACTCCTTGTCAAGGTAAAAAGCAAATCCACAACAAAAGCCATGCTTTCACTTCTGAAATAACATATGTTCTGCACGCATAGCCTACTTTAAAATGCAATTAGGTCGCGAAGACAGTCCGAAACATTGCAAGCTTTGTATGGAGAGTAGGCTAGCCTACCTGGGTCATTTGGATCAGCCGGGCGGACCGGTTACGTTATGTTGTTATGAGTGCGAGTCAGTCGAATCAGCCGGCTACATGAGTGGATCTGTAGACGAGCGAGTAGCCTAGTTTCTACTCGTGTCAAGGTGATAATAATAATAGGCCTAATGAGAATAGTAGTAGTAGTAATAATAATAATAATAATAACAATAATAATAATTTATTCACTGCAGGGCATTTCTACGTTCCTGTTTCTATGTCTACATTGAAAGTCAATTGCTTAGGCTAGGTTAAGACAATAAATAAACAGTCTGGCTCAAACTGCTTTCTTTCCCGTGAGTGGGTGGAGGTTTTGACGCTATTATATTAGGCTAGTTTATATTATATTATATTATATTATATGCTATTATATTAGGCTACCTAACAGTATAGCTATGATTAATAGTATTATTAGTTGCCTAGTATTAGTAGTCTATAATACTTATTAGAATAAATTCCTAGTAGCCTACTATTTAGTAGTAGTGGTAATAAACATTGTAGCAGAGTAGCATTAGACCTAGGCAAACTTTTCTATTGTTAACAAAACAACAACAAATAATTAATTATTATAATATAGGCTACCCTCTCTGTCAATAAGATCAACGTTTCTGAACATGAGCACCAAAAAGATGAACAATGTGTGGCTGCACTTTGACCAGGAGAGCAAAACTCTAAAGGCTAAATGCAAGTGCTGCAAAAACCTGGTTTCAAATCATGGAGGATCCACATCCAACATGAGAAGGCACTTAACGAAATGAAGCACCCCACGGCACTGCTTGAACGTAGGACTGAATTTCTTTGCGATTTAGCAATACTGACTCAAATGACTCAAGTGACTCGTTCAACCCGGATCAGTTTAGTGAGTGACTCAGAATAACCCGGATCCTTAAAAGGAATCGAGTTTGACAGGCCTAGTACGCCAGACATCGATGGAGGAAGACGGGGAGGAGTTTGAGACGACGCGACAGACCACAGCACAGCCCACGCGAGTGGAAGAGGCCGGCCAGCGGAGACGGATCGAAGCCGGTCAGCGACCGCCATGGACTGACGTATCAGCACTCGACCCAGAGACCAAAGCGATTTATTCACAGTGGCCGGGAGTAGCACGTCAAGGACTGCTGTATAGACACTGGCGAGCTCCCAATAGACAATCTGACATTTTCCAGTTGCTGGTTCCTGCTGGATTACGAGCCTGTGTACTGGAACATGTACACGGGGCAGTGAGGGTGGCTCATTTCGGCATTGCAAAGAGTCCATAGCTATAACCATAGCCATGTCAGTGTGACATGTACTTTTCCAGTGAATGTCAGTCTGACTGACAGAAGATGCTCACGAAGTTCCTCAAGTCAAATAGATAGCATCAAAATTTGTGATAAACGGTTATTCTTTTCGAACATTGCAGGCCCAACTGCAGTCAGACCTGCTTTCCTCGCCATAATAGGTCGATTTGATTGGCTAATCAGTCAGATGTCAATCAACCCGAATCCAAACATATGATTTCTAATGGTTGCTTAGGTACCGAAAACGCAGTGACTCCTTGTGAAGGCCTGATGCGGGCCTTAACAAGGGAAGACATGCGATTGGATAAAAATGTATCGCACGCCCTCGATACATTTTCTGTCAATCTGTCAATCAAATATAGCGGACAGCGGTAGGATATGATAGTAGGCCTAGTCTAGTCAAGAACGATCGGGAAGGAGAAGAAGCGAATAATAAACGGTAAAGTAAAATTTTATTAAAGACACTATTATTTTTAATTAGTTTGAAAATAGTTAGGCCTTCAGAGAAGGCCTTGAAGGCCCTGACTGTCCGCCACTGATATTTTTACATTTGGTATCCGCCATATTGGATTTCAAAATGGCCAACATCAAGTATGTTAGTGTGTGCTTCACCTCACTGTGTGTTCACTGTGTGCTGAGTGTGTTTCACTAATTTCCCTCACGGGATCAAAAGAGTACTTATACTTAAATTGCACTTAATAACGCAAAAATATTTTCTATCCGATTCCTCGATTAATAGCTGCAGCCCTAGCACACAGACACACACACACACAAACAAACACACACACACACAGGCACGCTCACACACACGCTCACACGCACACAAACACACTCAGGCACGCACGCACGCACACACACACACACACACACATACACACGCACGCACGCAGACACACACACACACACACAGGAACACATACAGTACAAGCATACACAAACCACTTGCAAGAGTTGGGGATAGAGTAGGAGATGGAGACAAATTGACAAGCGTGATTTATTTTCACGGAGAGGATGTACAGGACTGAGCGGCGGTCATATTTTGTACCGCAATGCATTACATCTAGTTTTTACTAGTCATTTGGATAGAAAGCAAACTCCATTGCTTAGTCAAGGCCTTATCCATCACATGACTGGTTTTAAATCAGATTGACAAAGCTGCTATGTACTCCTACAATCCTGACACACAGGAAATATTTCTGATGGTTGCAAAAAAATCCACTATGGTTAAGGCTTCCTGAAAGACAGAGAAGTGTAACCTCAGCAAATATCTGATGCTGTGGCGGATGCGTCTCTGACTCAATGGCCTCTGCTCTGTGCATCCTGTGTACATCCCAAGGTCTGGTATGACTAAGAGGGCATGTGCCATATTGTTCCTGCTTTTGGCAAAGATGAGAAATGTCAATTGTTCCCATCTGGTTTTGTCAATCTACACATTATGCTATTTTTTTAATCATTTAGATTGCAGATGTCAGACTCTATACTATATTTTGATACTACTAGATACTATATTTTGAGTGGTAAATTTGGTCTTTCTTCAAGCATTTAGTGAACAAATTGTACATGACTATAATTGCTACCTACCCTACCAAACTATTTGTAAGGGCTGGCCCAAGTCTGTTGGGGACTCAAAGATTAGCTTATTTTTGTTTATGTTGACTTAGCTGCTTAGATGCTATCGTTGTCTCTGTACTTGTACTCTGCACAATGACAATAAAGTTGAATCTAATCTAATCTAATCTAATCCAAAGTGACGTACAACAATAACAGTAATCAAAATGAATTCAAATTAATAGTTAAAAGTAAAGTATGACAATTGAGTTGAACTATTTTATCATGGGGAGAAAACACTTTTATGTGCTGAATGTAGAGAGGAACACAATGTTACATCTCAGCTTTTGAAAAAGTGAAAGAGTAGTTGAATAGGGAGACATGAAATCTGACACTGACTTATGGCATCCTTACACCAAACAACTTTGACAAGATTTGGGAAAGATTCTTGAAAGATTGGAGTCTTTTGAGCAAAGCTTGAATGGGGGCATTAGTTAAAAGACTAAAATCTTTCTACCCTGGAAATCCAGAGTTCTCACGAGAGCCCAATGGAATTGTCTCTGCAAGACACTCTGGCAAAGAGCAATGATCTACGTTACTTTTTCCCCTTGCATTCCGGGGAACCAGCTGAACTGATGAAGATAGTGCTGCAATGTTGGAGGGCAGTACACATTGGTTGTAGTGTTATCCGATTGTGTCGAAGTCCGAAATCATTCAGAGTAAACATGGTCTAGTGTTATCCAATTGCGTGCAGTGAGATTTTTAAATGCATGCTTGTTGCCGCCCCTCGAGTTGGGCCATTACATTGCTCTTTACCAGACCCTTAATCTTTCTAGATTATCAGGGTCTGGATTTTCCAGGCTACAATCTTTCAAGAATCTTTCCCAAATCTTGTCAAAGTTGTTTGGTGTAAGGTGGCCATTAGAGGGATGGAAGTAGTGTATATACATTGCTGTATGTAGGATAGAAAATGTTGCCCAGTCCAAGAGAAGTGTACACTAGTTTTAATCTGTTGCAATTAAGGTACCCAAATAGTCTTTGAACTGTAACTTGTAAGAGGTTCATGTCCTAAGGAAATTTGATTTAAAATTGTTAACAAAAATACTTAGGGTTTTAAATTCATCAGTTAACCTCTATAAATATGTATTTTGATATAAGAGGACAGTTTCTTGCTAAAAAATACACTGTTTTTAATGATAATGTCCCTATAGCATAGCCAAACGTGTGTAAAAATGTGCCGTTTTGGACTAAGGCCGCCATATTGAATTTGTGGACATGATTCAAAAGGGCCCCATGTTTTAATCTGTTCCAATAGGGGTTCTGACAAGGAATTCAAAGAGAAAACTTTGACAGGAAAATAGGGCTTATTTTTCTGGCAGAAGACCTGTCTAAGCTAACCTCCTCTCACAAGGGCAAACCTCACCCACAGGAACCTATTTGTTTTTTATTGTACTGACAGTACTCGGTGACCTTGAGAAACACAAATCTGTGCTACCTAGCTTGAGTTGCTGCAGCCAGCCAGCTAGAGCAGCAAGGCACCTACAGTGCTACTCTCTGGGGACATGATTTTAAAGATGGCCCAATATGTAGCCAGTGTTGTGCGTGAACGAGTTCAAAAGAACTTGTTCATTGAACACGCTCATTTTTTCGTGAACGTTGAACTGAACGCAACACATTTTTTAATAAAGAACTTGAACGTGAATTAGTTCACATTATGTGTCATGAACGGCAGACATCACTGTAAATGAACGTTGGAATTTGTTTTCCATTGAAAACTGAGTGACATTTGTTTTCTCTTTTGAAACGCAACGAGAGAAAGTTCCTCCCTCCTGTATTCTCGCTGGTGTCGCTTAAATCATGTATCTCCAGACAGAAATGGTTTTGACATTGTGCGCGCAATGCATTGCGGGCAACGTAGTGTCCGGCTGAGAATAGTTGAATAGCATACTGGCTTCCGCACAACGTTACCCGTGATGAATTGCAGCAGAGCGGGGTAGGCATAGCAACGCCGCGTAGCAGGGAACGACTAGAGCGCGGAGGGGTGGAGGAGCGAGAGAGAGAGAGAGAGACAGACCAATGACGAGAGTGAGAGAAAGCGCTGCAATTAAAAAAAAATAAATGGCTAGTGGAAGTGATGGCACGGAGACTGGTCTACCTTGTCTGTAGGCCTACTGCTGCAAGTTTAATCACCTGGTAAGAAACCCACAATTGCAGTGTCATGAGCAAATGTCTACAATGAGCAGCTTCAAAGAACGTATAGTGATTTCTAGCTTGTAGTGTGAAAAACGTATTTATTTGAATATCTCACGAAAAAAGTAAAATGAACTGAACTTTGAACTAGTTCAGAATTAAAATTGTGAACTTTGAACGTGAACTGTTCACTTTGAGCATGTATGAACTGAACTTGAACTAGTTCAGAAAAGCTGTGAACTGGCACAACACTGAATGTAGCACTGTAGCTGCCTGACTGCTGATCTGATGTGAGCTAAGTAGTACCATTTTTTTTTCATACCGACAGTACTCGGTGACCTCAAAGAGATCTGTGTGAAAAAAACGCCCGGAGTTCTTCTTTAACCACATCGTATTCAGATCACTCTTCTGCCCTACTAAGGCAAAAGACCTTAAAGATGAACTGAACTGAAATAATCAACATTGATAATGTGTTGATTATGACAATTAAACATAAATGACACTAAAAAATGTAATTAAAAAAATCAATACGTAGCCTTTTTTAAGCAACACCAAAATTGCGTTTGTTAGTATTAGAACGCTGCCCGTTTCAATGACGTCACTGGCATGGTAGGACCTGAGAAGTTCTATAGGCAACAGCTGCAGCATATTATGTATACACGAAAATTAGTCATTTTAATGGCATGGGTTACACATTTGAGCCTGTGAGGGACAAGCCTGTAGTGTCTTGACTACCACTAGATGGGGGACGATCGGTTTCAGGCTCCAGCTCAACCTTCAGTAGGATCATTTGGGTGAAAATGACTGTGTGGGCGCTGCCGGAGCATGGACACTGGAATCTATCTGTTTCAAAGCAGTGGCGAAACGTAGGGAAAATGTTCGAGGAAGCCAAAGTGACGGGGAAAATATGTTTATTTATGTATGTGTTTATTTTGGGGCGTATACATTTTGTGCAATGTACAACATAGGCTACTGTAGGCCTAGCCTACAGGTCATGTAGAAAACTGGACAAGGGGCGCTTGAGACAGCAACACGCACGCTGTCTCTCTGTCTCCCTCCATCCCTCACACACACACATTGCCTACTGTACATCCTCCACACAACTGCATACTCACTCACCACCACTACATTAGGCCTATGCGAAGCTACGGTGCATACAAATAAGCTATACACACATTGTCACGGCAATGTAAGCTAACGCAGTCTGGACTACTGGCACTCATAACAGCAACTCACACGGGCTCTCTCTCCCTCCCTTGAAACTGTTAAAAAACTTCGTCACCCCAAGTTGACCCCAGATACACGGAGGATACACGAGTTTGCCGTTTATTTTAGGCTAACGTTAGTGGAACGTTTGCAGATTTTTACCTTGTGGATGTTGATATTGCACGAGTCTCTTGGATAGCAGCACTGCGAGTTAAACTCCCTCGCATCAACAATCTGCCCTGAGACGGTGAACAACTGGCTTCAGGGTGAGTAGAAAGGGACATTGGATTCTGTTTACAGACCCGCTGTAGTTTAGTTACCAGCTAGTAAACGCATTATTATCGATCTGTGATATCGTCGGAGTCATGGTTTATACTCTCTATGGTCGGAGTGCTAGCTTGTGGAGTTTGACATAAGAGTGTTTCCAAGGTGTTTAGCTGCTAGCCCTTTCCTAGGTTGGATCGTAGTGGACCTCATCTGAGGCTACTTCGAGATATTATTCCAAAGGGGACAGATAGGCTACTGCACTTAAAACTTTAAAAGATTGAACGAACCTTCCCGGACTTTGTAATTGCGACCAGTGACTGCATTGGGTGAACGAAGCCGAAGTTGAAACTTAGGCTCCATGGCACATAGACAGTGGGCTCGCCCTTCTACGAATTGAAAAAGACTACAAGCTGCCCCACCGAGTTTGCGATAAAGTAAGCAAGAAAAGGTTTTTCAGGATATCAGGATATGTCAAGTCAATGGCATTTATTCGTCCAAAGTTACAGACCAGTTTCCATAGTGCACATCTTATCAATAGTTTGAATGCCGTGTGTGTTTCTGCTCATTGACAAAATAGCGTTCAGTATGATTCATGCCCAATTAATTTCCCCTGTTAAAGTGTTCGCCTTTGTTTCACTAGTTTGGTTTCATTTTGTATGAGATTTTGTGATGTAGGCTAGCCTATGATAAACAGCTTATGGCCAATATGTAACTCAGCTAGGCCTAATGTTAGTTTCCTCAGCCATGTCAGCTAGCCTCAGACTCATTATCTGCTATGGCTGCTAGTGCTAGTGCGGAGTAGCTTACCATGCCAGTGACGTAGCCGATTGTTGAAATCCAACATGGCGGCGCCCATGTAACAACAACAACACTTTCAACGTACAATTGTATCCCTTTTAATAAATTCAGCCATTTTAATCATTGTACCAATGAGAAGAAATAAAATACATCTGTTATATCACCTTTACTTCAAATTCCAGTTCAGTTCATCACCAGTGTGAAACTGAGAAAAATGACTTTAAAGTTATCTTAATGTCCTGACAATTGAGTAATAGATATAATATTGTAATTTTCACATTTTGTAGTGTTTACCTGTATTAATCTATCTACAAAAAATGTATTCTGTGTAGCCTGCAGCAGGAGCTGTTGTTGATTTGGGGAGGGGGCTTTTACTTTGACAGAGTGATTGACGGGACGAATAAAGTCTCGTGTCCGTGGCAAAGTATCGTTTGATCTCGTTTGTTATTCATTAACATAAGGCAGCACCTGTGCTTTTGCCGAGTCGTCGCTGGTAGAGTACTTGTCCTCAGTTCAGCAATGAAGCATAGCATCTCGTTTAGGACGACTACTGTGGTGGTTTAGGGCTTTCACACAGGTATGCTATTTATGTTTGAGCAGACATAGAAATGTATTGTAGCTGTGGTAGTCAAGTGTTTTAATCCTAACAAATGCTTTTAGACTGGGCGCATAGTAACGTTGATGGACAAGGGATATGCCAAACGAACACTGGAGGTTCCGTACCCTTGCTGTGTCCATTATTAGGTATGACCTCCCGTTTTGTTCTAAGTGCACTAACTAACATCAGTTCAGTCGTAACAACTGCTACTTTTTAACAACTGTTACAGTGTGAGCTGCATCCACACGGAGGTTGGACTGCTTTACGCAAGGGTTCGTGAGTTTATGTCAACAGCGTTGCCAATGACTGAGCAGGTACAAACATATGAAGTTTACACCTACTGCATTCATAGCGCATGGTTGTAGTTTACTAACTATGGTTGTATCTGTTTTAGGAACGACTGTGTTGGTAGTGATAATAGCCACTGTTTTGTCTTGGTTTATTTTCGTTCTGTTTTTCTTTTACTGAGTGCCACACTGATTTTGTCCATACTGGTGTTTGAAGGCCTATGTTAGGCTACAGCGCAATCCCTTGCAACGGGCCAATGTTGAAACTAAACCTTGAAATCATAGATCAGTACCATACTACCATAAGTATACGGGAGGCTGTTACTCTGGGGCATAGTGTCTATGCTTCCGGCTGTATTAGTTCATAGAGTTACTGACGGCTGCTTAGTGCATTCACACGGTATTTCCATACGGGAGACTGTTACTCCGGGGCATAGGGTCTATATGCTCCCGGCGGTATTAGTTCATAGATTTACTAACGGGTTTACCCATTGACTTAGCGCATCCATACTGGAAACTGGTACTCCTGAGCCATAGGGTTCTATGACTCGTTGTATAGATTGAATTAGATTTGCTATAACTCTGTACTTAGTACACTTACACTGTGAACATTTAGCAGACTCTTACAGTAGCTGTGATACCCTCACACCTAAGCTTTAAGTACTACATTAATCCCCAGAAGGTAATAATCTTAAACAGGGCTCCTCACTCCTAAGTGTTTGCTGTGGTCACCTTGTTTGCTCAGCTTGTAGTGCACCTTACCTTGGTCCAGGCCATTTTGCTGTGCTGTAAATCGTACATTTCCCTTTCTTTTGTTTTCTTTTGTGTCCTGTGTGCCACTATTTATTGTGAGGAGACCCCGTCCTGGTTGATCTTTGTGGAGGCTCTTTGTAAACTTGAAGCCTATGTTGAGTGCCCTACCAAACTGTCATTATCGTTTTTTAAAGACTTGTATGTATACAGAACTTTTAGGATATTGAATTAATAAATTTTGAATGTTTTTATTAGTCTTGTTCTAGAGACTGCTGGTGACATTTGACAATTTGGATAATAAATATATTTTTGTATCAGTCTCAACTCGTTTCCTGCGTGTTTTGATAATTCTTAGCTGTAGGTCACATCTGTATTCTGCCTTAGTATTGCCCACAAAATGACAATCGGTCATACTAAGGCAAAATACCTTAACTTCTATTTTATAGCACAATGTTATGATAACAATGATAACTTTCACTTAAAATGTAAGCAATATTAACCCTATTGGACTCACTATGATAAAATGACTTCACATTTATCAACATCATATGAAAATGATAGTTTTTTCATTTTTTTCTGTATTTCATACTCATAGTAGCCTACCACACTGACATTTACTTCTGACAGATGTCAGAAGTAAGAATTAGTGTTTTGATGTTTTAATATATATAAAGCGCATTTTTCTGTTTGGATTGAGCCACTAATTTAGACTCATTGGCTTGTTTATTTTGATAACCAGCCTAGAACAGCAAAAATATTTCAGAATCATCCCATTGTAGCATCTTAATGTCTGCTGAAAAGTTTCAGTGAAAACAACATAAAATTTCATATTTCTTGGGATTTTACTTGCAGTATTTGCATTATTATAATGAAATCAGGAAAACATTTTGATGTGTGTAGGTCTTTTCAAAATTATGATTAAATACTGTAGCCTAGGCCTATACATTTTCCTGCATAGAATGGAAACTTGCAGATGATAAAACATCTGCAAGTAAAAAGATAAAATGCAGATAAAACAAAGTTCTCCCACACAAATTGGGTAGATTAGGATGTGATCGGTTGCCTTTATTTGGTCATTTTATATTACTGCAATTTAAAGCTGCCTGCTTTGCGACTAGCTTTAATTTCCCAACTAACCTGCAGCTACACTAAACTTTAGGATTGCATTGATAGAATTGACAGCCTGTAACAACTTGGGAGTTTTGACTAGCCGGCAGCAAGTTTTAAAAACTCGTGGCAGATTTAATGGATTTGTTTTCTCGTCGGTTGTTTGGTATGGATTTTAACCAGGGTTCAACTAAAGGTAGGCTCTAAATTACTACATTCCTGCTGCTGATGTGTGTGTGTGTATGTGGAAGGTGTGTCGTTGCGGCTCCAACAAACTCGCCTAGTTTTCAATGACCGTCATTTGCTGGCGAGAGCTAACATTTTTTTTCTAGTTGACATGTAGCCTTGTATTACGGGCTGGGATGTGAATTAAGATATCCTAGGCTACAAGCCATGCTCTAATGCACCGCTTGTTACTGAACACCGCTTGTTACTTGTTACTTGAGTGATCAAGATTAGCCTAGGCCCTATCTTTTAATGCACCAGCATAATCATTCCTTGTCCTTGGCATTTAGGCAAGGCTACGTTTCAAAGCCATCAATCTAACAAAAAGCAAGCACTGCAAAACATGTAGGCTACTGTATACACTTTATTGAAGTTAGTGTGTCTGAGGTGATTTAATTGAATAATGCATAGCCTAGACATAACGCCAGCTGGCAATGGGTCAAAGACGTGACTCTTGCTTTTTCTGTCCGACTGAACTTTTTACCAATTAATAAACATTAAAATGAATAAAATTATAACATGTATGTCTACCATCTCCCTTATACATATGCCCACTCTTATTTCTTTAAAAATAATTGGCTATTGGTCATTTTCTGCCATCTGAAGTGTGAAAACAACATCATGTGGGGCGACCGTCCGGCCTTGACTTCTGTTTGGACAACTGGTTTTAAATCAAACTAAAATAATTTAAATATAATCCTTACCCTATTTGGCATAATTTTAAACTTGTTTTCCATTGATTGACAAAGTTATGAAACATTTGTACACACATTTCAATCATAATAAACAAACAAATCTTGTCCGAAGATGTTCATTGTCTGAAATATCATCTGGGGCGACCATCAAGAAAATACAATTAAGGGACTTTTATTTTGACAATCATCTCAAAGAGGATGTTGCATCAGCCAGCCTCATGGTAAGGGTCCCACAGAGACGACTAGCAGGTGAGTAGTCACTTTCATTTTTACAAACAAATCCTCTTTAAAACTGCTGCAGTGTATACGTCACATTTTGATATCATGTGGGGCGACCAACCTAAAACTGTAAATAATACGTTTTATACGCAAATCTTTATTTTTAATGTAAATTTGTCAGTGATATGTGGTGAGAAGAAGCTAGCTTGGGTTCTATAGCTAAGCATTAGCCTGTTATACTTGATTAAACTTAAACATCATCTGGGGCGACCGAGCATCATGTGGGGCGACCGCCACTGATTGCTTAAATGATAGAAAACACATATCATGTATTTGTAGTTTCTGTATGCAAATGTTTTCATTCATTATATGCATTTAGTTGTTTTAAATAACTTTCAACATTTCACCACATATATTTTCTAAATTTCAATAATTTCCATCCTACTTCAGAGAGGACTAAGCTTACTACTTTTTGATTATTATGTTTTTATCAGAGAAATGTGTGAATATTAAGCATTCATTCTACTTTTTCTAATTCCTTTTCTAACTCTGTGTATGTTTAAATATACTTTTTTTCTAGATGGCCCCACTAACAAGCAAAGAAAAGACTGCTCACTACAGGCAGCGGATCAATGCAGATCCTGTAGCAAGAGCTGACTATCTTGCCTAATATCCTGACTAGGGGTGGGCGATATATATCGTCTGCGATAATATCGTGATTGTTGTTTTAACGATGTGCAAATTTACATTATCGAGTATTTAAATTACTTATGGGGAAAAACACTCAAAATCACGCATTGAAACCCCATACATTCACTAAATCCAGGAGGTGTATGCAAGAGAAGCCCCGTTGCAGCAGAGCAAGTGTCACATGATCGCTAGTGGGTCCACGTTGTCACACGCAGGCCTAATGTTTATTTTGTGTAGCGAGATCCAGACGTAACCTACTTGGGATTTTGTGCAGCTACTTCTGTTCACGTAGCATTAATGAGACAGTCACATTTTTTCCGACATGGTAAAAAAAAGAAAACATTTGCCTTTGAGTATTTTAATAGTCGGTTGTAAAAAAAGAACTCTTCTCATGTAACCCTTTTGTAAATGGACTGAAGTTCGCTCTAAATATCTACGTGTATCGATTATGCTAACCGTTAGCATCTCTATGGGATTTCTCATATACATTAGCCATAAGCTAATGCATTAGTTTCTATTCTGTAACTTGGAATGCTAGCCTACATGATTTCTCTTAAAACAAAACATCGAAAGAAATAACTTAGATGTACTCTGTTGGTCTGCTTAGTTTTACAGTGAATCCTAAGTAAAGGTTTTTGAAAGGAACTTCAGCTTCAGACTTTCTGTTGGGAAACTGTTAGGCCTAGTCATCTTTTAATGTAGCTGGCTAGACTATGCCATTGCCACACAAGTGGGCAAAATTGGAAATGTGTCATAGAGTGACAATGCATTGGTTGATTTGGTTAAAAAGTCACAGGATAGGTTATTGGTTATTATTGTATTGATGCTATGCTATTAATGAGCTGTAAAGTAATTCAGACTTCTACAATTTTTTTTAAAGGATAGACTAATTATCGTTATCGTCAAAATCACAAAAAATATCGAGATATTATTTTTTGTCCATATCGCCCACCCCTAATCCTGACTAATAGTGAGGAGACTGTTAATGTTATGAAATGTGTGAAATGAAATGGATATGCTGATTCTTCATAAAATTTCATTAAATGTGTTTTAACTATCAAAATCATTGAATAGTCTTAATTGCTTGCTGTTTTTCATCATGTGGGGTAACCAACCATATTCAATTCTGTAGTAAATTAAAAAAAAATAATGTTTGTCCATTTTGGTTGAAATATAATTCATTGGTATAACATGAATAAGTGGATACTATATCTACACATTTTAAATCAGTTTTATGGATTATATGAGTAAAATAAATATGTAATTGGGTCAATGACGTATAAGGCCTTTGAGAGGCCCATTTTTAAAATACTTGAAATAATAATATATTTGGCTATTTTCTAAACATTTGGAGTGTAGTCTACACATGCATGTGTGTGAAATCTTTGTTTGAAGTTATTTTAGTGCTTTTAAACTCAAATGAATAGGGCAACGACCTTAAAGTCATTTGGGGCGACCGTAATTTATCTTAAAATTAATAGATTTCCTTTACATAAGTTATATTTTAATAAGTATCAGTAATTAATTGAACTGTTTAAGAAAGATATACTCATGTGTCCTTTCATTTATTGCAAATGATGTTAAATACATTTTTATCTATAATGGCAGTGTCACCCTCATAAAGCAAACTTCACGTTGATGGTCGGTTAGAAGGCAGCTTGCCATAACTTCGCACCGTAACTTCAATTGAGTGTTAGCAGCGTGAAAGGAAGGCATAAAGCCGTATCTGATGTTACGGGCTTCTGCCACAGTTTCCCCTAGGCTTTTTGAAGTTACGGCAAAAATATAATCTTATTTCTCCCAAAAAACAACCGAATTGAAACTTGAGGTTTGTCTACATGATAAAACGTATGTTTATTTTGCCCTACAAAGGCAAAAGGCAGTAACTGCATTTTTGGTCAAAAATGAGTTATTGTCATTTTTGGGATATTAAAGACTTCCTTTATCATGTGGATAAATATCTATACTCAATTTGACTGTTTTTTAAAAAAAATAGAGGGTTGTGTTCACAGTAACTCCCAAAACCATACTGCCGTACAAAGGCAAAAGGCAGTAACTGACCAGAGTGTCGAACTGAGAAAAATGACTTCAAAGTTTTTTGTTTTGTCTACACAAATATATTATAGGTAGAGCAATGAAAATCTGGTGACTTGTTGCCCCGATGAAGAAATGTGTGTATATAAAAAATCTTGTACTCAAAATTGACCTTTAACCCTTATTTGTCAGATACTGTACTCTGCCTTTGTATTATGTACTAAAAATAAGGAGTCGTGCAAAGGCAAAAGGCAGTAACTGGGGCATTGAGGAGACAAAGAAAGAAGACTGTAAAAAAATGTTGTCCTCTTATGCCCCCCAATAGAAGGGCTTTCTGGCTCTCACTTCTTGTGGAGGAGTGACAGCATAATTCAAGTCAAGTTTATTGCATCCAAAACAATGGAAATTACATTGCTTATGTTATGCCCACCGTCATAAGAAACCTCAATTCACTTGTTTTTATCTCCATACATGAATTTTAATCCATCCATTAATTTGATATCTTTGCGTTCTCTTTCAAATAAATTATTGTTTTTAATTATCAGAGATAGTTGTTGTATTTATTCATACGGTACACTCTTGTGTCACCTATCTGCAGTCACCCTGTTGGTTTTGCTGCACACAAAATTGAAGTTATTTAGTCTACGCATTGTCTCCAACTGAATGCACTCCCAGCACTGGATAACAACAAATAAATGTCTAAGTAATGTGTGTCATCTAAAACAAATGCCATGATTTAGACTTTATTGAAGGTGATCTTCTATATGGTGGTAAGCAAATATTGATTATATGTCAGTTACTGGCTTTTGCCTTTGCACGACTCCTTATTTTTAGTACATAATTCAAAGGCCGAGTACAGTATCTGACAAATAAGGGTCAAAGGTCAACTTTGAGCACAATATTTTTTTATATACACACATTTCTTCATCAGGGCAACAAGTCACCAGATTTCCATTGCTCTACCTATAATACATGTGTGTAGACAAAACAAAAACTTTAAAGTCATTTTTCTCAGTTTGACACTCTGGTCAATTACTGCCTTTTGGCTTTGTAGGGCAGTATTGTCCTAATAATGACAAAAACTCATTTTCGCCAAAATCGAAGTTACGACTTTCTGCCTTAGTGCGGCAGTCTTGGAGCGTCCTCTAGGGGTCTGGAAACATACCTCCAGAGACCATCTCAGTGTCTATGCACAAGACAATAATGAAAGGCAAGGTGTTTTTTTTTGTTTTGTTTTATAAAACAATTAACCCAGATAGCATCAACATTGAATCACTATCAACTGTTCAATATAATCATGTCAAATTGCTGTCAATGTCTAACGTTGAAACAGCGAAAATGTGCAAATACTGTTTTGCAGCAAATCAAAGTTGAGAATGTGGCATGAGATGATGATGTATCGACTCCAGTTCAACCTTTATTCAGCTATTTTTATAGTGGTCGAATTTGGGTCTAGAACATCCCAAAGTTTCATCTTCAACAGGATAATTGGCAGTCTACTAGCATGCTCCTCGACTACCTTGTCTTGCTGGTCTTTGCTGGTGTAGCTGGTTGGGCCACCAGCTGGATATGCTGGCGTGACCATCTGAGGAAGCTGGTCATGCTGGTGTGACCAGCCTGTCCTGTGGGATACAGCTGGTGCAAGATGGTCATGCTGGTGACCAGCCTGTCAAGCTGGTCATGCTGGTTTGCTAGAATGACCAACATAAGCTGGCATGGCCAGTTAGACCAGCACTATAAACCAGCTAAAATGACCAGCTTGAGGTGGTACGACAAGCAAAACCATCTGAATTACCATAATAAGCTGGGAAAACCAGCTGAAAGTATGTTCTCACAAGAGTTTTGCTGGTCTAGCAGGTCAACCATCATAGGGTGATCAAACAAGCTGGTTAACAAGCTGGTCAACCAGCAAACCATCTTTAGCTGGTCAGGCTTTTTTTTTCAGCAGGGTAAAAATGTTACAAGTATGTAAATTGATATATTTATGGGAAATTATGTATTATTGTGTTGTTTTGTTGTAAAGACATGCAAGGCATTCTGGGCCATGTAATAGACAAGCAGTTGTCGCCAGAGTTTAACTGCATCTCCATACTCATGAATATGAATAGGTGTTTCTGTAAACCTAGGGACAATAAACAGCCATCTCTGTTACAAGAATGAGCTGGTAATCGCTCACTGAAGAGAAAAACTATCGATTAAAAAGGTTGTTTACTCCAGAGCATCGAAAATTTGCCCCTGAAGTTAGACGATAGAACGAGCAGGAACTGTAACTGGAATTGGCAAGAGAGTTAAGAGCAGCAAAAAAACAGCAAACTGGTAGGAAAAAACTACTTATGGTATTTGGTATAGTTAATGCCACTGTTATGCCTATTACTATTATTACTGTGTGGAGTCGAAAAGGTTTAAAGGATACATATTCTTTATATATTAGCAGTAATAAACAAAGCAAATGAAAGGGCTAACTTTACTAGCCTACTTTTAGGAGGAATGTAGGCTCTTTTCCTAATCAAAATATCTTGCTAAGGCTACATGTTTGGACACTGTAGATGTTGTTTGCCTACTATGGGCTAGCTATGGAGTTTAAAGTTTAAGTTACTAGCCAACTAT